>NC_141878.1:83794469-84097500 GCF_056163025.1 Triticum urartu | reverse complement strand
AAATATGAGATACAAAAAAGATAGTGCAAAACAAAAACAAAAGGAGAAGGGGAAAAATTAGAGCAGTGGTTACCAAGGGTCGATTCTTGGCTCTCGTAATGGCCACCTTTTTCGAGAGGCGCTCTCGGTAAAGCATCTAACCTAGATCTTAACCTTTCCCTTTCTTTTGTATCTTCATTCCCCTCCTCTCTGTTCCCTGCGCCACCGCCGCCGCCGCCAGCCCTCAACCACCACCAACTGCCGCCGCCACCCCTCCTCCACCGCCCCCAACTGCGTCCACCGCCCCCAACTACCGCCACCACGATGCTTCATGGCCGGCGGACGGCGCGGCGGCTCTTCAATGCGACCAAACGACGGCCGCCGCAGCGGAGCTCCTCCGGTAGCGCGACAGCTGGAGATGCCGTCAAGTGTGTACACCCATCCCACTGAACATATGCAAATTTTGTTGAAGAAGATGAGAATTGGGAAAATTCAGTTCATAGGTGCTCCACTAGGGGCTAGTAATTCAGTTCATAGGGTATTTTTAGGTGCTCCACTAGGTCCATGTTGATCTAGTTCTAAGTATTTTTAGGTGCTCCACTAGGATGTTTGAGTTGCACAACATGTTTATGCTATTGTATACTATTGTAATGTACAGTTTATGGTGCTGAGGAATTTAATACCATGGCAAAACTGGCTACAAAACAACCGAACCTGAAATTGTGGGAAAAGGTCATCATAATATGTTGCTGTATACTACTGTAGTGTACAGTTTTCATCCTATTTTTCATGTTTTTGAGGAGTTGATATTGTCCAGTGCATGATAATATGCTCATGTTGCTTATGTATATTTTTTAGCTATTGTAACATATATTTGTATGCCTATTTTTCATATATTTGAACAGTTCATATTGTCCAGTGCATGATAATATGCTCCTGTTGCCTATGTACTCTTTTCAGTCAATTTTTCATGTATTTTGGACAAGTGATATGGTTAATATTCAGATTCTGATGGGAGCACTGGTAATAAGCACCGGAGAGTCCCGACTGGTAGGACCGAGTCGTCCGCCTCCCATCAGGACACAACCGAGGCATCGTCATCATCGGATGGCGATGTCGGAGTGGACTTAGATGCACCATATCCGCTCGCTACCGAGTCGGGTGACATGGAGGCCTCGGACGGCTCGGGGTCTACCTCGAGCAACACTTCCAAGAGGAAGAAATCAGGGCTTGCTCCGGGGAACGTCCCGGAACCAACTGCTGCCAGCAACCGTCCTGTCATTTGCCCGACAGGAGAGGGGTAAGCAAGCATTTCATTTGCATCATATTTTGTATGCCATAGCTTTGACACTCACATATGCTTGTCTTTTATATCATGCAGTCAGTGGGAATTTATCCCGACACAACCTAAGGGGGCACGCCCGCCGAACCACGTCATCGGCTCCCTCTTGAGGAAGCATTTCCCTGGATTGTCCAAGCCGAGTGATGACGATCTGCCGTCGCCAGGTTTAACCTGGGAGCATTACCTACACAACAAGGATGAGCACGATGTCACCATGGCCACTTGGGTCATCAATGCTTTTTTTGTAAGTATCTTCGCTCCGACCACTGCATTTTTCCATATCCAAATCCTTGCTTGCGTGGATGGTGAGAAGATGCCATATGCTTTCTTGTAGCAAACATTTGCTTGCGTGGATGGTGAGCAACAGAAGGCGATCAAAGGCATCGTGAAATCTGCCCGAAAGATACTCTCTGACACCAAGCACACGCTGCGGTACAAAGCCGTGATGCAGTGTCGACCGCTCGATGAGAAGGGAGAGAAGATGACAAGGAAGACTGCTTGCCAGTCCAACTTGTCGCGAGAAGAATACCTGTCAGTGGTAAGTGACTACATCGGTTGCTAGTACTTTGATTAATCCCTCTTGTTCCTCAATTATTCGATTTTGTCTGACTAGGTGAAGGAACCCTAGATGAAGGAGGATTGTTGGGAGGCCCTGGTTGACATGTGGTGTGACCCAGCATGGCAGGCGCAGCATGTGGAGAAGTGAAACGAACGAGCCAAAATGCCAGGCCCGGCTCATGTCCAGGGGAGCCGGAACCTAACCGCTCTCAAGCAACACATGATATGTGGATTAAGATGTTAACTTTTTCGCACGGTGCATCTTGGTTCATTCAACTTGATGGTTAATTTTGCAGGAGGCGAAGGTTGGTCGCCCGGTCCACATCCTGGAAGCCTGGAGAGAAGGCCACAAGGGGAAGGATGGCGCCGAGTTCTGCAGCGAGTCGGCGGAGGAGAAGTGGGGGACCTTCAAAGAGGTCTTCCAGGAGGTGCACGGGCAGGAAGCCGAACCTACGTCCAAGCCCCTTGATCCTGAGCTTCTCATCATTGCTAGCGAGGGGAAGGGCCATGGCCGCCACCTCCTTTGCAACGGGGCGATCGCCACCTCCTCGCATCTCAAGCTGCACGAGATACACGCGTCGAGCACCATCTCAACTCCGTCCATATGAAGTCGCCCAACCGCCGCATCACGTGAGATAGCGCGTCTCAAGGTTAGCATCCTAACCTTTCATTTATGTCCATGCCTCGAAATAGCACCATTCCAACCTATATGAGCCTAATGCCATGTTACAGGATTTAATGGCGCAGCGGGCTATTGAAGAGGAGCAAAGGCGGCAGGCTGAGCAGGAGTCCAGACAAAAGGAACGGGAAGACACAAACAAAAGGTTGAAGCTGCTTGAGGATCAATTACAGGTAGAACATTATCTAAACTAGAGTAGAAGATTCATTACACAGGGATGAACCACCCTCACGTGACTCTACTCTTATAGGTTCTTATGCAATCTCGAAGCAGTGCAAGTGATGCCCCTCCTCCTTCGGAATGTTAACCCGATGGCCTCTCCTCCTCAAGATGATCTATATTTGAACAAGTGTACTTCTATTGTGACGTGCACGTGTTTTGCAAGTAGTGACAATATGTATGAATTTGCGACTTGTGTGTGACGTCTACTAGGATAATACATTCAACTTGTGTGTGACAATATGTGAACTATCCCTAATTATGCCTATATATGTGTGGACTAGATCAAATTATGCCTATATATGATCAAATTATGCCTATATATGTGTGGACTAGATCAAATTATGCCTATATATGACCCTTCTGCCAAGTAGTTGTTTTTATCTGTAGGGATCAGAAAAAGAAATAGCTTAAACAGCAGAATGGATGGGAAAGATTTCCGAGAGCAACACCCGGAAAACTACATATTACCGAGAGCCACTCTCGACAACATGGTCGTCTGGGAGACCTACTGTTGTGCCACACCTTTTCCGAGAGCAGCTCTCGGAAAGGAAGGCGACATTGCCGAGACCAGCTCTCGGTAAAGCGATCTAAACTGTCAGCTCCCATGTGGGCCACGCTGTCCTAGTGGTCAGGAGGATTGCCGAGAGCTGCTCTCGGCAAAGATATCGTCATTTTTTCCAGAATATTTAGGAAGTTATTTAAAACTTTTACTGATAAGTGGCCAGTGAGACCATATGCCAGTTAGAAAGAACACACACAAAATAAAATAGGATGTTGCATATGCTTTGCCGAGTGTCGTGTTGTGGCTCTCGGTAAAGTACGTAGGAACTGACGGAGCCATCTGTTGCGGACGTGTAGCGACCAGACCTCAAACGGTCCGATCTTTGTGCTTCAGTGTCATCCCTGGATCAGTAATGCTGACATGCATAGTACTTGAAGGATTTATAACAGAGTAGCAATCACACACTTATTACAACGAGTGTCTCAAAAGAGAACTTATTACAAAATAATATGGCTTAAGGCCATCTAGTAACGATAACAGCGGAAGGCTTGGAAGATAAGTGAATTCATCAACTCCAATGACATCACTGAGTATAGAACCACGACCTAAAGCTCCTTACTCATCGTCTGAAAAGCCTGCAACATGAACATTGCAGCCCGAAAACGGGTCAGCACATGGAATATGCTGGCAATGTAACACATAGAGAGTAATGAATAGAACTAGGCTATACTACATGCATATATGGCTGGTGGAAAGCTCTATGGTTACAGTTTTGCGTAAAGCCAATTTTTCCCAACTGCAAAGGATTAAATTTTATTTAACTATCATGGTGGTTGTTAAACATTGAGAGCGTAGACACCCTCTCAATCCCAATTAAGCATCAACATTTAAAACCCAACAAAATTAATTAAAGTCACATGATGAGATTCACATGATAATCCAAGTACTAGATACTCAAGATGTCCATAACCGGGGACACGGCTAACCATGATTAGTTTATACACTCTGCAGAGGTTTGCGCACTTTTCCCCACAAGACTCGATCTCCTTCGTTGGAATTCTCGCACTACATGGTGTTTGAGAAACGGATGACCGAGACATAGTCTTTCAGAAGCGCTAGCACCTTACGATCGGGTAGACCGTTACACCTAATTTCCCCTACATCTGCTAGTCTACCACTTTAAGAGTTCGCATGACTTAATCAACTATGCTAGAATCCATAGTAGCTTGTGGCTGCACACGGAAGTTTTTAGCATGAATAATCTCATGATCCCTTTGAGCCTGGGTGGCGGTCCATAAAGAAAAACAGGCAATCACTGGAATACCCAGGTGCCTCAATCCACCCAGATATGTATTAAAGTTGCCACCTTAAATAAACCATTAATTAACAATCTCACATCTGTCATGGATACACTCACCCAATCCACGTCTACTAGCATAGCATGGCAATATAAGCAACACGTAGAAGTAACTCCCAAGGGTTTGATAATAAAACAGGTAATAGGTACTACCTCATCTACTTTCCAAAACCCACAATTTAATTAGATCCTAATCATGCAATGTTTGAGGATTGATCTGATGCAATAAAACTGGGTAGTAAGAGGTATGATCAAAGTGTTACTTGCCTTGCTGAGGATCCGCGAAACCTAGAGACTCGAAGTAGTAAGCGGCGCACTCCGGGTACTCGAACGCAAACAAACAAACAAGCATACAATAAGTACTCATCTAATGCACAGGTAAAACTCCAAATAAGAAAACTAACCAGAAAGTTCAACTTAAGAACTCCGGTTTGCAAAAGAAACAAATCAAACAAAAAGACGAAAGGCAAACGGCGAAAGAAACAAGCTTCGTTTACTAATCTGGATCTAAGTCAAATTTTACAGAAGCAAAAACTTGTTTGAGTTGGTTAAACGGAAAGAGGGTTTCGAGACAAAAATCTAGGCGCTTGAATCGCCTGATTCCGATAAACGAGCGAAAAGTTAAACTACAACGAAAATCGGATCAGAAATCGCGATCAGAAATAATCGCGGAAAATCCGAGAAAAAGAAAAACGACGAACAGGCTAACGAATGAACGTTCGTTGTCTGCGTCTAAACGGTGGAAACCGTTCGTTAAAACGAACATAAAAGCGGCCGTTCGCTAAATAACTAAACCGAAGAAAATAAACTGAACCGGATCTAGAAAAAACGAATCTATGTTTACGAAATAAAACCGATCGGTTTTTAAAAAAAACCGGCGGCTACCTCGAACTCCGGCGAGATTCGGTGAGTCGGCGGCGGTGGGAGGTCCGGCGGGGCGGCGACGAGCTCCGGCGAGGCGGCGCGGGCGGCAGCGCGGGCGGCGGCGGCGGGCTCCGGCGTGGGGCTGCAGCGCGGGCGGCGGCGGGTGGCGGCTAGGGTTAGGGTTTCGGGTGGGGCGGCGGTAATGGGCCTTGGGGAGCGGCTTATAAAGGCCTGGCACAAGAAGTCCTGGCCGAGTACGGCCCTAAGTCGGTCGACTCTTTTTTTAAAATAATTTGACGTGCAGAAAAAGAAAGAAAAGAAATACTAAATAGACTCCAAAAATTCCGAAATAAATTTTTCTCGACTTCTAAAATCAAGCCAGACAAAGTGAACATTTATTTGGGGCTATATGCAATTTTGCAAAACGCGCATTTTTCCTAAATTCAAATAAAACAGCGAAAAACTCCAAAATAAAAACCTCATTTGACTTTAGTATTAAATCTCTGATATTTCTTTATTTTGAGGAAGTCATTTTATCATCGCTCTTTCATTTTTAATAAAAGAAATAATTCAGAGAAAAATAATTAAAATCAAATGATCCTCTTTTCATAATTCGAGAAAACCTCAAATATGAAAACAACGAGATCCCAACTCTCTCCGTAGGTCCTTGAGTTGCGTGGAATTTCTAGGGTCAACCAAAATGTAATAAAACATGATATGCAAAGATGCTCTAATGTATAACATTCCAAATTGAAAATTTGGGATGTTACAAACCTACCCCCCTTAAGATGAATCTCACCCTCGAGATTCGGATTGGCTAGAAAATAGGTGAGGATGGTCCTTCGGCAGATCTTCCTCTCGCTCCCAGGTGGCTTCATCCTCGGTATGGTGACTCCATTGAACCTTGCAAAATTTGATAACCTTGTTGCGTGTAACTCGGCTGGAAAACTCGAGTATCTTGACTGGTTTCTCCTCGTAGGTCAAATCACTATCTAACTGTATTGCTTCCAGCGGCACTGTATCTCTCAGCGGTATATACGCCATCTCTGCGTGGGACTTTTTCAACTAGGAAACGTGGAACACGTCGTGAACTCCCGACAATCCTTCGGGAAACTCCAACTTGTAAGCAACTTCTCCCATACGCTCCAAAACTTTGTATGGTCCCACAAAACGTGGCGCTAATTTTCCCTTAACTCCAAAACGCTTAACTCCTCGAAGCGGGGATACACGAAGATAAACTCTGTCTCCGACTTCGTAAACTGTCTCCTTGCGTTTAGAATCTGCATAGCTCTTTTGCCTGGACTGGGCTACCTTAAGCCTATCGTAAATCAACTTCACCTTCTGTCCAGACTCCTTAATCAAATCTGGTCCAAACAACTGGCGGTCTCCAACTTCATCCCACAACAATGGTGTTCGGCACCGTCTTCCGTACAAGGCTTTAAAGGGGCCATCTTCAAACTGGATTGATAACTATTGTTGTAAGAGAACTCCGCACATGGCAAGTTGTCATCCCAACTAGATCCATAATCTAGCGCACAAGCTCTCAGCATATCCTCCAAAATCAGATCTACTCTCTCGGTCTATCCATCGATGTGCGGATAAAAAGTTGTACTGAACTCTAGCCTGGTACTCAAAGTTTTGTGCAACTGATTCCAGAACTTTGAGGTAAACTGAGTTCCTCTATCTGATACAATGCTTCTCAGAACTCCATGCAGACATACAATCCTGGTCATGTATATCTTTGCCAACTTAGCACTGGTGTAAGTGGTCTTCACTGGGATGAAATGAGCTACCTTCGTCAAGCGATCGACTATAACCCATATCGAGTCATAGCCTGAACGGGTCCTGGGTAATCCCGTGATAAAATCCATGCCTAGCTTATCCCACTTCCATTTGGGTATCGGCAATGGTTGTAGCAATCCTGCTGGCTTCTGATGCTCTGCCTTTACTCTCTGACATACATCACAAACGGCTACATACTCCGCAATATCCTTCTTCATTCCGGTCCACCAGAAAGTATCCTTCAAATCCAAATACATCTTGGTATTTTCTGGGTGAATCGAGTACAGCGAATCATGGGCCTCTTGTAGAATTAGCTTCCAAATCTCCGGGTCATTAGGCACATAAACGCGGTCCTCAAACCATAAGGTATCGTGTTCATCCTCACGAAATCCTTTAACTTTTCCCTTACTCATCTTCTCCTTTATGGTGACAATCTCCTTGTCAGCCTTCTGAGCTTCTCTGATCTTATCCATCAGAGTAGACTGAATCTCCAATGCTGCTACATAGCCTCTCGGAACTATCTCCAAACGTAGGTCACGAAGATCCTCGACTAACTCCTTTGGTGAATCTCCGGTCATTAGTGTGTTGACATGGCTCTTGCGGCTTAATGCGTCAGCTACTACATTAGCTTTTCCGAGGTGATAATGCAATCTCATGTCATAATCCTTAATGAGCTCCAACCATCTCCTTTGCCTGAGATTCAACTCCTTCTGCGTGAAGATGTACTTTGAACTCTTGTGATCCATGTAGACCTCACAATGGTTTCCAATGAGAAAATGTCGCCAAGTCTTCAATGCATGAACTACGGCTACTAACTCCAAATCATGTGTAGCATAATTCAACTCATGGGGCTTAAGCTGTCGTGAAGCATACGAAACAACTCTTCCCTCCTACATAAGCAGTGCTCCAAGTCCTCGACGTGAAGCATCGCAATACACCTCATAATCCTTGCGCTCATCTAGCAGAATCAACACTGGCAAGGTAACCAAACGTTTCTTCAACTCCTGGAAACTGGCCTCACATTCCTCGGTCCAATTGAACTTGGTATCCTTCTTCAACAACTCCGTCATAGGTTTTGCATTCTTCGAGAAATTTTCAATGAATCTCCGGTAGTATCCTGCGAGTCCAAGAAAACTATGGATCTCTCCAACTGCTGTTGGGGCTTCCGAATTTGTCACAGTGACAACCTTGGTGGGATCTACAACTATTCCTTCTCCGGATATAACATGTCCGAGGAATCCAACTTCCTTCAACCAAAACTCACATTTAATGAACTTGGCGTATAACTGATGTTCTCTGAGCTTACCAAGTACCAAACGCAAATGTACTTTATGTTCTTCTTCATTCTTCGAGTAAACCAGTATATCATCAATGAACACTACGACGAACTTATCCAAAAACTCCATAAACACTTTGTTCATCATGTTCATAAAATAAGCAGGTGCGTTAGTCAGACCAAATGACATAACGGTATACTCATACAGCCCGTACCTCGTAGTAAAAGCTGTCTTGGGTATGTCCTGCTCTCGAATCTTCAACTGGTGATATCCTGATCGCAAATCGATCTTGGAAAATACCTTTGCTCCTTGCAATTGGTCAAACAAATCATTGATCATCGGTAGTGGGTACTTATTCTTGATCGTCACTTCATTCAATCCTCGATAATCAACAACCATCCTTAACGATCCATCCTTCTTTTCCACTAGAAGTACTGGTGATCCCCAAGGTGACGAACTTGGGCGAATATATCCCTTATCCAGTAACTCCTTTATCTGCTTCTTAATCTCCTCCAAATCCTTTGTAGGCATTCGATATGGTCTCTTAGATATTGGTCTTGTGCCTGGCAAAAGCTCAATCAAAAACTCAATGTCTCTATCCGGTGGCATGCCTGGCAACTCTTCTGGAAATACATCCGGAAAATCCTTTACCACCGGTACTTCCTCCTGTACAACTCCTGTTAGGGAATTTACTTGAGTCCTATTCGGCACATGCCGTGATACATACTTGATCCTTCTTCCTTCTGGGGTGGTAAGCAAAATCGACTTACTGGCGCAATCGATGTTTCCTCCATATATCGATAGCCAATCCATACCCAGAATTACATCCAAACCTTGCGATTCCAAAATGATTAAATCCGAGGGAAACACATGCCTACCTATACTCAATGGCACTTGAAAACATCCTTTACTGGCCATATACTCCGCTCCTGGTGAGCTTACTAACATAGGTGTTCTAAGAACCTTGGTGGGCAGGTTATACTTATCAATGAATCCCCTTGATATGTATGAATGTGATGCACCAGTATCGAAAAGAAC
Source organism: Triticum urartu (assembly GCF_056163025.1). Classification (NCBI taxonomy): domain Eukaryota; kingdom Viridiplantae; phylum Streptophyta; class Magnoliopsida; order Poales; family Poaceae; genus Triticum; species Triticum urartu. The sequence goes on along the minus strand of NC_141878.1, from coordinate 84,087,900 downwards.
GATTGCAGTAAATGACTTAACCAAAAACTTACCTATTACTGCATCTGGCTGGGCTTCAACCTCCTCCATGTTAACGTGGTTCACCTGTCCCCTGTTGAAAGGGTTCGGCTTCTTCCCAGAGCTTCCATTGCCATTTCCATTCTGGGTTTCAAGACATTCATTAGCATAATGTTCGGTCTTCTGACACTTATAACAAGTGACTTGGCTCAGGTCTCTCTTGGCTGGTGTTGATGGGTTGGTACGGTTCTGACCGTTGCTTCCCCCATTCCCATTACCGTTCTTGGGGCCATTATGATTATGCGAACTTCCCCCTCCATGGGTATGCTGAAAATGTCCTCCCGATTTCGGGGTAAAACGTGGCTTCTGCTGAGCTCTTGAATTGTACTTCCCTTGTCCATACTTCCTTTTGCGGTTCTCAATCTGCTGCTGCTTCCCTTCAATCATAAGAGCACGATCTACCAGTTCCTGGTAGTTGTTGAAGGTTGCTACCATCAACTGCATGCTCAACTCATCATTCAGTCCTTCCAGAAACTTCTCCTGCTTAGCTGCATCCGTAGCAACGTCATCCGGGGCATAACGTGCTAACTTACTAAAGTCATCCACGTATTGGCCAACTGTCCTCCTTCTTGGCGCAAGTTGCGAAACTCACGCTTCTTCATGGCCATAGCTCCTACTGAAACATGGGCTGTATGGAAAGCCTGCTGAAATTGGTCCCATGTCACCATGGCTATAGGGTAGGTGACAGTGTAATTCTCCCACCATGATGCTGCTGGTCCATCCAACTGATGTGCGGCAAAGCGCACCTTCTCAGCATCAGTACATCCTGTAGTGGTTAACTCCCTTCCAATCTTGCGGAGCCAATCATCTGCTACTATAGGCTCGGTGCTAATGGAGAACACCGGCGGATTTAGTCTAAGGAAACGGGTTAAGTGATCAACAGGTGGTGGTGGTGGTGGTGGGTTGTTGTTGTTGTTGTTCCCCTGATTCTGATTCTGGACTAGCAACTGCATCAACGCATTCTGCTGCTGGATCAACTGAGTGAGCTCCGGTGGAAATGCAAATACATTGTCACGTCTCGGAGGCATCTGATGGGTTTAGAAAAGATGAGATTTAAGAATAGAGAGAGGTCTAGAGAGAAAACACTACCCATATGCACCTGAGGCAATTGCAAACAAAATCACTTCATTCAATCAAACAAGGGCATACAATCGATCTAACTATCGCAAAAGTGCTCGGACTGCTCTATTTACATGGTGGAATACTACTACTGATGTGGTGGTCTACTAGAAATATTCTTCAGTTGCAGACTCCATGATATCTGCTCCAGCTTCATCAACATAGTCATCATCGCTCAAGTCAGAGTCGGTGTCGTCGATGAAGATGTAGTCTTCCGGGCGAATCTCCTTGGGTTCTTCGTCTTCCTCTACTAGTGTGGGGTCTCCCATGAATATTCCGATCTTCTTAATCAGGTCGTCATTCTTCTCCACTAGTACGACGATTTCCTCCTCATAATCTTCACGTGTAGCCTTGAGTTCTTCCTCCAGCTCCGTGATTCTTGTCATCGCCTTCTTCAGATCTATCATGTCTGCGCACATCTGGTTCTCCTGGCGTCGAATGTGCTGGTTTAACTCCTGGATAAAAGTTGCGATTGATCTATCCTTCTTGGTGTTGATCATTTCCAAGTGCTCATCTCGGCGCCCACAAATCTGATAGATAGTATTCTTGAGATCATTGCGGTAAACTTCTCCAATACGTCCCATGGCGATGTGGGCTGCCATGCTCTTTCCTAGACTCTAGGTTGGTGCATCAAGGAAAACTCTATGGGCTCGGTGACTGGCACGAACGTCCTTCCTGGAACTTAAACTTGAATCATCCAGCGCTCTTCCTCGGGTAAAGTGGCGTTGTAGGTCCCGCTGAAGCTTGGTACTCCGATGTTCAGGTACTTAGTGACTTCCTTCAGGTGGCGTCCAAAGGGTGTATCTTCATCCGGTTGCGTGAACTTGTTCTTTGCATCCGCCATCCTAAAAGAGTAGAAAAGATGAGAAGTCAGAAATGAGAAGAGAACAGTGATCTAGGGCTTTATCTTAGTGGTCGTGTCCTACAGTCAGCGTGTTCTCTGATACCATCTTGTAGCGACCAGACCTCAGACGGTCCGATCTCTGTGCTTCAGTGTCATCCCTATATCAGTAATACTGACACACACAGTACTTGAAGGATTCATAGCAGAGTAGCAATCACACACTTATTACAACGAGTGTCTCAAAAGAGAACTTATTACAAAATAATATGGCTTAAGGCCATCTAGTAACGATAACAGCGGAAGGCTTGGAAGATAAGTGAGTCCATCAACTCCAACGGCATCACTGAGTATAGAACCACGACCTAAAGCTCCTTACTCGTCGTCTGAAAAGTTTGCAACATGAACGTTGTAGCCCGAAAACGGGTCAGCACATGGAATATGCTGGCAATGTAACACATAGAGAGTAATGAACAGAACTGGGCTATACTACATGCATATATGGCTGGTGGAAAGCTCTATGGTTACAGTTTTGCGTAAAGCCAATTTTTCCCTACTGCAAAGGAATAAATTTTATTTAACTATCATGGTGGTTGTTAAACATTGAGAGCGTAGACACCCTCTCAATCCCAATTAAGCATCAACATTTAAAAACCAACAAAATTAATTAAAGTCACATGATGAGATTCACATGATAATCCAAGTACTAGATACTCAAGATGTCCATAACCGAGGACACGGCTAACCATGATTAGTTTATACACTCTGCAGAGGTTTGCGCATTTTTCCCCACAAGACTAGATCTCGTCCGTTGGAATTCTCGCACTACATGGTGTTTGAGAAACGGATGACCGAGACATAGTCTTTCAGAAGCGCTAGCACCTTACGATCGGGTAGACCGTTACACCTAATTTCCCCTACATCTGCTAGTCTACCACTGTAAGAGTTCGCACGACTTAATCAACTATGCTAGAGTCCATAGTAGCTTGTGGCTGCACACGGAAGTTTTTAGCATGAATAATCTCATGATCCCTTTGAGCCTGGGTGGTGGTCCATAAAGAAAAACAGGCAATCACTGGAATACCCAGGTGCCTCAATCCACCCAGATGTGTATTAAAGTTGCCACCTTAAATAAACCATTAATTAACAATCTCACATCTGTCATGGATACACTCACCCAATCCACGTCTACTAGCATGGCCATATAAGCAACACGTAGAAGTAACTCCCAAGGGTTTGATAATAAAACAGGTAATAGGTACTACTTCATCTACTTTCCAAAACCCACAATTTAATTAGATTCTAATCATGCAATGTTTGAGGATTGATCTAATGCAATAAAACTGGGTAGTAAGAGGTATGATCAAAGTGTTACTTGCCTTGCTGAGGATCCGCAAAACCTAGAGACTCGAGGTAGCAAGCGGCGCACTCCGGGTACTCTAACGCAAACAAACAAACAAGTATACAATAAGTACTCATCTAATGCACAGGTAAAACTCCAAATAAGAAAACTAACCAGAAAGTTCAACTTTAGAACTCCGGTTTGCAAAAGAAACAAATCAAACGAAAAGACGAAAGGCAAACGGCGAAAAAAACAAGCTTCGTTTACTAATCTGGATCTAAGTCAAATTTTACAGAAGCAAAAACTTATTTGAGTTGGTTAAACGAAAAGAGGGTTTCGAGACGAAACTCTAGACGCATGAATCGCCTGATTCCAAAAAACGAGCGAAAAGTTAAACTACAACGAAAATTGGATCAGAAATCACGATCAGAAATAATCGCGGAAAATCTGAGAAAAAAGAAAAACGACGAACAGGCTAAAGAACGAACATTCATTGTCTGCATCTAAACGGTGGAAACCGTTCGTTAAAACGAACGTAAAAGCGGTCGTTCGCTAAATAACTAAACCGATGAAAATAAACCGAACCGGATCTAGAAAAAAACCGGATCTAGGGTTTACGAAATAAAACTGATCGATTTTAAAAAAAATGGCGGCTACCTCGAACTCCGGCCAGTCGGCGGCGGCGAGCTCCGGCGAGGCGGCGTGGGGCGGTGGCGGCGGCGGCGGCTAGGGTTAGGGTTTCGGGGGGGCGGGGCGGCGGTAACGGGCCTCGGGCGCGGCTTATAAAGGCCTGGCCCGAGAAGTCCTGGCCGAGTACGCCCTAAGTCGGTCGACTCTTTTTTAAAAAAAATTGACGTGCTGAAAATGAAAGAAAAGAAATACTAAACGGACTGCAGAAATCCTGAAATAAGTTTTACCCGACTTCTAAAATCAAGCCAGACAAAGTGAACATTTATTTGGGGCCTATATGCAATTTTGAAAAACGCGCATTTTTCCTAAATTCAAATAAAACAGCAAAAAACTCCAAAATAAAAACCTCATTTGACTTTAATATTAAATCTCTGACATTTCTTTATTTTGAGGAAGTCATTTTATCCTCGCTCTTTCATTTTTAATAAAAGAAACAATTCAGAGAAAAATAATTAAAATCAAACGATCCTCTTTTCATAATTCGAGAAAACCTTAAATATGAAAATAACAAAATCCCCAACTCTCTCCGTAGGTCCTTGAGTTGCGTGGAATTTGTAGGATAAACCAAAATGCAATAAAACATGATATGCAAAGATGCTCTAATGTATAACATTCCAAATTGAAAATTTGGGATGTTATAGGACGGGCATGCCGCGTGGCTCCTCTTTGCCGTGAGCGGCTCTCGGCATCTGCAGGGTTTGCCGTGCGGTGCCTCTTTGCCGTGAGGCAGTGACGGCAAAGATGGCAGTTTGTCGTGAAGCTGCATTTGCCGAGAGTGACACTCAGCAAGGCGAAGAGCATTACACCCGGCGTACGTGAAAATTCCAGTAGTGTAACTATGCAGAGGCCGGGTGTGTGCTCATCATGCTTTGTATCTACTTGATGCTTCATTTTGAGTTAATAAAATCCACCTTTATCGAAAAATCACCGGACATACATTTGGCCTGTATCAAGGTAACACTTGAGAAGGAATGGGTGTGCGCTAATTAGTACTCCCTCCATCCCATAATATGACATTTTTGTAGTTTAGATTAAGCTGTAAAAATGTCTTACATTATGGGACAGAGATAGTATAAAATTTCTTGTAAATGGGAAATCCAGCCAATTTATAAGCTGGTTTCGGAAGATAGTTTTCACCACTTCAAAGAAGAAACAACCCACCTGGACGCCTCAAACCGCCGCTGCTACATCTCGGGTATGAGGGAAGAGGTCCGGCATAACAGGGCAGGAGGGCTGCCACCGACAAGCCACCAGCCGCCACGCCATGCCCGACCTCGCTGGTGCAGGCTGACACCTGCCGGTGACCCTCTCTGTCCGCCACCGAACCTCCCTCTCTTCTTTCCTCTCTCTCCCTCCTTTCCTTCCTTCTCACCCTCTCATCTTCTCTGTCATGCAGGGACGAATCCATGAGGTTGCCCTTTGTGCTTGCAGGTTCCCGCCGCCGCCCAAGAAGCTCGCCTCCGCGCCCTTAAGCCTCGGATCCAGCGCGATCCGGGGTGAGGAAGGGTGGATGACATGTTGGAGGGGAGCGCGATCGTTGCGTGGGGTGAGGAGGATGAGGAGGAAGCGGGCATGGAGGTGGCTGAGAGGAGTGGGCTAGGGTTCGTGCGGGGGGGGGGGGGGGGGGGGGATTGGTTGTGCGGTGTGCAAGGAGTGGGTTGTGGGTTGTGCGTGGGCGGCGCGATGCGTTGTACGACACACGGCGAGCGGGGAAATGCCATTTTCACCCAGCGATTCCTTACCCAGCCAATCAGGGGGGACATCGAACCCACCAACCATGGACTTCAAAAATTAACCGTGAGGCAAAAACCGCAGGAAGAATCCGATGGGCAAGCTGCTTCGCTGACCAGATTCAATGTGATCAAACGACCAGGAACATCCAGAAGTGGGTGAGCTCTCTAAGGCTCGGCATTGTCTTAGCCTTTATAGTTTAAACTAGCAGGCGGAAGGCGCGGCATGCCGCCGCACCCGTGCTTAAATCCGCTGTTGTTTGAGTTATATCTTATCTTATTTGTTGTCGCGTGGTCGTCATTTTTTGTCTTTATCTTGTTTATCTATTAAATACGGTTACATAGAAAAAAACAGTTACGATATGGTGGTACAAATAATACTTGTAATTCTTTTAGGGAAAAATAATACCGGTAGTTGGCGAAGCTAGCGTTGGTAAAAACAACATTGGTATGGTCGTACTGGCTAGGGCAGTAGGCTCCTATCTTGTTTTAGGTCATTTGGGTTCGTTGTCAGAAATAGCAAGCAAATGGACGCGGATGAATCCATTGTTAAAACTGTTTTCTCATGGCAGCGAAATGAACATTGTTCATAGCAAACATATCAGAACAATTGAGGTGCCATGGCAAAACTTTTTCTAGATGTAGTACTGAGCATCTCCAGAATTTGTTCTTGACATTCGTGGCCTTTCTTCTTTCAACCCTTTCTTGTATTCATCTTTAGAAGGATACTAATAGATCTGCTTGGCTTATAGTCCAATGCATAAAGAAAGATATGCCCTGGGGCATTCACATCACGTATGGTATATTTTTGTAGTAGCTGTTGATTTTATTTTATTTTATTTCGGGTGAGTAGCTGTTGATTTTAACCGAAGATACTCAAAACAGAGGAAGCACGGAAGCAGAAAAAAAATGATAAAGGAAAAACTGCTACATTGAGGCGTCGGATTTGTTTAATAAAGTAACTCTTTGTGAGCAAAATAGGAAAAGAAGTGACCGTGCATTCGGCACTACATCTGGTATTTATAAGATATCATTTACATGGTACCAAAATATGCGAGTTTGAATAGAGTACATATGCAACAGGTAGAAGTCTATTGGTTGAGCAGAAACAAAGGACACTAAATAAGGTGAAACCATCGAACTCCTCCAAGTCTAATGATCAGCGATCATGATCCATTGCATAGACCTAGTGACCGATTCATATTTCTATAGGTACCTGACGGTAGAACAGTGGGTGTCAGTACTAATTTCTATAGGCATTTTGAAGCAAGAATATTCAGAGTGGGCTAAGATCAATGCAAGTTTTTCAGTTTTTTTCCATCTAGCTATGATAAAATGCAATCTGACGAGCAGAAATATTAGGGGAGTACTGTTCATGAAAAAAATTCCATGGAGAAGCATATACTCATAAATTAACATTACTCATTCTTTACCGAAGTTATCAATGACGAAGTGGTAATATGAAAATCAGCTTCCTATACACTCAGGGACGCCACTGCTCCCTCTCTTCCATCGAGGACCATGAAGACATCGATGCCGCTCATGGTAACAATCGCCCTTCTACTGCTCTCGATTGGTATGAGTATAGCATAGTCAACTGTAAAATGGCCCAAATACCCGACGAGAGCACTAGAAGGACGATTGTTACCATTGAGGATCATGTTTACTGGAGTATTCTGGTTGCAGATATTAGAGCTTCTTTTCATCTTGTTCGATTCGAAAATGGATGTCCTGGGAGGGGAAGCCCGGATTTACGTGATGGTTGCTTTTATATTGGTAAAATGAACTATCTAGCAGACTCTGCAGTTTCCTTGTCCTAGCACTATTTTACTATATTGATTATTTGAAGCACCTAATAATAACCTTGCCATCTTTGTGTTGAGATATGCAGACGTTTCGATGAAGGTGTCATCAGCTAGGACATGCTTGCTTCCTGAACTGTGTGACACCATCCCGGTTCCTCCACTTCACGGTAGAAAGTGCGACATGAGTTGGTGCAGACCTTTCTACAGCTCACAGGGAACGGAAGATGTATTCTACAGTAAAGAGGTGTGCGAGTGTAGATTCTGCTCACGTTAAGGAGGGTGTGCTCGCAAAAATAAAAGATTAAGGAAGATGTGTTGACTTGCATGCTAGCTAAGCTACGTAGTTCTTTCATCAGATTTGAATAAATTAATAGCATGTAAGTGAGCGGGCCGCTGTCAACAAGTTGACAAGGAAGCACAAGGAGCTTGCCGCGCGTCTTATAACGATAACTTAACCCCCTTGAGTTTTTATTTTGTGGGCTTATGTAGTTATTGTCCGAGCAGACTTTTTATGCCTTCTCTTCCACCTGCACGGTTTTCTTTTGTGAACCTTTATTTCCGTGTGTATGTATGGTGTTTGGCTTTATTTATCAGGTTTGCTATTTCACGTCTAGATGTAAAATAACTATCTCACATCTAAGTCTAGAGCCGTTAGATTGTTTGTCTTTAATATTTATGCACAACGTGATGGTCTAGCTGCTGCGCTCGCTCGCGGTGGGTTGTCTCGCTTGCTGCCTGTGCGGTCGTTGCTAGTGCGGGTCTTGTTGTTTTCACAAGCAGGTCTATGCATGCTGGGTCGTTGCTAGTAGGTTCGGTTCCTTTTTCTATTTCCATTCACAAGTCTGTGCTACACTTAGTTCTAGTTCATTTTCTTGTACGCTCCCATTTGATTCCCAGCATTTGTTTTTTTCCTTTTTGTATTATTTTTTGTATTTTATTTTTTGTTTAAAATCATGATCTATTTTAAATTCATGATCTTTTGTTTTATTTATATTTTATATTTTCATCTTTTCCATTTTTTTCTTTTTATTCGTTTAAAATTCATGAACTTGGTTTAACTCTATCATATATGTTCGCTTTAAACTGTCCTACAAATCTTGATTGTGGGTTATTTTGTCACGCGGTGTGTCGCGTTGTGTGTTTGGTGCTTGTTGACCTGTCCGTGCGTGCGTCTTTTGTTGGGCCGTTTTCGTGGCGCGGTCTGGGCCCGTCTCGGATTGGTTTGTTAATTATTTTCTAAAATGAGGGCTAACAATGTTTCATCTAACTCGTATATCGTTAGATACACGTGCTTTTGAGTGTTGCTCTTTGTTTTTGCGTTGTGTTTTCTGTTTGTCCCTCGTGAAGCAGTGAGGTCTGATATGACATTTTTTAGTGGGCCGTTATTATGTTTTGTGTATTGGTTCTTTTTGTGGAGGGCCACGTGTCATTCTATTCACAATTTTCTCTTATTTTTGGTTTTGACTGTATAGCTAGAGGGGGGTGTAACTATATTTTTCGTTTTCAAATTTGCTAAATCTAATCTAGATTAGTTTTAGCTCGTCTACGTCTATAATTGTCGGATGTGTTTGCTTTAATGTTCGCACAAATTCAATCATGCACGCTTGTGTCAGCTTATTCTTTTTTGTCGTGCGTCCTCTTGTCTCCTTTGTTTTGTGTCGTCATGATCCAACATTTATTTTCATATGGACCCATATATGTCGTCATTTGGGGGTCTCGACTATGAAGCTTATCCCCCATCTTCTCACTGACCGACCTTTGACCCCTGTTATTTATTTTTCATCCAGTTATAGGTCCACCTTCACATGTGACTAGCATGTAGTTTATTTCATCCTAGTTACAAGTGGACCATTGACTAGCATCTGGGCTTGTAGTTTCGTACTTGTCCCATGTGCAAGTCCACCCTCGACTCATGGCTAGAGCATGTATATTTGTTTTTCATCCCAGTTGTTGGTCCATCATTGACACGCAACTAGGCATGTAGTTTGTTTCATCCTAGTTGCAAGTCGATCATTGACTCGCAACTAGGCTCATAGTTATCCCAGATACAAGTCCACCATCGACTCGTAGATGGAGCATGTGTTTTTGTTTTTCATCCAAGTTGTAGGTCCATCATTGATAGACAAGTAGGCGTGTAATTTGTCTCATCCTAGTTGCAAGTCGATCCTTGACTCGCAACTGGGCTTGTAGTTTCGTAGTTGTCCCAGGTGCAAGTCCACCCTCGACTTGCAACTGGCTACGTAGTTGTCAGACTTGCAAGCCCACCCTCGACCCCGTAATTGGAGCATATGTTTTTGTTTTTCATCCCAGCTGCAAGTATACTCTTGACTCGCAACTAGGCCCATAGCTTGTTTATCGCAGTTGCAAGTCGACCCTTGACTCGCAAGCGTTGTCAGGATCAGTTTTACAATAAAACATTTATTGAAAAGCCGACCATTTTATCAGACCAGTATAGAAGAATCCTCCTTACTGGTAGACAAATCCTTGATACAGGAATCCAGAAGTACTAAATATTATACAAGGTTGAGCTGAGCCTGCTCAACAATTTATTACAAGCACGCCGATATTATACATAAAGGCAGATATGACACAGAGGGGTATGGTGGCATAACTACTGACTCGTAATAAAAGTAGTGGTGGGTATGTCACAGTGACGTGGGTGACATGACTCCAAAATCTTACAGCTCATCAAGCGTCGGAGTGAGGCTCGATGATTTTATTAGGGTAGCGGAAGCGTATATAATACAAGTGACCAACTCCAGGATCGCACGGGACTGACTGGGTCTCCTCTAGGCGTCGGACTCGCAATCGTACTCTTCATCCATAAGATCGCCTTCGTCAACATCTGGCCAAATCAACAAGCCAGGTGAGTACTTTGAATGTACTCGCAAGACAGTTTGGACATAAGATATAACAAATGCAAACATGATGCACATGAGCAGATTAGTAATGCACACTCAAGTAATAAATTTGCATTGCATGATAAATGAAAGGAAGTCAGGCGGTAGTCCTCCCGAAATCTCAATAAAATAGCTGAAGACCGATCGGGTGTCTGAAGTGACGCCTCGAAGGGTAAAATAAATTAGCATGCCGCAGTCGGGCGTCAGGGCGACACCACATAAAGGGCTTATATTAAAATGTAAATGACAGCACGTGCCACAGTCGGACGTCTAAGCGTCATCTCGAAAAGGGCTTATAATGAAAGTAAATAACAAGGTTGCCACAATCGGAGTCTGAGCGACATCACATAAAGGGCTTATATCAAAAGTACATAACAAGAATGTCACAGTCGGACGTCTGAGCGACATCACATAAAGGGCTATCAAAAGTAAATAACAAGAATGCCACAATCGGACGTCTAAGCGACATCACATAAAGGGCTTATATCAAAAGTAAATAACAAGAATGCCACATTTGGACGTCTGGGCGACATCACATAAAGGGCTTATATTAAAAGTAAATAACAAGAATGCCACTATCGGACGTCTGGGCGACATCACATAAAGGGCTTATATTTCGTCATTCGAATTCAAGTAGCTCATGAATTTAAATCATCCCAAAGAAATACTCAGTACATAATAATAAACTGGTTAGTCCGTCCACGGGAATAACGTTCAGCCGGGATTACCACTCTCAGTTTCATGTTTATCCTCCGGAGACTGTCACTGAGACTGACACTGATATGTTGATCAAAGTCCTTGATCATGAACACGGTTACTCGGATGGTTTTGACTCTGCAGAGTTTGTACTCTTTACCCACAGCCAACGGATTTCAGTAGTCACAAAGGACTAGTTCCGTTTACGGTATTTTAGAAGAAACACATCTAACCCGTACACACCCATTCCACATTCTGCTGCCAGGAATCATCCTAGGCAACGTTCAAGAAAAACTTTGAGACGGGGAGGCTACAACCTCGAGTAGCATGGGATCAAATTTATATTCGCGGGCTCTAAGGGGTGCCCCCCTCTCGGTCCCAACCGAAAACACCCATGCCCCCTGACCGGATGATGGGCTTTAATCCAGGGCCATGGAACCCTCATCACGGCCCCTCTATTTGGTGTGTACAAGGAAAGAGGTTTGCAACTTACTAAACCATATCCTTTGCAGAAAACATGTGGCAGCACGAAAGGGAACGAACGGGAACAAGACTTGATCCCCGTTGATACTGGTGTTACACAGTTGACATAAGACGGGCATGCTTCAACAATACCAGCTTACAACCTATCATGCCACCACATGATCAGGTTATCTCACCGTCATATGAACACATCAAACTTCGAGCTCACTTGTAGCTTGCCTTGCATGCAATATAACATTCACTAATGCTTATATAAACATGCCATGAGAAAACTACTCAAGCAAACATGCAAAACACTCATCATATCAAAGGTTCAAACATGCTTGCCTGGTTTGGAGTAGTCGGAGTCTAGCTCGGCGAAGTTTGCGGCTCCTTCACCTCCTTCGGTATCTACAGTATAAAAGAAATCGGATACTAACGTAAATACCGTGCGTGCATAAAAATTGTTCCAAATATTTTTCAAATAAATATGATAAAAAAAACTAGATAAAAAATAAAGACTACAGAAAAAGAATCAACTCAAAATCATCTTTTGTTTAAAAGTTATAAAGGTTTTAGTCCAGGGACTAATCTGTGATGAAATAGAAACTACCTAGGGGCTAGTTTAGAAAAACAGAAAACGCTTCGTTTAGAAATACGCCAACCCAAAAGAGAAACATCCTTTGCCCGAAGGCGTTTTCAGATAACGCTTCGAATAAGAGAGGAGAGACTGACGAGGGGGTCCCACCCGTCAGGTTTAAAACTTTGAAACAGAGCACACCGGCGCCCGAGGACCGCGGTGGTCGCCGGCGTCAATCCACGGCGAGGTAGGGGGAATGGAGGGTACCTACAGACTCACTGAGCTCTCCCGTGTTTGTGGGTGGTCGAGTTGGTCGTCGGCGACCACCACGTCGACGGCGGCCTCCACTCCGGCAGACGGTGGTTCGGGCGGTGATGGATCCCACCGAGGAGGGCTGCAAACGTCAAATTGGCGCTCGGGTTAGACGAGGTAGTGGACTAGGAGGTTGCTGACAAGGTTTGGGAGGCGAGGGTGCCCTCACCAGAGAAAATTTTGCCGGAGCCCGAAGCGGATCGGGGCGGCCGGAGTCGGGGAAGAAGGCTCTCCCGAGGCCTTCTGATGAGCGTGGCGAGGTTCTGAGGCGAGGATGGGAGGTGCTGGGTCGAGCACGAGCTCGGGGCCTCCATTTATAGCCGTCCCGAGGCGGTTGCCGATAACGGGGTTACTCCGGCGAGTGATTACGGCGAGGCAGCGGTCGGGCAGGCGGTTTAGGTGACTGGGCAGCTGCGGAATGGTCCACTAGCACCATCCAACGACTAACCTTGGTCGGATTTGATCTGCTCCCGTGGTTTCGACCGAAAGGCCTCACGGGCTCGTCGGCGGCAGAGAGCGCGCTCTGCGCCTCTCAGGCCACGGCGACGGCTCTGCAGCACGCACAGGGGGAAAGGATGGCCACGCGAGGCTTCTGGTGGTGTGGGCGGTGCTGGACGGTGCCGTATGGCAGGGCTGGCCCCTGCTGACTGCCATGGGAGGTTCTGCCACCGCCGAAGACGCCGGCGTTGGTGAGACACGTCGCCACCGACGCTTGCGCCTGTCCAAACGACCGTGTGACGCACTGGATAAAAAGGAGGAGGAGGGAGCAGGCGCCAACGCGTGCACTGGCGAGATTGACGCCGCGGACTGACAAAAACGACACTGTCTCTGAAACTGAAACTCTGAAATCTGAATTTGAACAGAAACAGTGCACGCCAGCTGTTCGACGAAATGAATTAGGCATGTGGAAAAAAATTCTGGAGCTGGGACTTGGTGAGGTGATCTCTTGATGCATCTAGAGGCTGCCTGATTTATCTCAGATTTTTAGGAAAAGAAAAGGAATGAATTTCACCAAAAATGGCAAATCTGGTCCAAACTTGCAGCAAGCAAATTTTGAAAAATTTGAACTGTGGACCAGCAGATCTTGATGGATCTAGGTTGAGGGTACTAAGAAGTAGCTAGGGTAATTTGCTTGGGCTCATAAACTTAAGGGATTTGGTACTTCCTTTGTAAATCCCAAGAGTCCAAAATAAATTACAGAAAAATTTTTGAGGATAAAATATATAGAAATAAAATTTAAAAGAGGTTGAAACTTGCTGGAATTGGATGCTTGGCTTGACCCAAAGTAGGGAGGTGGTTTTGGAAGAGGATTTTTCTACATAGGCCATGGCAAGAGCGAAATCTTTGAAGGGGAAAGAGTAGATCCATAATTTATAGGAATTCTTTTTAATAGAAATGATTTGTAAAAGCCCTCCAAAGTTATTTGTGTTGAGCCAACATAAGATGAAAAAACCCTTAAGACCAAAGATCAAGATTTGGAAGAACCCATAAAAAAGATACTTGTCATAAATGAAAATTTTGAGAAGGAGTGTCCTTTAGGAAAAAAATTTAAATGACCTCCTTCCACTTAAATAAAGAATTTGATAAAAACCAAATCAAAAATTTTGGAGTGTTACAACACCTACCCCCTTAGGAAAAATCTCGTCCCCGAGATTTCAGCTGATCCTCAAGTAGGTGTGGGTACTCTGTCCGAAGAAAATCTTCTCTTTCCCATGTTGCTTCATCCTCGGTGTGATTGCTCCACTGAACCTTGAAAAACTTAATTGTTTTCTGACGGGTCCTCCTTTGGGATTCCTCCAATATTTTTATTGGACGTTCCGCGTAGGTGAGGTCTGGTTGCATGTCAATGTTCTCGTGAGATACATGATTTTCTAGGTTGCTTACACATTTCCTCAACTGTGAGACGTGGAACACGTCGTGGACGTCTGACAGTTCTTTGGGTAGGTCTAACTGGTAGGCCACTGTGCCTCTTCGTGCAACCACACAGAAGGGTCCAATAAACCGTGGTGCTAGCTTTCCTTTAACTTTGAATCGTTGCAGGCCCCTCATAGGAGATACTCGTAGATACACATATTCACCGGGTTCAAAGCTGACTTCACGATGCTTTAGATCATAATAACTCTTTTCTCGGCTCTGGGCTGTCTTGAGTCGATCCCTGATTACCCTAACTTTCTCCTCAGCTTCCTTGAGCATGTCTGGGCCGAAGATACGAATGTCTCCTGTTTTTGACCAATTTAATGGGGTACGGCATCTTCGCCCGTACAAGGCCTCAAAAGGTGCCATTTGTAGACTGGCTTGGTAATTGTTGTTGTATGCGAACTCGGCATAGGGCAAGCTTTCTTCCCAACTGGTCCCATAGGTGAGAACACATGCTCTCAGCATGTCCTCTAGAATCTAGTTCACATGTTCTGTTTGTCCTCCAGTCTGGGGGTGGTATGTTGTACTGAATACTAGTTGAGTTCCCAGAGCTTGTTGTAAACGATCCCAAAATTTAGAGATGAATTGGGTGCCTCTGTCGGATATTATAGTCTTTGGAACTCCATGCAGACATACTATACAGGAGAGGTAAATTTTGGCAAGCTTCTGAGTGGTGTGGTTTGTCTTTACTGGGATGAAATGTGCCACCTTAGTTAATCTATCTGTGATGACCCATATGGCATCATTTCCGTGTTGTGGCCGAGGTAGTCCGACAATAAAATCCATTCCAATTTCATCACATTTCCACTCAGGTATCTTGTTTGGCTGTAATAGTCCTGCTGGTTTTTGGTGCTCAGCTTTAATGCGCTGACATGAATCACAACATGCAATGAATGTGGCAATATCCCTCTTCATACCGTGCCACCAAAAAAAATCCTGAATATCCTTGTACATTTTGGTTCCTCCAGGGTGGATTGAATATGGAGCGGTGTGGCCTTCGACTAGAATTTGTTGTTTGAGGTCCTCTATATTTGGTACGCAAAGTCTGTCTCCGTACCATAATATTCCCTCATCGTCTATGATGAATTCTGAGGCCTTGCCCAGCCTTACCTTTCTTTTTATCCCTTCGATGCTGGGGTGTCCATGCTGAGCCTTCTTAATCTGTTCCACTAGGGTGGGACGTATTTCCAAATTTGACACATTGCCTTCAGTGACCATCACCAAGTTGAGGTTAGCGAACTCCTGCTAAAATTCAGGTCTCAAGTTCTGTAGACTGTCGTTGCCCGAGCTGGGGTTTCGACTAAGAGCATCTGCCGCTACATTCGCCTTTCCTGGATGGTAGTGAATGCCAACGTCATAATCTTTCACTAATTCTAACCAGCGTTGTTGCCGTAAATTGAGTTATGGTTGTGTGAAAATATATTTGAGGCTTTTATGGTCCGTATATATTTCACAACGATTTCCAAGCAAAAAGTGCCTCCACTCTTTGAGTGCATGAATGACTGCTGCTAATTCCAAGTCATGAGTAGGATAGTTTTCTTCATGCTTTCGTAGTTGCCGGGAAGCGTATGCGACTACTTTGCCCTCTTGCATTAGTACGCATCCGAGGCCCTTCCGGGATGTGTCACAATATACTTCAAAACTTTTGTGTATGTCTGGTACAACCAATACTGGTGATGTTGTTAATTTCCTTTTGAGCTCTTGGGAACTTTTCTCGCACGCTTCAGTCCATACAAATTTCTTATCCTTCTTGAGTAACTGCGTCATTGGTTTTGCCAGGGTGGAGAACCCCCTCAATAAACCTTCGATAATATCCAGCCATCCCCAGGAAACTTCGCACATCTGTCACGTTGGCTGGTGGTTTCCAGCCAAGTACGGCCTTGACTTTTTCTGGGTCCACGGCAACACCTTCTTGGGTCAATACGTGGCCTAGAAAACCAACCTGTCTCAACCAAAATTCACATTCGCTAAATTTGGCGTATAATTGATGCTTCCTTAATTCTCCCAGTACAATTCTGAGATGTTCAGCATGTTCTTCTGGTGTCTTAGAGTATACCAGAATATCATCAATGAACACCACCACAAATTTGTCCATGAATTTCATAAACACTTTATTCATGAGGTGGACAAAATATGCGGGGGCGTTTGTCAGTACAAACGGCATTACTGTAAACTCATATAATCCATATCTGGAGGTGAATGATGTCTTAGGGATATCTTCTGTCCATACTTTTAATTGATGACACCCCGACCTTAAATCAATTTTTGAGAAAACCTTGGCTTATGCGAGTTGGTCAAATAAATCATTTATCCATGGCATCGGATATTTGTTCTTGATGGTGACCATGTTGAGTGCTCGATAGTCTATACATAATCTCAGTGTCCCATCCTTTTTCTTGGCAAATAATACTGGTGAACCCCAAGGTGAGGAGCTGGCCCGTATAAATCCTTTGTCCAGTAATTCTTTTATTTGCTTCTTTAATTCTACCAACTCGGAGGGTGCCATTCTATAAGGCTTCTTGTAAATGGGGGTGGTTCCAGGTGCTAGTTCAATGATGAACTCTATTTCCCGGTCTGGTGGCATGCCTGGTAGTTCTTCGGGAAATACGTCAGGGAACTCACACACCACTGGAACTTTTCTTAACTCCGAAACATCCACCTTGTTCAACCTTGGTTGTCGTGATACTGGCCTTTCTTGAGCTGCAACTTTTATTATCTTCGCGTGATGATGAGTAAGAGTTACAGTCCGATTGAAGCAGTCGATAAATCCCTTGTTGGTGGTTAACCAGTCCATTCCTAGGATAACATCCAATCCCTTATTTTCCAATACAATGAGGTTCGCCTGAAAATTTAGTCCTTCAATCTCAATAACCACACCTTGGCAGTAACTCTGAGTGATTTGCTTAATTCCGGGGGACTTGATGATCATGGATTTTTCCAAGGGAAGCATCGAAAAATCATGTTGCAAAGCAAATTTCTTTGAAATGAACGAGTGAGAAGCTCCAGAATCAAACAAAACCGTGGCAGGTATTATGTTGACAGGGAACGTACCGAGTACGATATCAGGGGCATTCTGTGCTTCCTCCTTGGTCACATGGTTCAAGTGACCCTTCCTGTGATTGTTATTGGGGTTGAAGTTGTTACGCTTGGGTGTTGAATTATTACCACTGTTGTTCGGCTTGGGGGCTGAGTTTCTTGGCTTGGGCACTGTTTGGCATAGTGTCCTTCCTCTCCACAAGCGTAGAAAGTAACGCCTGAGCGATATGTAAAATCCTTGTCTCTTGCATGAAAATTTTTGTTCGGGCATGGAGCACTGGTTGGGGATTTGTTCGCTCCAATTTTCTTAAAATCAGTCTTGTTTCGATCACTACTAGGGAAAAGCCTAGCATCATCGCGGGTTTTAGGCCTTTCAGTAGCGCGGGGCGATGCCCTACTGATAAGGCGCTACAGCTAACGTAGAGCAGTAGCGTGCCTCCGGCGACGCTACTGCTAAATCGACTTAGTAGTAGCGACTTCGCGGAGGAACGCTACTGGTAATTACTAGTAGCGCTTCTCCCAGCCCGCGCTACTACTATTATTCCGTATTTTATTTCATGTTGTATTCATACACCTCTATACAAGTTTTCATACAACAGCAATTTAGAGATTGTTTTTACATCATAATGAGTTATTACATCATTGGGTGAAAGAACCGTGGACTAGTTTCAAGTGGATGGACATCCACTTGAAACTAATCCGCGGTTCTTTCACGCAATGATATAATAAATATTATCATCATATCATTAACAACTTATCATCATAATACATCATTTTCATATAACACCTCCTCATGATCATCGTTTTGATCGATGAGACATCACATAGCAAGTTGGTCACTGGTCATAATCACAACTACTCCTCATCATCAACTCTAACACATTGTACCACATAATAAACCTATTGTACCTCATAGGACCTACTACATTCTCTTAGGACCTACTATATTCTCTAAGGTAAAATAGCAAAAAACAAGATAGCCCCTGGCTCTCCATTATGGAGAATGCAGATTATCCTGTCTCCAATTCTTGCCTTTCGCTTAATGTTGCTTCCAAGAACCTCTTTACGAATGTCCAAACATTTTTTCCACTCTTTGATTAGCATGTGTTCACCGGTTTCAGAAATCCGATATGCACAGGTGAGATCCGTAGGATGACCTAGCTGTAGGTTTAGAACTTCAAGACGACCATTGTAATACATCAGATGAGGCACACAATCCATCGGGATTTTCTGTTGAAAAACATAGTAATAACTTCGTAATTAGCAATGATGTACTAGTTTTAGAAGTATGCAAAAGATGAACGGATGTTGTAATAGTAAAAAAAATCTTACCAGGGTATCTCCATAGAAGTTATCGTGGTTCAACACCTGCACTAGTGGCACGTATTCACCATAATTTGGAGGAGTTCGATAATAGGTATTGTAATTCTCAAAGAAAGTACAAAATACGATCAGATGATTTTTCTCCTTATAAGTTAATTCGGATCCATCAGTGTAGTGGGTTTTGTCTACCATCTTCTGCATATTCTTTGAAGATTCAAAATAAGCTGTCAACTATTTTGAAATAAACAATATAAATTAGTTAATAACTATGTTTGAGAAACTCACATTGCGGTAGAATCGGAAGCGTATCGACAAGGACCCAAATGTCCATATTATTTTGCTTGATGTCAGGATCACCAAGATTCATGGTGACAATCATACCCTCATAAAAACCATACATTTTACAAAGTGCTTCCCAATTTTGGCAACCAAAATGGGTTACGCTCTGAGAATTGTACAGATTTACTTCAAAATCGATATCATGATGGGTCCTTAGGTGTATTTTCTTTGTTTGAAAATTTTCATGGTCTTCAAAACCCATCCTCTCCAAGACATAGCGTCTTGCATGGCACCGATTAAGCTAGTAGAATTGTAAAAGATGAAAATTAGACGTTGAAATAGTTTAAGTCATGCTTAATTATGAAAAAACACTTGTCGTTGTTACGTACCGTTTCAACATCGAAGGTCTCCTCGAGCTTAATGCTGAAGCGCCGATCTTTGTCCAGCTCAACGAGCATGTCGCACATACCTCGATCGTCGTGGCACCAGCTGCACTCCCCCGGGAAACTGTCATCGTCCGAGTACGACATTTCCTACGTTCATAATTCAAAGATTAAACTTGTATAATTAAATATATGTACTAAAGAACCTAAATTAGATCATTATTTTTCGAGAAAATCCAGGCCACTCGATATTTCCTACATATTCTAGCACAAGTCATGCCAGAATTCATGGAAAAATCCGGCATGACCTTTGCTAAAAAAGGACATATCGAGCGCCTGAAATTTGCCGGAACGGAAATTAATCAACACTCCGGCAAAACATAGGCCACTCGGAGGTGTAAACTGAACATGAACGGCCACTTGGGCAACAACATATCCTATTTGAGCAAATATTACATGTTCAACTAGTTCTATTAATTCAACTAGTTCTTACTAAATATAAACTTACTATAAATAGAAAAAAAAACTAGTTCTTTCTAAAAGTAAAGTAGTTCAACTAGTTATATTAATTATCTTACTAAAAATACATTAGTTCTATTAATTGAACTAGTTCAACTAGTTTATTAATTTACTTACTAAACTAGTTCAACTACAACTAAAGTAGTTTAACTAGTTTATTAATTTACTTACTAAAAATAAAATAGTTGCTTTAACTAAAAAAACTAGTTCTATTAATTTTCGTACCAAAAATAAAATAGTTGTATTAACTCAACTAGTTCAATTAAGCACTTACTATGAATAAAAATAAACTAGTTTTTACTAAAAATAAACTAGTTCAACTAGTTATATTAATTTTCTTACTAATTCTATTAAACACTTACTAAAATTTAACCCTAACTAATTTGATGAACTCTAAAATTTAATCCTAACTAATTTGATGAACTCTAAAACTAATTCTACTTAACAACTACTATCATAATTAGCATCTAATTTGATGAACCCTAACTAATTAGATGAACTCTGAAATTTAACCCTAAGAACCCTAGCTAGGCAGAGGTAGGGGAGGAGGAGGAGGAGGAGGGCGTGCTCACCTCTGGCGTCGGCGGAGTTAGGGAGAGGGGCACGCGGCGTCGAGGTTGGGGACGGGGTCGGGGCGGCGAGCGCACGGCGGAGGGCGGCAATGTAGGGGGGTGTCGAGGTCGAGGTTGGGGGCGGCGTCAAGGTCGCGGTCGGGGGCGGGGGTGGCGTCGAAGGTGTGCGGAGAGCGACGGGTCGCGCGCGGCGGCCGACAACGATGCAGGGCGGCGACAGCGGAGGAGTAGGGATTTGGGGGAAGTGACCGTGGGGAAGAACGAACCGCGCGGTTAATTAAGTTAAAAGTAGCAGTAGCGCTTTCCAGGAAGTGCGCTGCTGCTACGGTAGGTATAGCGCGTTTCCTAACAAGAACTACTGCTATTCCTTCTCTTTTTTATTTGCTTTCCATTTAATTTTATTTTCATTAGCAGTAGCGCCTTTGTCCGTAAACGCGCTGCTACAAAAAAAGTAGCGGTAGCGCGGTTCCACGTAGATCGCTACTACTATGTTAGCCTATCGGCTAAGCCGTGGGAATTTTAGTAGTAGTGCTTTTGTACTCGGGCGCGCTACTGCTATAACTGTATCTGCAGCGCGCTTTTAAATACCGCGTTGCTGCTAATTAGCACCAGCATGCGTTTTTATCCCGCGCTACTGTTAATGTTCTGTGTATAGGGTTTTCCCTAGTAGTGGATTGTTACGGGCATGGGTAGTTTTGTCCCTTTTGCGCTTGCGAAAATCCTTCAAGCTGCGGCGCTCATTTTCCAATGTAATAGCTTTGTCCACATGTGTTTTGAAATCCGGAAAGGTGTGTACGACCAGCTGGCATTTAAGTGCTGGTGCCAGACCGTCCAGAAATTTTTCCATCTTTTTATTTTCAGTCATATGCTCTTCGTTGGCACAACGAGATAATTGAGTAAACTGACTATTGTACTCAGTCACTGTCATGCTTCTCTGCTTGAGGTCATCGAACTCCCTTTTCTTTATCTTCATAATGCTTCTGGGAATGTGCGCCCCACGAAAATCTTCTTTAAATTCTTCCCATGTGATGTTATTTTCATTTGGGTGCATGTGTAGGAAATTTTCCCACCATGATGTAGCTGATCTAGTGAGGTAGTGAGGTGCATAAAGTACCTTCTCAAGGTCCGAACATTGTGCAATAATTAACTTCCTTTCAATATCTCGAAGCCAATCATCGGCCTCAAGAGATTTATCAGTGTGAGAGAACGTTGGGGGACGTGTCTTTTGTAGTTCTGACAATATGGAAAGCTGCTGATATGGTTCAAGGTGATTTCCCATATTGATCACATGGTTCACCATTTCTTGATGTTGCTGCTGACTTTGCTCATAAAGGCGGCATATCTGAGAAAATGATGCTTCACTGCCTTGCTGACTTGACTGCCCCTGTGTGAAATTGTTACTTGTCTGGGTACCATAATATTCTTCTGGCGGGCTTGGCATGGAACGAGTCCAGGGACGAGGCATTTTCCACTCTGGGGTATTTTTGCAGAACTCATGAGAAAAACTGAGTGGCAAAAATAAATAATTTTTTGCAAAGGCAGAATTTTAGGAACTCAAACATTTTTCAAGAAAAATATTTGATTGCGCATGGAGAAGGACTGCTCAGTACATATCTTACACGCAAGCCGTAATTATACAATACATCACTCAGGATGTGCGTACACATTCCTAACATGTTATTTAGGCTAGTGCACTTCTCCGAGTTCCTACATGATGCGCACACAAACTACTTCTCACCAAACCTATATACATATAAACATATCATAGAAGCTGGTACATCGCACGGCTGCTAGGCGCACTCAGTCGGAGATGGTCAGAACTTCCCTCGGCCTGCCGAGGGTAAGACCCAGTGATGCTGGAGACTCAACCTCCTCCTCACTAATAGGCTCCAGGCGCGAAGTAATGGGTTGAGGAGCTGGTGCGGGCGCGGCAGGTGGTGCAGCTCTAACTGGAGTAGGAGCAATGACTTGGTCAAACTCCTCAGTGGTAGGCAGGCGACGAGCGGTGGCTAAGATGGCAGGTGTATAGGATGCTAAGGACGAGACGTAAGTCAGTGGTGGTGTTGTATGGAGGAGCTCCCTTCTGTTGGCGGAACAGCCCTGCACGAAGTCCATACGAGCAGCCACAAAGTCGTCCACGAGGTTATCAAAAGCTGCCTCGAGAGCTTTGAGATACTCAACCAACAATTCAATAGCTTCATCTCTCTCCCCCCTAGCGCAAGCGAATGCATAGTGACATGCGTAGGGCACGTGGCATGGGAGGTAGCGGTAGCGACGAGTCTTCATCGAAGGAAGAGCATCCCGGAGACGAGCTATCGCCTCACGGGCAGCCATCTGCATGGCATGCCTCTCCGTAGGCATGGCACTTCCCACAAATCGGAATCAGCGTGTCTCAGAACGTCCTCCCTTGAATTGCACCGCGGCCTGGTGCATAAACACGCTGTCGCTGATCTTGTGTTGGTAGAGTGTGAACTCCGGACGAGTTGATGGCCCGATCGCGGCCTTGGTGATGGGGACGAGAAGCTTGATAAATCCCTCAAGTACATTGGCGAACACCTGTGACTCACAGTCGCTGCCAGCCATCTACAAAAGTAGACCAAAATTCCAGATAGTCAATTCATAAATTTATGATGACTAACAGAAAATTGCCACAATTGCAAAATGTTAAAATAGCACTTATTACACTAATAACCGATTGGCGATCGCACCTAGTGGCTTCCTACAGTCAGCCTGTCTCTGGTACCAAGGTTGTCAGGACCGGTTTTCCAATAAAATATTTATTGAAAAGCCGACCATTTTAGCAGACCAGTATAGAAGAATCCTCCTTACTGGTAGACAAATCCTTGATACAGGAATCCAGAAGTACTAAATATTATATAAGGCTGAGCTGAGGCTGCTCAACAATTTATTACAAGCACGCCGATATTATACATAAAGGCGGATATGACACAGAGGGGTATGGTGGCATAACTACTGACTCGTAATAAAAGTGGTGGTGGGTATGTCACAGTGACGTGGGTGACATGACTCCAAAATCTTACAGCTCATCAAGCGTCGGAGTGAGGCTCGATGATTTTATTAGGGTAGCGGAAGCGTATATAATACAAGTGACCAACTCCAGGATCGCACGGGACTGACTCGGTCTCCTCTAGGCGTCGGACTCGCTATCGTACTCTTTATCCATAAGATCGCCTTCATCAACATCTGGCCAAATCAACAAGCCAGGTGAGTACTTTGAATGTACTCGCAAGACAGTTTGGATATAAGATATAACAAATGCAAACATAATGCACATGAGCAGATTAGTAATGCACACTCAGGTAATAAATTTGCACTGCATGATAAATAAAAGGAAGTCAGGCGGTAGTCCTCCCGAAATCCGAATAAAATAGCTGAAGACCGATCGGGTGTCTGAAGCGACGCCTCAAAGGGTAAAATAAATTAACATGCCGCAGTTGGGTGTCAGGGCGACACCACATAAAGGGCTTATATTGAAATGTAAATGACAGTACGTGCCACAGTCGGACGTCTAAGCGACATCTCGAAAAGGGCTTATAATGAAAGTAAATAACAAGGTTGCCACAATCGGACGTCTGAGCGACATCACATAAAGGGCTTATATCAAAAGTAAATAACAAGAATGCCACAGTCAGACGTCTGAGCGACATCACATAAAGGGCTTATATCAAAAGTAAATAACAAGAATGCCACAGTCGGACGTCTGAGCGACATCACATAAAGGGCTTATATCAAAAGTAAATAACAAGAATGCCACATTAGGACGTCTGGGCGACATCACATAAAGGGCTTATATTAAAAGTAAATAACAAGAATGCCACAATCGGACGTCTGAGCGACATCACATAGAGGGCTTATATTTCGTCATTCGAATTCAAGTAGCTCATGAATTTAAATCATCCCAAAGAAATACTCAGTACATAATAATAAACTGGTTAGTCCATCCACGGGAATAACGTTCAGCCGGGATTACCACTCTCAGTTTCATGTTTATCCTTTGGAGACTTTCACTGAGACTGACACTGAGACTGACACTGATATGTTGATCAAAGTCCTTGATCATGAACACGGTTACTCAGATGGTTTTGACTCTGCAGAGTTTGTACTCTTTACCCACAGCCAACGGATTTCAGTAGTCACAAAGGACTAGTTCTGTTTACGGTATTTTAGAAGAAACAAATCTAACCCGTACACATCCATTCCACATTCTGCTGCCAGGAATCACCCTAGGCAATGTTCAAGAAAAACTTTGAGACGGGGAGGCTACAACCTTGAGTAGCATGGGATCAAATTTATAGTCGCGCGCTCTAAGGGGTCCCCCCCTCTCGGTCCCAACCGGAAACACCCATGCCCCCTGACCGGATGACGGGCTTTAATCCAGGGCCATGGAACCCTCATCACGGCCCCTCTATTTGGTGTGTACAAGGAAAGAGGTTTGCAACTTACTAAACCGTATCCTTCGCAGAAAACATGTGGTAGCACGGAAGGGAACGAACGGGAACAAGACTTGATCCCCGTTGATACTAGTGTTACACGGTTGACATAAGACTGGCATGCTTCAACAATACCAGCTTATAACCTATCATGCCACCACATGATCAGGTTATCTCACCGTCATATGAACACATCAAACTTCGAAGCTCACTTGTAGCTTGCCTTGCATGCAATATAACATTCATTAATGCTTATATAAACATGCCATGAGAAAACTACTCAAGCAAACATGCAAAACACTCACAATATCAAAGGTTCAAACATGCTTGCCTGGTTTGGAATAGTCGGAGTCTAGCTCGGCGAAGTTTGCGGCTCCGTCACCTCCTTCGGTATCTATGGTATAAAAGAAATCGGATACTAACGTAAATACCGTGCGTGCATAAAAATTGTTCCAAATATTTTTCAAATAAATATGATAAATAAACTCGATAGAAATATAAATATGACAGAAAAAGAATCAACTCAAAATCATCTTTTGTTTAAAAGTTATAAAGGTTTTAGTCCAGGGACTAATCTGTGATGAAATAGAAACTACCCAGGGGCTAGTTTAGAAAAACAGAAAATGCTTCGTTTATAAATACGCCAACCCAAAAGAAAAATGTCCTTTGCCCGAAGGCGTTTTCAGATAACGCTTCGAATAAGAGAGGAGAGGCTGACGAGGGGTCCCACCCGTCAAGTTTAAAACTTTGAAACAGAGCACACCGGTGCCCGAGGACCGCGGTGATCGCCGGCGTTGATCCACGGCGAGGTAGGGGGAATGGAGGGTACCTACAGACTCACTGAGCTCTCCCGTGTTTGTGGGTGGTGGAGTTGGTCGTCGGCGAGCACCACGTCGATGGCGGCCTCCACTCCGGCGGACGGTGGTTCGGGCGGTGATGGATCCCATCGAGGACGGCTGCAAACGTCAAATTGGGGCTCGGGTTACACGAGGTAGTGGACTAGGAGGTTGCTGACAAGGTTTGGGAGGCGGGGGTGCCCTCACCAGAGAAAATTTTGCCGGAGCCCGAAGCGGATCGGGGCGGCCGGAGTCAGGGAAGAAGGCTCTCCCGAGGCCTTCTGATGAGCGTGGCGAGGTTCTGAGGCGAGGAGGGGAGGTGCTGGGTCGAGAACGAGCTCGGGGCCTCCATTTATAGTTGGCCCGAGGCGGTTGCCGAGAACGGGGTTACTCCAATGAGTGATTACGGCGAGGCAGCGGTCGGGCAGGCGGTTTAGGTGACTGGGCAGCTGCGGATTGGTCCACTGGCACCATCCAACGGCTAACCTTGGTCGGATTTGATTTGCTCCTGTGGTTTCGACAGAACGGCCTGACGGGCTCGTCGGCGGCAGAGAGCGCGCTCTGCGCCTCTCAGGCCACGGCGACGGCTCTGCAGCATGCACAGGGGGAAAGGACGGCCACGCCGAGGCTTCTGGTGGTGTGGGCGGTGCTGGACGGTGCCGTATGGCAGGGCTAGCCCCTGCTGACCGCCACGGGCGGTTCTGCCACCGCGGAAGACGCCAGCGTTGGTGAGACACGTCACCACCGACGCTTGCGCCCGTCCAAACGACCGTGCGGCGCACTGGATAATAAGGAGGAGCAGGGAGTAAGGCGCCAACGCGTGCACTGGCGAGATTGACGCCGCGGACTGACGAAAATGACACTGTCTCTGAAACTAAAACTCTGAAATCTGAATTTGAACAGAAACATTGCACGCCAGCTGTTCGACGAAATGATTTAGGCATGTGGAAATTTTTCTGGAGCTGGGACTTGGTGAGGTGATCTCTTGATGCATCTAGAGGCTGCCTGATTTATCTCAGATTTTTAGGAAAAGAAAAGGAATGAATTTCACCAAAAATGGCAAATCTGGTCCAAACTTGCAGCAAGGGTAACTTGCAGCAAGCAAATTTTGAAAAATTTGAACTGTGGACCAGCAGATCTTGATGGATCCAGGTTGAGGGTACTAAGAAGTAGCTAGGGTAATTTGCTTGGGCTCATAAACTTAAGGGATTTGGTACTTCCTTTGTAAATCCCAAGAGTCCAAAATAAATTACAGAAAAATGTTTGAGGATAAAATAAATAGAAATAAAATCTAAAAGAGGTTGAAACTTGCTGGAATTGGATGCTTGGCTTGACCCAAAGTAGGGAGGTGGTTTTGGAAGAGGATTTTTCTACATAGGCCATGGCAAGAGAGACATCTTTGAAGGGGAAAGAGTAGATCCATAATTTATAGGAATTCTTTTTAATAGAAATGATTTGTAAAAACCCTCAAAAGTTATTTGTGTTGAGCCAACATAAGATGAAAAAACCCTTAAGACCAAAGATCAAGATTTGGAAGAACCCATAAAAAAGATACTTGTCATAAATGAAAATTTTGAGAAGGAGAGTCCTTTAGCAAAAAATTAAATGACCTCTTTCCACTTAAATAAAGAATTTGATAAAAACCAAATCAAAAATTTTGGAGTGTTACAACCGTCTCGTAGTTTCGCAGTTGTCCCAGGTGCAAGTTCCCCTCAGCTCACAACTGGGCTCGTAGTTGTCCAAGTTGCAAGTCCGCTCTCTACTCACAAACTAGAGCATGTGTTTTGTTTTTCATCCCAGTTGCAAGTCTACCTTTCGATTGCAACTAGCTCATAGCTTTTTTTATCCCAGTTGCAAGTCGACCCTTGACTCGCAATTGGGCTCGTAGTTCCATAGTTGTCCTAGTTGCAAGTCCACCCATGACTCGCAACTAGGCTCGTAGTGTTGGGGATCATAGCAGAAATTTAAAATTTTCTACGCATCACCAAGATCAATCTATGGGTTCATCTAGCAATGAGAGAGAGGGAGTGCATCTTCATACCCTTGAAGATCTCTAAGCAGAAGCGTTCAAGAGAACGGGGTTGATGGAGTCGTACTCGTCGTGATCCAAATCACCGATGATCCTAGCGTCGAACGGACGGCACCTCCGCGTTCAACACACGTACGGAGTGGAGACGTCTCCTCCTTCTTGATCCATCAAGGGGGAGGAGAAGTTGATGGAGATCCAGCAGCACAACGGCGTGGTGGTGGAAGTAGCGGGATCCCGGCAGGGCTTCGCCAAGCACAAGCGAGGAGGAAGAGGTGTCACGGGAGGGAGGGAGGCGTCAGGGCTTCAGGTGCGGCTGCCCTCCCTCTCCTCCACTATATATAGGGGGCTAGGGGGGCGCCGGCCCCTTTTAGATCCCATCTAGGGAGGGGGGCGGCAGCCCTAGGGGTGGCTTGGCCTCCAAGCCAAGTGGGGGCGGCACCCCTTAGGGTTTCCAACCCTAGGCGCATGGGAGGCCCAAGGGGGGGCGCACCAGCCCACCAGGGGCTGGTTCCCACGCCCCTTCAGCCCATGGGGCCCTCCGGGATAGGTGGCCCCACCCGGTGGACCCCCGGGACCCTTCCGGTGGTCCCGGTACAATACCGATGACTCCCGAAACTCTCCCGGTGGCCGAAACTGGACTTCATATATATAAATCTTTACCTCCGGACCATTCTGGAACTCCTCGTGACGTCCGGGATCTCATCCGGGACTCCGAACAACTTTTGGTTAACCACATACTAATATCTCTACAACTCTATTGTCACCGAACCTTAAGTGTGTAGACCCTACGGGTTCGGGAGACATGTAGACATGACCGAGACAACTCTCCGGCCAATAACCAACAGCGGGATCTGGATACCCATGTTGGCTCCCACATGTTCCACGATGATCTCATCGGATGAACCACGATGTCGAGGATTCAATCAATCTCGTATTTAATTCCCTTTGTCTATTGGTATGATACTTGCCCGAGATTCGATCGTCGGTATCCCGATACCTCATTCAATCTCGTTACCGGCAAGTCTCTTTACTCGTTCCATAACACATCATCCCGTGATCAACTCCTTGGTCACATTGTGCACATTATGATGATGTCCTACCGAGTGGGCCCAGAGATACCTCTCCGTTTACACGGAGTGACAAATCCCAGTCTCGATTCGTGCCAACCCAATAGACACTTTCGGAGATACCCGTAGTGCACCTTTATAGCCACCCAGTTACGTTGTGACGTTTGGTACACCCAAAGCATTCCTACGGTATCCGGGAGTTGCACAATCTCATGGTCTAAGGAAATGATACTTGACATTAGAAAAGCTTTAGCAAACAAACTACACGATCTTGTGCTAGGCTTAGGATTGGGTCTTGTCCATCACATCATTCTCCTAATGATGTGATCCCGTTATCAACGACATCCAATGTCCATGGTCAGGAAACCGTAACCATCTATTGATCAACGAGCTAGTCAACTAGAGGCTTACTAGGGACATGGTGTTGTCTATGTATCCACACATGTATCTGAGTTTTCTATCAATACGATTCTAGCATGGATAATAAATGATTATCATGAACAAGGAAATATAATAATAACTAATTTATTATTGCCTCTAGGGCATATTTCCAACAGTCTCCCACTTGCACTAGAGTCAATAATCCAGTTCACATCGCTATGTGATTAACACTCAAGGTCACATCCCCATGTGACTAACACCCAAAGAGTTTACTAGAGTCAATAATCTAGTTCACATTACCATGTGATTAACACTCAATGAGTTCTGGTAATGATCATGTTATGCTTGTGAGAGATGTTATAGTCAACGGGTCTGAACCTTTCAGATCCGTGTGTGCTTTACAAATCTCTAAGTCATCTTGTAGATGCAGCAGCCACACTTTTTTTGGAGCTATTCCAAATAACTGTTCTACTATACGAATCCGGTTTACTACTCAGAATCATCCAGATTAGTGTGAAAGATTGCATCGGTGTAACCCTTAATGACGAACTCTTTTACCACCTCCATAATCGAGAAAATTCCTTAGTCCACTAGTTACTAAGGATAACCTTGACTGTTGTCATGTGATCCATTCCTAGATCACACTTGTACCCCTTGACTGACTCATGGCTTAGCACACTTCAGGTGCGGTACACAACATAGCATACTGTAGAGCCTATGTCTAAAGCATAGGGAATGACCTTCGTCCTTTCTCTCTATCCTGCCATGGTCAGGTCTTGAGTCTTACTCAATACCCATACCTTATAACACAGCCAAGAACTCCGTCTTTGCCGATCTATTTTGAACTCCTTCAAAATCTTGTCACGATATGTATTCATTTGAAAGTACCATTAAGCGTTTTTGATCTATCCTTATAGATCTTGATGCTCAATGTTCAAGTAGCTTAATACAGGTTTTCCATTGAAAAATACTTTTCAAATAACCCTACATGCTTTCCAGATATTCTACATCATTTCTAATCAACAATATGTTAACAACATATACTCATCAAAAATTCTATAGTGCTCCCACTCACTTCTTTGGAAATACAAGTTTCTCATAAACTTTCTATAAACCCAAAATCTTTGATCATCTCATCAAAGGGTACATTCCAACTTCGAGATGCTTACTCCAGTCCTTAGAAGGATTGTTGGAGCTTTGCATACTTGTCAGCATCTTTCAGGATTGACAAAACTTTCTGGTTGTATCACATACAACCTTTCCTCAAGAAAAATGTCGAGGAAACAATGTTTTGACATCCTATCTGCAAGATTTCATAAATAATGCAGTAACTGCTAACATAATTCTAACAGACTCTTAGCATCGCTACGAGTGAGAAAGTCTCATCGTAGTCAACTCCTTGAACTTGTCGGGAAACATTTTAACGACAAGTCGAGCTTTCTTAATGGTAACACTTACCATCATTGTTTGTCTTCCTTTTAAAATCCATCTGCACCTAACAGCCTTACGACCATCAAGTAGTTCTTTCAAAGTCTATACTTTCTTTTATACATGGATCCTCTCTCGGATTTTATGGCTTCGAGCCATTCTTCGGAATCTGGGCCCACCATCACTTCTCCATAGCTCATAGGTTCATTGTTGTCTAGCAACATGACTTCCAAGACAGGATTACGTACCACTCTGAAGTAGTATGCACCCTTGTCGACCTATGAGGTTTGGTAGTGACTTGATCCGAAGTTTCATGATCACTATCATAAGCTTCCACTTCAATTGGCGTAGGTGCCACAGGAACAACTTCCTGTGCCTTGCTACACACTAGTCGAAGTGATGGTTCAATAACCTCATCAAGTCTCCACCATCCTTCCACTCAATTCTTTCGAGAGAAACTTTTCCTCGAGAAAGGACCCGTTTCTAGAAACAATCACTTTTGCTTCCGGATCTGAAATAGGAGGTATACCCAACTATTTTTGGGTATTCTATGAAGATGCATTTATCCGCTTTGGGTTCGAGCTTATCAGCCTGAAACTTTTTAATATAAGCATCGCAGCCCCAAACTTTTAAGAAACGACAGCTTAGGTTTCTCTAAACCATAGTTCATACAGTGTCGTCTCAACGGAATTGTGTGGTGCCCTATTTAAAGTGAGTGCGGTTGTCTCTAATGCCTAACCCATAAACGATAGTGGTAATTCGATAAGAGACATCATGGTATGCACCATATCCAATATGGTGCAGTTGTGATGTTCGGACACACCATCACACTATGTTGTTCCAGGCGGTATTAGTTGTGAAACAATTTCCACAATGTCTTAATTGTGTGCCAAACTCGTAACTCAGATATTCATCTCTATGATCATATCATAGACATTTTATCATCTTTTTCACGATGATCTTCAACTTCACTCTGAAATTACTTGAACCTTTCAATAATTCAGACTTGTGTTTCATCAAGTAAATATACTCAGCATCTACTCAAATCATCTGTGAAGTAAGAACATAACGATATCCACTGTGTGCCTCAGCACTCATTGGACTGCACACATCAAAATGTATTACTTCCAACAAGTTTCTTTCTTGTTCCATCTTACTGAAAATGAGGCCTTTCAGTCATCTTGCCCATGTGGTATGATTTGCATGTCTCTAGTGATTCAAAATCAAGTGAGTCCAAATGATCTATCTGCATGGAGTTTCTTCATGCATATCTACCAATAGACATGGTTCGCATGTCTCAATCTTTTCAAAAACGAGTGACTCCGAAGATCCATCAACATGGAGATTCTTCATGCGTTTTATACCAACATGACTCAAATGGCAGTGCCACAAGTATGTGGTACTATCATTACTATCTTATATCTTTTGGCATGAACATGTGTATTACTACGATCGAGATTCAATAAACCATTCATTTTAGGTGCAAGACCATTGAAGGTATTATTCAAATAAACAGAGTGACCATTCTTCTCCTTAAATGAATAACCGTATTGCGATAAACATAATCCAATCATGTCTATGCTCAACGCAAACACCAAATAACAATTATTTAGGTTTAACACCAATCTCGATGGTAGAGGGAGCATGCGATGCTTGATCACATTAACCTTGGAAACACTTCCAACACATATCGTCATCTCACCTTCAGCTAGTCTCCGTTTATTCCATAGCCTTTTATTTTGAGTTACTAACACTTAGCAACTGAACCGGTATTTTAATACCCTGGTGCTACTAGGAGTACTAGTAAAGTACACTTTAATATAACGTATTTCCAAAATACTTCTGTCGACCTTGCCAGCCTTCTCATTTACCAAGTATCTAGGGTAGTTCTACTTCAGTGACCGTTCCCCTCATTATAGAAGCACTTAGTCTCGGGTTCGGTTCAACCTTGGGTTTCTTCACTAGAGCAGCAACTGATTCGCCGTCTCATGAAGTATCCCTTCTTTCCCTTGCCCTTCTTGAAACTAGTGGTTTTACTAACCATCAACAATTGATGCTCCTACTTGATTTCTACTTTCACGGTGTCAAACATCGTGAATTGCTCAAGGATCATCATGTCTATCCCTGATATATTACAGTTCATCACTAAGCTCTAATAGCTTGGTGGCAGTGACTATGAAGAACTATCACTATCTCAGCTGGAAGATTAACTCCCACTCGATTCAAGCGATTGTAGTACTCATACAATCTGAGCACATGCTCAACGATTGAGCTTTTCTCCTTGCAGGCTTAAGAAACTTGTCAGAGGTCTCATACCTCTTGACGTGGGCACTAGCCTGAAATCCCAATTTCAGTCCTTGGAACATCTCATATGTTCTGCGATGTTTCAAAAACGTCTTTGGTGCCTCAATTCTAAGCCATAGCATTACGCACTGAACTATCATGTAGTCATCAAAACGTTTATGTCAAATGTTCGCAACATCCACAACCGACGCTCGAGGTTCAGCTCACTGAGCGGTGCATTAAGGACATAATCCTTCTGTGCAGCAATGAGGACAATCCTCAGTTCACGGACCCAGTCCGCATAATTGCTACTATCAACTTTTAACTAAATTTTCTCTAGGAACATATCTAAAACAGTAGAACTAAAGCGTAAGCTACGACATAATTTGCAAAGTCCTTTTTGACTATGTTCATGATAATTAAGTTCATCTGATCAAATTATTCAATGAACTCCCACTTTGATAGACATCCCTCTAGTCATCTAAGTGATACATGATCCGAGTCAACTAGGCCGTGTCCGATCATCACGTGAGACGGACTAGTCATCATCGGTGAACATCTTCATGTTGATCGTATCCACTATACGACGCATGTTCGACCTTTCGGTCTTCCATGTTCCGAGGCCATGTCTGTACATGCTAGGCTCGTCAAGTTAACCTAAGTGTATTGCGTGTGTAAATCTGGCTTACACCCGTTGTATGCGAACGTTAGAACCTATCACACCCGATCATCACGTGGTGCTTCGGAACAACGGACCTTAGCAACGGTGCACAGTTAGGGGAACACAATTCTTGAAATTATGGTGAGGGATCATCTTATTTATGCTACCGTCGTTCTAAGCAAATAAGATGTAAAAACATGACAAACATCACATGCAAATCATAAAGTGACATGATATGGCCAATATCATCTTGCGCCTTTGATCTCCATCTTTGAGGCGCGGCATGAACACCATCGTCACCGGCATGACACCATGATCTCCATCATCGTGTCTTCATGAAGTTGCCTCTGCAAATATTACTTCTACTACTACGGCTAACGGTTAGCAATAAAGTAAAGTAATTACATGGCGTTTTCATTGACACACAGGTCATAAATAAATTAAGACAACTCCTATGGCTCCTGCCGGTTGTCATACTCATCGACATGCAAGTCGTGATTCCTATTACAAGAACATGATCAATCTCATACATCACATATATCATTCATCACATCCTTTTGGCCACATCACATCACATAGCATACCCTGCAAAAAGAAGTTAAACGTCCTCTAATTGTTGTTGCATGTTTTACGTGTCTGCTGTGGGTTTCTAGCAAGAACGTTTCTTACCTACGCAAAACCACAACGGTGATATGCCAATTGCTATTTACCCTTCATAAGGACCCTTTTCATCGAATCCGATCCGACTAAAGTGGGAGAGACAGACACCCGCCAGCCACCTTATGCAACAAGTGCATGTTAGTCGGTGGAACCAGTCTCATGTAAGCATACGTGTAAGGTCGGTCCGGGCCGCTTCATCCCACAATGCCGCCGGATCAAGATAAGACTAGTAACGATAAGAAAATTGAACAAATCATCGCCCACAACTGCTTTGTGTTCTACTCATGCATAGAATCTACGCATAGACCTAGCTCATGATGCCACTATTGGGGATCGTAGCAGAAATTTAAAATTTTCTACGCATCACCAAGATCAATCTATGGAGTCATCTAGCAACGAGAGAGAGGGAGTGCATCTTCATACCCTTGAAGATCGCTAAGCGGAAGCGTTCAAGAGAACGGGGTTGATGGAGTCGTACTCATCGTGATCCAAATCACCGATGATCCTAGCGCCGAACGGACGGCACCTCCGAGTTCAACACACGTACGGAGCGGAGACGTCTCCTCCTTCTTGATCCAGCAAGGGGGGAGAAGAAGTTGATGGAGATCCAGCAGCACGACGGCGTGGTGGTGGAAGTAGCGGGATCCCGGCAGGGCTTCGCCAAGCACAAGCGGGGAGGAAGAGGTGTCACGAGAGGGAGGGAGGCGCCAGGGCTTCAGGTGCGGCTGCCCTCCCTCCCCTCCACTATATATAGGGGCCTAGGGGGGCGCCGGACCCTTGTAGATCCCATCTAGGGAGGGGGGGCGGCAGCCCTAGGGGTGGCTTGGCCTCCAAGCCAAGTGGAGGCGCCCCCACCCCTTAGGGTTTCCAACCCTAGGCGCATGGGAGGCCCAAGGGGGGCGCACCAGCCCACCAGGGGCTGGTTCCCACGCCCCTTCAGCCCATGGGGACCTCCGGGATAGGTGGCCCCACCCGGTGGACCCCCGGGACCCTTCCGGTGGTCCCGGTACAATATCGATGACTCCCGAAACTCTCCCGGTGGCCGGAACTGGACTTCCTATATATAAATCTTTACCTCCGGACCATTCCTGAACTCCTCGTGACGTCCGGGATCTCATCAGGACTCCGAACAACTTTCGGTTAACCGCATACTAATATCTCTACAACTCTAGCATCACCGAACCTTAAGTGTGTAGACCCTACGGGTTCGGGAGACATGTAGACATGACCGAGACAACTCTCCGGCCAATAACCAACAGCGGGATCTGCATACCCATGTTGGCTCCCACATGTTCCACGATGATCTCATCGGATGAACCACAATGTCGAGGATTCAATCAATCCCGTATTCAATTCCCTTTGTCTATTGGTACGATACTTGCCCGAGATTCGATCGTCGGTATCCCGATACCTCATTTAATCTCGTTACCGGCAAGTCTCTTTACTCGTTCCGTAACACATCATCCCATGATCAACTCCTTGGTCACATTGTGCACATTATGATGATGTCCTACCGAGTGGGCCCAGAGATACCTCTCCGTTACACGGAGTGACAAATCCCAGTCTCGATTCGTGCCAACCAAATAGACACATTCGGAGATACCCGCAGTGCACCTTTATAGCTACCCAGTTACGTTGTGACGTTTGGTACACCCAAAGCATTCCTACGGTATCCGGGAGTTGCACAATCTCATGGTCTAAGGAAATGATACTTGACATTAGATAAGCTTTAGCAAACGAACTACACGATCTTGTGCTAGGCTTAGGATTGGGTCTTGTCCATCACATCATTCTCCTAATGATGTGGTCCCGTTATCAACGACATCCAATGTCCATGGTCAGGAAACCGTAACCATCTATTGATCAACGAGCTAGTCAACTAGAGGCTTACTAGGGACATGGTGTTGTCTATGTATCCACACATGTATCTGAGTTTCCTAGCAATACAATTCTAGCATGGATAATAAACGATTATCATGAACAAGGAAATATAATAATAACTAATTTATTATTGCCCCTAGGGCATATTTCCAACACGTAGTTGTCCCAGTTGCAGGTCCATCATTAACGCTCAACTGGGTGTGCAGTTTGTCTCATCCTAGTTGCAAGTCGACACTTGACTCGCAACTGGGATCGTAGTTTCGTAGTTGTCCCAGGTGCAAGTCCACCCTCTACTCGCCACTGGGCTCGTAGTTGTCACACTTGCAAGCCCACCCTCGACCCGCGACTAGAGCATGTGTTCTTGTTTTTCATCGCAATTGCAAGTCCACCCTTGACTCGCATTTGGGCCCATAGCTTGTTTCATCCAAGTTGCAAGTCGACCCTTGACTTGCAACTGGCTTCTAGTTTTGCAGTTGTCCGAGGTGCGATTCCCCCTCGACTCATAACTTGGCTCGTGGTTGTCCAAGTTGCAAGCCCACCCTCTACTCACAACTAGAGCATGTTTTTTGTTTTTCATCCCAGTTGCAAGTCTACCTTTTGATTGCAACTGGCTCATAGCTTTGTTTCATCCCAGTTGCAAGTCGTCCCTTAACTCGCAACTAAGCTCGTATTTTTGTAATTGTCCCAGTTGCAAGTCCACCCTTGACTCGCAACCGAGCTCGTAGTTGTCCGAGTTGCCAGACCCTCGACCCAAAAACGGAGCATCTATTTTTATTTTTTATCCCAGTTGCAAGTCCACCCTTAACTCGCAACTGGGACCGTAGTTTGTTTCATCCTAATTGCAAGTTGACCATTGACTCACAACTGGGTCATTCTTTCGTAGCTATCTTAATTGCAAGTCAACTCTCGACTCGCAACTGGGATCATAGTTTGTTGTTTCCCTAGTTGCAAGTCCACCCACGGTTCGCAATTTGTCCCATAGTTTTTTTCATGTCTGAGTTGCAGGTCCACCCTGACTCACAATTGGGATGTGCTTTGTTTTTCATCTCAGTTGCAAGTCCACCCTCAAGTCGCAACTCATACCATAGTCTTATATACTTGTCTAAATTACAAGTCCACCCTCGAATCACAAGTAGGCTCGTAGTTTTTTTATCTCAGTTGCAAGCCCACCCTTGGCTTACGACTGGGCTGTGTTTTTGTCTTTCATGCTAGTTGCAAGTCCATCATTGACTCGCAACTCAGACCGTAGTTTGTTATATCCCGAGCGTTTTCAACACACATTGAATGTTTTTGTAAAATACACGATGAATATTTTTTCAAATACAGGCCCGAGCATTTTTAGAATACATGGTAAACAATTTTCAAATTCCTACTGATCATTTTTCCAAACAATTATGTCAATGTTTTATTTACATTGCATAAAAAATTCTAAAAAATGTCATGTTTTTTAAATGCGTGAAGTTTCTTTTAAAAAATTGTCATGGGCATTTCTTTGAATGTATTGATTTTTTCCATTGTATAATACATTTCTTTAAACATCACAAAACATTATTTTCAAATGCATGAACATTTTAAAAATGTGCAA
The DNA here is from genome assembly GCF_056163025.1 of Triticum urartu. Classification (NCBI taxonomy): domain Eukaryota; kingdom Viridiplantae; phylum Streptophyta; class Magnoliopsida; order Poales; family Poaceae; genus Triticum; species Triticum urartu. Next base: position 84,050,075 of record NC_141878.1, on the reverse strand, counting down.
AAAATATTATTAAAATAAAAATAGAATAAATATATTCATGTTTTTAAGAAAATCTTTGCAATCTTCAAAAGTGTCCACACTCTAAAAGCTCTTCGGGGATTTTCGAAAATTGTGCATATTTTCAAAATTTGTTTGAGAAGAAATTATTCGGAATACCAAAATTTGTTCTTATTTTTCAAAAATAAAATTGAAGTTATAAAGTTTTTTGACATTTGAAATATAATTTTCAATTTTTCAAAATTGTTTGTGTTTTAAAAAATGTCCGTCATTTAAAAAAATTACAATCTGTAAAATAGTTTCGAAATTTAGAAAATTCTTTTAATCTGAACGTTGTAGTATGTTGTTAAACATTTCCGTTTCCTTAATGTCAATAGTAGCGATTTGTTGGAGTGATTGTTGCTCTCTTCCGCTTGCATGAGGTACTGAATTCAAGCAGTGGCGGAGTCAGGATTCGAGTATAGGGGGGCCGAGTACATATATTAATCTAATCTCATTGGTAATTACTCATCGCTGCTACTAAAATTGCCGATCATTGGGGGGGGGGGGGGGGCAGGCCCCTGCTCGTCCCCCTGGCTCCGCCCCTGAATTCAAGTGCTGGTCAGCACACTTCTTTAGTTTCATTTTTTTTATTACGCTCCAATTGAAAAAAACAACAACTTAGATGTCAGATATTATCTTGCATCTAGATGTTATATATTTTTTTAGAAAAGGAGGATGACCCCCGGCCTCTGCATCTGGGAGATGCATGCGGCCATTTTATTGATTATTCTCGAGGACCTTACAAAGTATTACAACAATATGCCTGAATCCGCCATCTTAGCAACATTTGCCGCTACTCCTATCTACATGATGAAGGCGTGCTATCTGGTCCACTACCCAGACCACTCATCTAAGCCTAATATCAAAATGATGAAGGGGTGCTAGATGGGCCACTACCCAGACCACTCACCTAACCCTAACATCAAAAGCCAGAAGCCCCAGCCGAGCCACATACCGGGTCTGGGGTACAAACCGGTCTGACGCACTCGTGTGTCGTCGCCGCCATCTTCCAAGGTTCGTCTTCAGAGCAAATATTGAGGCTTCTACCTTGTCTGGCCACTCAGCCATCGACGTCACCACGACACCAGACAGCTTCGTCCTCCTGCGTGAGTCCATCGCCACACATCGGACGCCGAATCTCCACTGCGCCACGCTGCCGAGATAAGTCGCCGTCAATGAGTAGGATGAAGCACCGCTCCGCCGAGTCCGGCAGGGCTGCTGAAGACCAAGCACCGTGTAAGAAGGACTCCGAGGCTGAGCACATAGGCGGCAGAGCGCCAACGCACCGCCACCAGACGAACTCCGACCACGCCACCAACCGCCGCCAAGCAACCAAAGCATCACATCCACCCCAAGCTCACCACGAACGACACCCCCAAGAGGGTGAAGACGCCCGGAGCGCCGCTGTCGCTCGATCCGGCAAGGATTTGAGCTGTCGCCTGGCATACGAGCTGGGTGGAAGGAAGAGGGGAAGGCGGCAACCTGGACGGCGCCTACAAGAAGGGTACGGCGCCCTCGGACGTCGCCGCCGTCGTGGCCAGCACTGCTGGCCTCGGATTTCTCCGGAGCCACCTCCCACCTCCAGCCACCAAACAGGTACAACTCCGGCGACAAAGGCCGCCCAAAGCAGGACCATCAGAGGCAGCCCTGGTTGAAGTAGACGGAGGCCTTCAGATCTGAATCGGGCGTCGCCGAGACGCCCACACCACAGCCGCCACCTGCCGCCGCCTCGCCGCCCCCGCGGCCGAGGAAGAACGGCCAGCACCAACGAGCACCGGTCACCGCAGACCCGGCGTCGATCCACCAGCCAAGGCCGCCGCCATGGATCCAAAGCCCCCCGAGGAAGAACGGGGCGGCCAGATCCTTGCCGCCACCTTCACCGGCGGCCGAGCGGCGAGCCGGCAGCCACCTCCGATGGCGACGAGGGAGAGGAGAGGTGCGGGAGAGGGCCGGCGGTGGGCTAGGGTTACGCCGCCCGAGTCACCCCTGCGGGAGCGACGCGGGCGTATTCACGCGAAGATTCGCCGGCTCTAGATGTTATATAAACAGACCCTTTATTTATAAAGCAAGGCGTGAAGCCTTTTTCGGCAGAATGTAACATGAATCGTTAGTTATGAATCAATATTATTTGGTGAATTAGATATTAGTAGATTGGTAAGTTTTTTTGTGTGTGTGATTGATAGATAAGAATTTGGCAACATGCATGGATTGACCAGCTCAGATACTCGATATACTCATTTTCCGTACTTTTGGAAGTATGTACTCCCATATTAAAAATACCATGTGTACGCATCTAAGATACCCAAATGCAAGTTATATGAAAAAAATGTTCACAGACATACATTTTGTAATATACCTTTTTACGTAGAAAAAACAGTACTATATACTCGAACTTCCTGGACTTGAATGTGTATTATTCTCAGCGGCGCAACTATTGTAAGCAAACCACTAAAAGGACAGTGGCACCCCCGTGAGCATTGAGGGATAAACACGCTCTTATTAGTAAACTAGGTAATTGCTCGTGCGTTGCACCGGAGACATAAAATATTCTAGTTCATTAGTGATTATATATCATTTATTATTGATATAATTGAAAAAACAGTATTTTATGTTTTCACTCTTAGCCATGTAGGTTAAGAAAAAATTATATGACTCATCATGGGCAAAAATGATATGACTCTGTAAAATAAATACTTTATTTGATAAGCATTTATTTTCTTATACCAAAGTAAACATAATATGGCAAACAAGAAATCATGTCGTGTCTACGGCCTACCTAGATGATTTATATGGATTGCAAGGATAGTCTATTGAACGGCTGTATTTTATGTTTTCACTCTTAGCAAACATGTAGATAAACAAAAAAAATAGTTGATACATCATGGCCAAAATATTTAATCAACAACGCAGCCTAAAGGGATCGCCATCAGTGTAGTATTTGCAATTACTCTCACACGTTGTAGCAACATAGCAGAAGCTTTTATTTAACAAAAAAGAAATTAGTTGGTACATCACAACAAAATTAATACTCAGCGTATTTTTAAGGGATAACCATCAGGGAAACACTATATCCATAAGTCATGCATCTCCAGAATATGGACGTACCATTGACATAAAAAAGGATACAATTACACCCGGGCAGAAGATCATGCAGATCCTGCCTGGTATGACATGCCTAATAGCACAGTGGTGGCGAAGTTGGGCAAGTACTCCCTCCGTTTTTATTTACTCTGCATATTAGAGTTGACTGAAATCAAACTTTGTAAAGTTTGACCAAATTTTTAGAAAAAAGTACAAACATTTCCTATAAGAAATCTATATGCTGTGAAAGTACATTCAATAATAAATCTAATGGTATAAGTTTGTTATTGTATATGTTAATATTTTTGTTTATAAATTTGATCAAAGTTTATAAAGCTTGACTTTGATTAAAGCTAATACATGGATTAAATAAAAACGGAGGGAGTACCTTGGAGCCAGGTCTAGTCGTCCGAGCGACATCACCCGGCTCAACCCGCCCAGCGCGTCGGCGGCCCATTGCTGGCGAGCTACCTTGGTGATGCACCTTTCTGTAATACAACACCACACCCTTTCCTGGACTACAAACATCACACCCTTTCTGTACTATAATATCACCCTGGAAGATCGGACAGGGCGACTGGTGAACGACGATGAGGCTGAGATCACGCGGCACAGTGGACAAGATAAGGAGATCGTGGTTGATGGGTTGAGGGTAAGGTCCCCATGGACATGTCGCCATGTAACGATCTGAGCGATGGTCCCTGAGGTTAAGGCTACCTGGCTACGTTTGGGGATATAGAAGAGAGAAAAAGAAAAGAAAAGAGAGAAACCCGAGGTGGGGAGACTGATCACCGCCATTGAGATTATTGTGTTACCATAGAACATATTTATTACCATACACTAATTGATTACGTTTGTATTGATTGCATTTGTATATTACCAAATAAGAGATTAGTTACCATACATGAATTCTTTGGTTACCAAAGCTAGAGCGTGTTTGTCAGGTCAGATGAGAATAAACCGGTAAATAGACAACCAACAGAGAGAAAACCGGTGGAGGGATGAAAGAAAATCGCTAGAGGGAGAGGGGGTCGTACGAGAGGTTGGACGAAGAGCGGGAAACGTAAGAGGGGAAACGGAACACTACGTTTCTTTTAGATAGTAGAGATAAGATTTTGCTCCAGTGGCTATCTGCATTGAGACCGTTGCCATCATTCTCACTGAACACCTGCTCTTCATTCTTGGTTTGGACTGATTGTTCAGAAACGAGCTCTTTTTTTTAGACAATCTCGTGAAGCTTTATTCAAACCATCATAATGTTTACAGGGATAAAATGAATACTATTGGGTTAGCCAAACCAAACATGACGGCCAAACCCTAAACTTAAAGCATGCTTCGCTAGATTGTGAGCCTCAACATTTGAGCTCCTACCCCCGTGGACTATATTACAAGAATTGAAAGACAATAAGTCTAATTTTATTTCATTGATGATTGCCCCAAACTCAGCAGCAGTTCCACGTCTCACGTCTCTTACCACTCCTTCACAGTCAGAAGCAAGCTGTAGTTGATGTAGATTCAAATCTTCTGCCAGAGCTAGCCCCTCCCGAATAGCCAGAGCCTCCAGTGTCGCCGGATCATCAATGTTGTTAAAAACTATCACCGAGGCTCCAAGAAAAATACCCTGCTCACTTCGGCATACCACTCCAACCGCTCCTCCTCTTCCCTTAATGACAGCAGCATCAACATTCAGCTTAGCATGATGATCGGGAGGTGCAATCCACCCTGTACGTCGCTGCTGCTGCTGCACCCTCCTTCCCGCCTCAGCTTTATTTGATAGAGCAGTTAATTCCATCAGATAAGAACTTATGTGCCCATGTATTGCATGAGGGCTTTTGAAGATATCCTCATGGATGGCCTTCCTCCGTGCGCTCCAGATGGCCCATAACGTAACCACCAACGTCACAAATTCCTCGGATGATAAAGATTTGTTCATAGCAAAAATCCACTCCTTTGCGTTCTCTTCCTGGTGGATGCTCATTTGATCTAGGATGTCCTCTGAAGATAATGCCCAAGTGCTTTGAGACATCGGACAGTTCAGTAATGCCTGTCTCCACGTATCATGAGCTCCACATAGGTTGCATGAGGAAGTGGTGGCCATATTTCGACGCTGGAGTACTTCACCAGAGGGTATGGAATGTCTTGCCAGTCGCCAAATGAATACCCGGAGTTTTGAAGGGACTTGAACTCTCCATAGTGATTTCCACTCATCGCTCTCTGTCTCCACATGCGATGAACTCTCACGCCCTTCCAGCCAGCCCTCTCTATTGTACTTTGTTCGGACTAACATCCGATATGCCGAGCCAACTGAGAAGAAACCTCGCGTCTCCTCATACCAGGCCCAAAAGTCGTCGACCTTTCTTGTGCAAAGTGGTATTTTGAGGATTGCTGCAGCGTCAAAAAGTGTGAATACCGATCGAACAACTCCCTCCTTCCATGTCGCCGTGGATTGCTCAATCAACTCAGTTACTCTTTGTGGAGGGTCCTGTACTAAAGAAGTGATTGGTCTTTTGTAGCTCGCCCGCGGGATCCAGTTATGGTCCCAAATTAGTGGTTTCACCATCTCCTATCCTCCTTACAATTCCCTGTGCCATAATGTCTCTCCCATCCATGATGGCTCTCCATATTTGTGAAGGGTGGGTTCCCAATTCAGCATCAAGACGTGAACAGTTAGGGAAATAAACAGCTTTCAGGATGCATGCACTTAACGAATCTAGTTCCATCAATAGCCTCCGTGATTGCCTTGCCAAGAGGGCAAGATTAAAGAGCTCTAGATCCCTGAATCCAAGGCAGCCCATATGCTTCGGTCTAGTCATGACATCCCATGCAACCCATGCAGATTTTCATCTCCCTCTCTTACTTCCCCACCAGAACTGACGTATGATGGTTGAAACACTTTCACATAGACCTCTCGGGAGGCTGAAGCAAGACATCGGAAAAACAGGGATTGCTTGAGCTACTAACTTTATCAGAATCTCCTTACCAGCAGCAGACAGAAGTTTTCCCATCCAGGCTTTAACCTTCTCCCACGCTCTGTCCCTTAGATACTTAAAAGTCCCATTTTTAGAATGACCAATCTCGGTTGGCATCCCCAAATATCGATCACTGAGCGATTCATTCTATACTTGTAATTTGGTTTTCACCCCTTCTCTTACTATCTGTGGGCACCCTTTGCTGAAGAAGATAGACGATTTTGCATTGTTAATTTTCTGCCCCGATGCCATACAGTACTTATCCAGTAGGTTTGAGACCTCTTCTGCACCCTCCACACTAGCCTTGAAAAGCAATAGGCTGTCATCAGCAAATAAAAGGTGATTCAGCGGCGGAGCCGCGGGAGCCACCTTAATACCTTCCAACAATGATGACCGAGAACTGGATTTCAGGAGGCATGAAAGGCCCTCTGCTGCAATCAAGAAAAGGTAAGGGGAGATAGGATCTCCCTGCTGGATTCCTCTGGATAGATGAAAACTTTCAAGCTTCTCACCATTAAAGAGCACTGAAAAAGAAACAGATGAGACCATAGTCATAATTGTATCAATCCATACCTGGGCGAATCCCAACTTGCTCATAATGGCCCTAAGATAATCCCACTCCAGCCTATTGTAGGCTTTCATCATATCCAACTTAAGAGCACAAAAACTATTGTTCTTTGACTTGTTTCGCTTCATAAAGTGTAGACATTCATAAGCACAAATTATATTATCTGTAATCAACCTTCCGGGGACAAAAGCAGACTATTCCCTGGAGATAATATCTGGGAGTATTTGCTTTAATCTGTTTGCTATCACCTTCGAAGCTATCTTGTAGAGGATGTTGCATAAACTGATAGGTCTGAACTGCGAGAGCAAAGTAGGGTTAGTAACCTTTGGTATTAGAAAAAGGATTGTGTCGTTTATGCATTCTGGGCTCTCCTCCCCTCTAACAATCCCGAGCACAATGTTGGTCACATCATCCCCACACACCTCCCAGTGCTTATGATAAAACTGGGCCGGGAACCCATCCGGCCCCGGCGTTTTAGTGGGAAACATCTGAAACAATGCGTTCTTAACCTCCTCCTTAGTGTAAGGAGCACATAAAACTGCGTTCAGGGCGGCTGTAACTTTACATGGAACATGAGCAACAACCTCGTGTAGACCCTGTACACCCTCAGATGTGTAAAGGTATTGATAGAAGGCATTTTTCATAGCCCTTAGATCCTCCTAATTATCCACCAACACACCTATGGAGTTCTCAAGGGCTTTAATCGTATTTGTTCTTTCTGCGCAGACTAGCTCGAAGGTGGAAAAATTTCGTGTTTTTATCTCCAGATGATAGCCATTTCGTGCGTGCACACTGCCTCCACATAAGCTCCTCCCGATGATATAGCTCGACCAGCCTCTCATTAATTTTCAACTCGACGTGAGATGGGCCAAGGCGCAGCGGGTCACCTTGCTCCCGGCGAACGCTTCCAAAAGACTGTTTACTTCTTCAGCATGCAAACGTCTGTTGCCTTCCTAGAGGGAATCAGACGTGGCCGCATCATGGTGTTCAAGGGATGCTAGAGGGAATCGTGTCATCCATTGGGGGTTAGCTAGCGCCCCGTCGAGCCTGCACCTGGTATAAGTGCCCCCCGTCACTTTCTTCTCAAAGGTTCAGAACCTGCCTTTGTAGCCAATGTCCATTAGCATGCAAACGTCTGTTGCCTTCCTAAATGCTTGAATTTGTGCATTGCTATGCTGACCTATTCCCACATGTTCATTCGCACGTAGAACTTCGTTGAAATCGCCAATACACAGCCAAGGGAGAGAGCTCAAAGTGCTAATATTCCTCAAAACCGTCCAAGTTTGATGTCTTAGATGGGTTTGGGTCTCGCCATAAACACACGTCAAACGCCAGATCTCTTGCCCATGCTCCTCAACAGAATATCCAAATGATAACATGAGTATCCCAAGATTTCAACTATTATTTCATCATTCCAAAAAAGCCCTATTCCACCACTTCTACTTGACTATCAACTGCATAAGCTTTATCGAAACCCAAAGTACCAGCTAAAGATTCGACCCTCGCTCCATCTATCTGTGTCTCAACAATGCACAGGAGGGAAGAGGCAAATTTCTTCGCGAGTTCGCGAAGTTCATTGACCGTCGTGGCGTTGCCCGTCCCGCGACAGTTCCAGCATAGTTCATAAACGAGCTGACGCTTGTTCGGTCCACAAACATCCAGTCTGGCGCTGGGCCTACATTTGGCCCATGTCAAGGTAACATTTCAGAAGGAATGGGTGTTAACTAATTAGTACCACACTGCTCCCGAATGGGATTCCTAATCGGTTTATAAGCTCGATTCGAGAGATGGTATTCACCACTTGGAATGGGTGGTTCGCTATCTTAAAAAAAAGTCAACAACTGATAAATTGTTATGGGTACGTGTGGCAAGTCATGTTCAGAGTGATTCCTTTGACTGAGCTTGGCAAGTCCATGTCCATTGCACACCGACACGGTGTGCGTAAGCTTTTTTTTTCCTCTTTGTTTGCCATTTTATTTCAGCAGTCAAAGTACTCAAATACATTAAATTCAATGCATGGCTTTGCAGATGTTTTTGAATTACCAGAAAAAACATGAATACATGTACATTTTTTTAAATATTTTTTCTCTCAGTTTACTTCTATTTCATCGTTCGAGAGTACTCGTATAGGGCAACTTCTGAAGATGTTTCCGAGTTATTGGAAAGAACAAGAATACGTGTAGTAGATGTTTTTGAATTATCGGAAAGAACATAAAATCCAGGAGTACGTAAAATTTCACTCAAACGGATGATCGTTGATATATCGCACGTAGGAACTAAGGAACCCAAGGAACCCATACGTCACGTGCTGCCAACAAACAATGAATTTTCCATCGCAAAGAAAAACAATAATTTTTATAGATGACCGTGGTTATAAAACACAAAGATCCTGGTCTCTACATCTAGGCGATGCATACAACCACTTTATTAATTATTCACAAAGACCTTATAAAGTAACTAGAAGAACGCCCGTGCGTTGCAATGGGGCCACATTCATTTTAAGAGTTCAATATTAATATTTTCATACATATCAAGTGACATTGGTGACTTTTTTTACCATCAAATCCTCACACACACCCCTCCCTCTTCCTCACTCTCTCTCCCCCTCTCCCTCCCTCTCTCTCTCTAACACACACATATCCATCTTATTGGGTACGGGACCATAATTCATCTATTTCACACACACGCTAGTACATAACAATATGAATTATGTGTATTATATTTGCCATCACAACTGAGGAAATTAATTTCATGTAAATCGGCCAGCCACAGCTCCAAGAATACGCGGAGGAGGTGGCCCTAGTCGGCGTCGGCATCGTCCGGCGCGGGCCACGGGCTCGCTTCCAAGTGCGTCTGCGCGTCGGCCACCCACGTCGGGTCCTTCAAGTGTCGCTTCCACCACACCAACTTCCAGGGCCACGGCCACGGCCAGGGCCAGGGAAGCCGCCCTTCTTCGCCCCCTTTACCGGACGCGGCCAACGCGGTGCCGCGGCACCCGGCCTCGCCGTCCTCGTCCTCCGGCACCGTCGCGACCTAGTGACGCAGCCCAAGCATCGGCCTCGAGAATCAAGAACACTCAACAACGAAGAGGGAAAGGAAGATCATATACATGTCATAAGAAAGAGAGTTTATTTACTGCTCCCTCGATGTATTGTTTCCTTTGTTTGGAGATTGATTACCATCCGTGAGTTAAGGTAAGGTTAATGTGATTGAGCGATTTTTCTGAAAATCAAATATTTGTTTTCTAATTAATGTGATTGAGTGATTTAAGGTAAGGTTAGTTAATTTAGATTTGATCTTTAGAGATTGTTCGTGATTGATTCTACATTACTAAATAACTTGCGCCAGTATGGAAAGTTTTGATCTGTTCAGATTTCTTTCGTTGTGTGAGAGAATGACGCGAAAATAAACCGATGAAGTGGGGGGAGGGGACGAAAAAAAATCTACGAAAAAAACCAGCGAAGGTGGGAGGAGGTAAAAAAATAATGAGAGGCGGGACGAAAAAAAAACCTGAAAGCGAGACTACCAACCGCTCCATTAGAAGTAGAGATATTGTACATTAGTATGTCTAAGTTATACTAACGCATCGACCGTGCCAGGCCTAGCTGCCTTCGACGCCACCATCCTACGCTCGTCCATCATCAAGCGCCCACCACCGAAAGCTCCATGCCGTCGTTGTGGACGTGTCAGATGCCACACCGCTCCTCCTTCGCGAACGCCACCTGCTGCCACTGTTCCACCACCTCCACCTGCAGTTCCTCTATCGAGCCCCTAAACGCCCCATGCAGCGTCTCCAAGAAGGACACGACACATACTGTGCTGCAGTCACCCAATCTGTGAAGATTTTCGGTCTTTACCCGGGCATGGTCGGGGTCTTGGTCGTCGTCATCGTCGGAATGAACGAGTCATTCAAAGTTTTTCCCGGTCCGATGTCACTTCTACCAGCCTCCTTGAACGCACCGAAGCCAACAATCGAAATCATAAAGCCATCAAGTGCCGCGGGAGAGAGCCTGCAGTGGACAATGGTGGAAGCAGTAAATGCAACCGGACGATCAGTGGTCGATCACTGTGCGTACAAGTAGGTGAGTTGCCGCAGATTTGGTTCGATCGATCATGTGAGTGACTGCGCCCCACTCCACTCTTCCTCGACCTTGAGGTCCTGTGGTAGCACAAGATTCAGGGGGTTGGTGTCAGAATATCATGGGCTAGCTGGATCGTGCTCCTGCGGTCCTGCCATTTGGGATCGATGCTCGTACACTCCGTATCGTTGATCGATCATAACGTGGTCTTGAGGGGCCGGATCATCTCGTCGTTCATTCATCCAGGCGACTCGCACACTCCCTATCCAAGGAAATTTGTCCGTTCTTGCATTGACGCTGTCACGTAGGCGCACTGCCGAATGCAGATTCCACAACACGGTGACGGTATGGAACTGTGACATCCTCCGCCAGAGAACAACCTGTGACATCCTCCGCCAGAGAACAACCTGTGACATCCTCCGCCAGAGCTATAGCAATTATTTGGGGGATGGAACTGGGGTCTCCTGGTTGCTTCCTCGCACTCACAGACACAGCCACTAAGCCAACGTTGAGTTTGTGTTATATAGCTTTGGGGCAACTTACTGTAAAGAAAATAGCTGGTTTTACACTGTTTTATGTTTTTTTTCCTTTTCTTTCACAATTTTCTTCAGTTTTATTTGCTCTTTTCGGGTTTTTTTTATTTTTTGTCACTTTTCTATTTGCTGCTCCATTTTGGTTTTTTCATTCTTCTTCATTTGTTCTTTGATTTTACTTTTAATTTTTTATCTTCTGGTTTATTTTGTTTCTTTCTTGTTTTTTTTATTTTTTTTGTTTATTTTCATTTTTCATTCTACATTTTTATATGTCAACAATTTTTTTGTAATACATGTTTAATATTTTCCAATACAAACATTTAAAAAAATGCTGGATTAACATTTTTTAGATAGAAGATTAAATTATTTCTAATACATGGTTAACATTTTTATGGACATTTAACAATTTTCAAATGCTTTATCAATATTTTTAAAATGCAAGATTAACATTTTTTAAAGGATGGTCATTTTTTTCCATACACATTTTAAAAAATTCAAATGCTTTAGTGACATTTTTCAAATCTTGTTCAACATTTTTTCAAATGCTCAATAAACATTTTTATATACAATGATAAGAAATTCATTATTTTTAAATGCATGATCAACATTTTTATATACACATTGAACATTTTCCCAATGCTTGGTTACCATTTTTTATATACTTGTTCAACATATTTTCAATCGTTTGTGTTTTGGGGGGTTGGGCGGTGGCTTTGCGGGCATCTGGACCGCTGCCACATCCGCTTCTGACTACCCTGACCCACCAAAAAGCCCCTCCCTCGCCCGCGTCCTTTCCCGCCAGAGCAGCTGCTCGGCATTGACGCCGGTCCAGAGCGGACGTGACCTCTTACTGACGTCGGTATTGAAGCAGCTCGTTGGCCGAAAGCGCCGCCTGCAGCACGCCCGCTGCGCACTCCTCTCCGCATTGAAAGGACATATGTGCTTGCATAACTCCATTAAACCAGTGCATGTGTCGATGAACCTACTCCGGCGACCCGAGCACCACATGTATGTCCCTTTGCTGTCCTCGTCTGTCTAGGCTGGTCAATGTCGTCTATTGGCAAATCTGCCGTGAGCGATGGTGGCAATGCGTCCGGCAGGCGGAGAAATAAGCCATGTTCCCAAACGTTGACGCGACGGCACAGGGATTTGACTAGGGAATTGATGACGATGTCCCCAACAACATGTCGGTCGTGCCCCGGCGCCAAGACGAAGAAGGTGGCATGTCTACGACCATCGTCGACAATGAAGAAAAGTCGACCATGGGAGACCGCCACCGCTTGGATCCCCTAAAGGCCATGGACATCTCCTCGCTGGTTTACACGACCGATGACTTGCCCGCTTCGCGGGGGCATAGGCACGGCGACCGTCTTCCTCCCGCCCAAAAACCACCCGTGATCTATACTTCGCGATGGCAAATGGAGGCTATTTTCCCTCTCCTGCTGAAGCATATCCTTCCGGGGCTCACGACAGTCCGATGAGCGAGCTGCCGGACATAGGGAAGACATGTCGTGGGAATGTAGATCCGCTGCGGCCGGCATTAGACTAGGTTTAGCCTAGTCCGGTATAGTATAGTTAAAATTGTTGGAAATATGCCCTAGAGGCAATAATAAAATGGTTATTATTATATTTCGTTGTTCATGATAATTTTTTATTGTTCATGCTATAATTGTGTTATCCGGAAATCGTAATACATGTGTGAATTGACTAGCTCGTTGATCAAAAGATAGTCATGGTTTCCTGACTATGGACATTGGATGTCATTGATAACGGGATCACATCATTAGGAGAATGATGTGATGGACAAGACCCTATTCTAAGCATAGCTCAGTGATCGTGTAGTTCGTTTGCTGTAGCTTTTCCGAATGTCAAGTATCATTTCCTTAGACCATGAGATTGTGCAACTCCCAGATACCGTAGGAGTGCCTTGGGTGTGCCAAACGTCACAACATAATTGGGTGACTATAAAGGTACATTACAGGTATCTCCGAAAGTGTCTGTTGGGTTGGCACGAATCGAGACTGGGATTTGTCACTCCGGATGACGGAGAGGTATCTCTGGGCCCACTCGGTAATGCATCATCATAATGAGCTCAATGTGACCAAGTTATTGATCACGGGATCATGCATTACGACACGAGTAAAGTGACTTGCCGGTAATGAGATTGAACTAGGTATTGGGATACCGACGATCGAGTCTCGGGCAAGTAACGTACCGATTGACAAAGGGACTTGTATACGGATTGATTGAATCCTCGACATCGTGGTTCATCCGATGAGATCATCGTGAAGCATGTGGGATCCGACATGGGTATCTAGATCCCGCTGTTGGTTATTGACCGGAGAGGCGTCTCGGTCATGTCTGCATGTCTCCCGAACCCGTAGGGTCTACACACTTAAGGTTCAGTGACGCTAGGGTTGTAGAGATATTAGTATGCAGTAACCCGAAAGTTGTTCGGAGTCCCGGATGAGATCCCGGACATCACGAGGAGTTCCGGAATGGTCCGGAGGTAAAGATTTATATATGGGAAGTCCAGTTTTGGCCATCGGGAAGGTTTCGGGGGTTACCGGTATTGTACCGGGACCACCGGAAGGGTCCCGGGGGTCCACCGGGTGGGGCCACCTATCCCGGAGGGCCCCATGGGCTGAATTGGGTGGGGAACCAGCCCTTAGTGGTCTGGTGCGCCCCCCTTGGGCCTGCCCTGCGCCTAGGGTTGGGAAACCCTAGGGGTGGGGCGCCCCCAGTTGGCTTGGGGGGAAGCCACCCTTGGCCGCCGCCCCTTGGAGATCCATCTCCCTAGGGCCGACGCCCCCCAAGGCCCCTATATAAAGAGGGGGGAGGGAGGGCAGCCGCACCCCTTGCTCTAGGCGCCTCCCTCTCCTTCCGTAACACCTCTCCTCCCCGCTTGCGCTTGGCGAAGCCCTGCCGGGATCCTGCTGCATCCACCATCACGCCGTCGTGCTGCTGGATCTTCATCAACCTCTCCTTCCCCCTTGCTGGATCAAGAAGGAGGAGACGTCTTCCTAAATGTATGTGCGTTGAACGCGGAGGTGCCGTCCGTTCGGCACTAGGTCATCGGTGATTTGAATCACGTCGAGTACGACTCCATCAACCCCGTTCTCTTGAACGCTTCCGCACGCGATCTACAAGGGTATGTAGATGCACTCCTCTCTCCCTCATTGCTAGATGACTCCATAGATTGATCTTGGTGATGCGTAGAAAATTTTAAAAATTCTGCTACGTTCCCCAACAGTGGTATCAGAGCTAGGTCTATGCGTAGTTACTATGCACGAGTAGAACACAAAGCAGTTATGGGCGTCGATATTGTCAATTTTCTTGCCGTTACTAGTCTTATCTTGATTCGGCGGCATCGTGGGATGAAGCGGCCCGGACCGACCTTACACGTACGCTTACGTGAAACTGGTTCCCCCGACTGACATGCACTAGTTGCATAAGGTGGCTGGCGGGTGTCTGTCTCTCCCACTTTAGTCAGATCGGATTCGATGAACAGGGTCCTTATGAAGGGTAAATAGAAATTGGCAATTCACATTGTGGTTTTGGTGTAGGTAAGAAACGTTCTTGCTAGAAACCTATAGCAGCCACGTAAAAACTTGCAACAACTATTAGAGGACGTCTAACTTGTTTTTGCAGCGAGTGTTTTGTGATGTGATATGGCCAAAGGATGTGATGAATGATATATGTGATGTATGAGATGATCATGTTTTTGTAATAGGAATCACGACTTGCATGTCGATGAGTATGACAACCGGCAAGAGCCATAGGAGTTGTCTTTATTTATTTATGACCAGCGTGTCAACATAAACGTCATGTGATTACTGTACTTTATTGCTAAAGCGTTAGCCATAGTAGTAGAAGTAATAGATGACGAGAAAACTTCAAGAAGACACGATGATGGAGATCATGGTGTCATGCCGGTGACAACGATGATCATGGAGCCCCGAAGATGGAGATCAAAAGGAGCAAATGATATTGGCCATATCATGTCACTATTTGATTGCATGTGATGTTTATCATGTTTTACATCTTATTTGCTTAGAACGACGGTAGCTTAAATAAGATGATCCCTCGCAATAATTTCAAGAAAGTGCTCCCCCTAACTGTGCACCGTTGCGAAGGTTCGTTGTTTCGAAGTACCCGTGATGATCGGGTGTGATAGATTCTAACGTTCGAATACAACGGGTGTAAGCCAGATTTACACACGCAATACACTTAGGTTGACTTGACGAGCCTAGCATGTACAGACATGGTCTCGGAACACGGAAGACCGAAAGATCGAGCCTGAGTCGTATAGAAGATACGATCAACATGAAGATGTTCACCGATGTTGGCTAGTCCGTCTCACGTGATGATCGAACACGGCCTAGTTAACTCGGATCATGTTTCACTTAGATGACTGGAGGGATGTCTATCTGAGTGGGAGTTCATTGAGTAATTTGATTAGATGAACTTAATTATCATGAACTTAGTCTAAAATCTTTACAATATGTCTTGTAGATCAAATGGCCCACGTTGTCCTCAACTTCAACGCATTCCTAGAGAAAACCAAGCTGAAAGACGATGGCAGCAACTATACGGACTGGGTCCGGAACCTGAGGATCATCCTCATAGCTGCCAAGAAAGATTATGTCCTAGAAGCACCGCTAGGTGACGCACCTGTCCCACAGAACCAAGACGTTATGAACGCTTGGCAGTCACGTGCTGATGATTAGTCCCTCGTTCAGTGCAGCATGCTTCACAGCTTAGAGCTGGGGCTCCAAAAGCGTTTTGAGAGACACGGAGCATATGCGATGTTCGAAGAGCTAAAAATGGTTTTTCAAGCTCATTCCCGGGTCGAGAGATATGAAGTCTCCGACAAGTTCTTCAGCTATAAGATGGAGGAAAATAGTTCTATCAGTGAGCACATACTCAGAATGTCTGGGTTGCATAACCACTTGACTCAGCTAGGAATTAATCTCCCGGATGACGCGGTCATTGATAGAATCCTTCAGTCGCTTCCACCGAGTTACAAAAGCTTTGTGATGAACTTCAATATGCAGGGGATGGAAACGACCATTCCTGAGGTGTATTCAATGCTGAAATCAGCAGAGGTGGAAATCAAAAAGGAACATCAAGTGTTGATGGTGAATAAAACCACTAAGTTCAAGAAAGGCAAGGGTAAGAAGAACTTCAAGAAGGACGGCAAGGGAGTTGTCGCGCCCGGTAAGCAAGCTGCCGGGAAGAAGCCAAAGAATGGACCCAAACCCGAGACTAAGTGTTTTTATTGCAAGGGAAGTGGTCACTGGAAGCGGAACTGCCCCAAATACTTAGCGGACAAGAAGGCCGGCAACACTAAAGGTATATGTGATATACATGTAATTGATGTGTACCTTACCAGTACTCGTAGTAGCTCCTGGGTATTTGATACCGGTGCCGTTGCTCATATTTGTAACTCACAGCAGGAGCTGCGGAATAAACGGAGACTGGCGAAGGACGAGGTGACGATGCGCGTCGGGAATGGTTCCAAGGTCGATGTGATCGCCGTCGGCACGCTGCCTCTACATTTACCTACGGGATTAGTTTTGAACCTCAATAATTGTTATTTAGTGCCAGCTTTGAGCATGAACATTGTATCAGGATCTCGTTTAATTCGAGATGGCTACTCATTTAAATCCGAGAATAATGGTTGTTCTATTTATATGAGAGATATGTTTTATGGTCATGCTCCGATGGTGAATGGTTTATTCTTAATGAATCTCGAGCGTAATGCTACACATACTCATAGTGTGAATACCAAAAGATGTAAGGTTGATAATGATAGTCCCACATACTTGTGGCACTGCCGCCTTGGTCACATAGGTGTCAAAGGCATGAAGAAGCTCCATGCACATGGACTTTTAGAGTCTCTTGATTACGAATCATTTGACACGTGCGAACCATGCCTCATGGGTAAAATGACCAAGACTCTGTTCTCAGGAACAATGGAGCGAGCAACCAACTTATTGGAAATCATACATACTGATGTGTGCGGTCCAATGAGTGTTGAGGCTCGCGGTGGCTATCGTTATGTTCTCACCCTCACTGATGACTTGAGTAGATATGGGTATGTCTACTTAATGAAACACAAGTCTGAGACCTTTGAAAAGTTCAAGGAATTTCAGAGTGAGGTTGAGAATCAACGTGACAAGAAAATCAAGTTCTTGCGATCAGATCGTGGGGGAGAATACTTGAGTCACGAATTTGGCACACACTTAAGAAAATGTGGAATAGTTTCACAACTCACGCCGCCTGGAACACCTCAGTGTAATGGTGTGTCCGAATGTCGTAATCGCACTCTATTGGATATGGTGCGATCTATGATGTCTCTTACCGATTTACCGCTGTCATTTTGGGGCTATGCTTTAGAGACTGCCGCATTCACTTTAAATAGGGATCCGTCGAAATCCGTTGAGATGACACCGTATGAATTATGGTTTGGAAAGAAACCTAAGCTGTTGTTTCTAAAAGTTTGGGGACGCGATGCTTATGTCAAGAAACTTCAACCTGAAAAGCTCGAATCCAAGTCGGAAAAATGCGTCTTCATAGGATACCCTAAAGAAACTGTTGGGTATACTTTCTACCTCAGATCCGAAGGCAACATCTTTGTTGCCAAGAATGGGTCCTTTCTAGAGAAAGAGTTTCTCTCGAAAGAAATAAGTGGGAGGAAAGTAGAACTTGATGAAGTATTACCTCTTGAACCGCTAAAGTGGCGCAGCTCAAGAAAATGTTCCTGAGATGCCTGCACCGACTAGAGAGGAAGTTAATGATGATGATCATGAAACTTCAGATCAAGTTACTACTGAACTTCGTAGGTCCACGAGGACACGTTCCGCACCAGAGTGGTACGGCAACCCTGTCTTGGAAATCATGTTGTTAGACAACGGTGAACCTTCGAACTATGAAGAAGCGATGGCGGGCCCGGATTCCGACAAATGGCTGGAAGCCATGAAATCTGAGATAGGATCCATGTATGAAAACGAAGTATGGACTTTGACTGACTTGCCCGATGATCGGCGAGCCATAGAAAATAAATGGATCTTTAAGAAGAAGACAAACGCGGATGGTAATGTGACCATCTATAAAGCTCGGCTTGTCGCTAAGGGTTATCGACAAGTTCAAGGGGTTGACTACGATGAGACTTTCGCACCCGTAGCGAAGCTGAAGTCCGTCCGAATCATGTTAGCAATTGCCGCATTCTATGATTATGAGATATGGCAAATGGACGTCAAAACGGCATTCCTTAATGGTTTCCTTAAGGAAGAATTGTATATGATGCAGCCAGAAGGTTTTGTCGATCCTAAGAATGCTGACAAGGTGTGCAAGCTCCAACGCTCGATTTATGGGCTGGTGCAAGCAACTCGGAGTTGGAACATTCGTTTTGATGAGATGATCAAAGCGTTTGGGTTTATGCAGACTTATGAAGAAGCCTGCATTTACAAGAAAGTGAGTGGGAGCTCTGTAGCATTTCTCATATTGTATGTGGATGACATACTGTTGATGAGAAATGATATAGAATTCTTGGAAAGCATAAAGGCCTACTTGAACAAGTGTTTTTCAATGAAGGACCTTGGAGAAGCTGCTTATATATTAGGCATCAAGATCTATAGAGATAGATCGAGACGCCTCATTGGTCTTTCACAGAGTACATACCTTGACAAGATATTGAAGAAGTTCAAAATGGATCAGTCAAAGAAGGGGTTCTTGCCTGTATTGCAAGGTACGAGATTGAGCACGGCTCAATGCCCAACCACGGCAGAAGATAGAGAAAAGATGAGTGTCGTCCCCTATGCCTCGGCCATAGGGTCTATCATGTATGCTATGCTGTGTACCAGACCTGATATAAACCTTGCCGTAAGTTTGGTAGGAAGGTACCAAAGTAATCCTGGCATGGAACACTAGACAGCGGTCAAGAACATCCTGAAGTACCTGAAAAGGACTAAGGACATGTTTCTCGTGTATGGAGGTGATGAAGAGCTCGTCGTAAAGGGTTACGTCGATGCTAGCTTCGACACAGATCTGGATGACTCTAAGTCACAAACCATATACGTGTATATTTTGAATGGTGGGGCACTAAGCTGGTGCAGTTGCAAGCAAAGCGTTATGGCGGGATTTACATATGAAGCGGAGTACATGGCAGCCTCGGAGGCAGCACAAGAAGCAGTCTGGGTGAAGGAGTTCATTACCGACCTAGGAGTCATACCCAATGCGTCGGGCCCAATGACTCTCTTATGTGACAACACTGGAGCTATTGCCCTTGCCACGGAGCCCAGGTTTCACAGGAAGACCGGGCATATCAAGCGTCGCTTCAACTCCATTCGTGAAAGTGTTCAAAATGGAGACATAGAGATTTGTAAAATACATACAGACCTGAATGTAGCAGATCCGTTGACTAAACCTCTCCCTAGAGCAAAACCTAATCAACACCAGAACTGCATGGGTGTTCGATTCATCACAATGTAACTAGAATATTGACTCTAGTGCAAGTGGGAGACTGTTGGAAATATGCCTATTGACTCTAGGCAATAATAAAATGGTTATTATTATATTTCTTTGTTCATCATAATTGTCTATTGTTCATGCTATAATTGTGTTATCCGGAAATCGTAATACATGTGTGAATATATAGACCACAATGTGTCCCTAGTGAGCCTCTAGTTGACTAGCTCGTTGATCAACTGATAGTCATGGTTTCCTGGCTATGGACATGGGGATGTCATTGATAACGGGATCACATCATTAGGAGAATGATGTGATGGACAAGACCCAATCCTAAGCATAGCTCAAAGATCGTGTAGTTCGTTTGCTGTAGCTTTTCCGAATGTCAAGTATCATTTCCTTAGACCATGAGATTGTGCAACTCCCAGATACCGTAGGAGTGCCTTGGGTGTGCCAAACGTCACAACGTAATTGGGTGACTATAAAGGTACATTACAGGTATCTCCGAAAGTGTCTGTTGGGTTGGCACGAATCGAGACTGGGATTTGTCACTCCGGATGACGGAGAGGTATCTCTGGGCCCACTCGGTAATGCATCATCATAATGAGCTCAATGTGACCAAGTTGTTGATCACGGGATCATGCATTACGGCACGAGTAAAGTGACTTGCCGGTAACGAGATTGAACTAGGTATTGGGATACCGACGATCGAGTCTCGGGCAAGTAACGTACCGATTGACAAAGGGAATTGTATATGGATTGATTGAATCCTCGACATCATGGTTCATCCGATGAGATCATCGTGGAGCATGTGGGAGCCAACATGGGTATCCAGATCCCATTGTTGGTTATTGACCGGAGAGACGTCTCGGTCATGTTTGCATGTCTCCCGAACCCGTAGGGTCTACACACTTAAGGTTCGGTGACGCTAGGGTTGTAGAGATATTAGTATGCAGTAACCCGAAAGTTGTTCAGAGTCCCGGATGAGATCCCGGACGTCACGAGGAGTTCCGGAATGGTCCGGAGGTAAAGATTTATATATGGAAAGTCCAGTTTTGACCATCGGGAAGGTTTCGGGGGTTACCGGTATTATATCAGGACCACCGGAAGGGTTCCGAGGGTCCATCAGGTGGGGCCACCTACCCCGGAGGGCCCCATGGACTGAATTGGGAGGGGAACCAGCCCTTAGTGGGCTGGTGCGCCCCCCTTGGGCCTGCCTTGCGCCTAGGGTTGGGAAACCCTAGGGGTGGGGCGCCCCCCACTTGGCTTGGGGGGGAAGCCACCCTTGGCCGCTGCCCCCTTGGTGATCCATCTCCCTAGGGCCGCCCCCCAAGGCCCCTATATAAAGAGGGGGGAAGGGAGGGCAGCCGCACCCCTTGCTCTAGGCGCCTCCCTCTCCTTCTGTAACACCTCTCCTCCCCGCTTGCGCTTGGCGAAACCCTGCCGGGATCCTACTGCATCCACCACCACGCCGTCGTGTTGCTGGATCTTCATCAACCTTTCCTTCCCCCTTGCTGGATCAAGAAGAAGGAGACGTCTTCCTAACCGTACGTGTGTTGAAAGCGGAGGTGCCGTCCGTTCGGCACTAGGTCATCGGTGATTTGAATCACGTCGAGTACGACTCCATCAACCCCGTTCTCTTGAACGCTTCCGCGCGCGATCTATAAGGGTATGTAGATGCACTCCTCTCTCCCTCGTTGCTAGATGACTCCATAGATTGATCTTGGTGATGCGTAGAAAATTTTAAAAATTCTGCTACGTTCCTCAATAATAATATGTTTGAAATGTAAATATTTTTGTCCGATTTGTATGAAAATCATCCGATTTACATGTAATTTGTGTGTGTGGTTAGTTGAAACCCGCCTTGAAATATTTGCGAATAGTTTTGGTTGGTCAGCTCCCACATTGGTTCCTCGGTCCGTGAACAAATGAGGTGTCCGATTTACGGGTGAGACATCCTTACAGCCCGGAAAAAAATGTGCAACCCATGAAGCAAAAAGGTGTCCAGCAGTTCTGACTGATGTACTACCATTTGACTCCATTCAGCAAAAATGGAAGATGCCACATGCCTTACGCAAGAGAAAGAGATGCGCAGCAGCGCTGCTGCTGCCGATCGACCAGTTTACTTTATATCAGTGATCGTTAGAATAAATCCAAGGCCATATTGTCGATCTTCTAAAAACCAAACAATCACACGAGTACAACATCAAAATTTATTAACGAGGTTCATCATCATGGCTACATCCCCAGGACTTGACTACGGGCATTCCTTCCCGTGACACCGTCACAATACCGCACACCGACCACTCGGGCGTCAGCACACGCCGCCGGCTCTCCCTTGCGCGCCTGTGCTATTATGTTGGCATAGGTTACATCGTGTGTCTATCCCGCTATATATAAGAGGCCTAGAATACAAGTGTCCTATTAGGACACGACTCTACATCCTATGTAAACACAATACAACTTCTAGTCCAACTGTAACCTATTTTGTACACAATATTCGACACAACTCTAACAAACTCTACCTTGGCGAATATTCTCCACCACCTTGAATTCGTCAATATGTCAAACTTTCATGTACATTGGACTTGAGCTTATCCCATGAGTACCGTTGCTACTCCAAAGACTCCATGTGACTCCACCACTTGTATTACCTTCTTTTTCTGACCACAGTCAACACTCGAGCAAAATTAAGTTCCTCTTTACTCTAGTCTGTGCTCCCAACTTTCAGAATATCCGTCAACATCATCACACATCAATCATGACCTGCGTGAAAGTGAACAATTCACATATTGGGTGTCACACATAAGAGTTACCTGAACTCAACATCACCACTCCTTTCTTGACCGCCTGTCTGATACTTGAAGGAATTTCACCGTTGCTTGTAGTCATCCCGAGTCAAATTCGCAGTTGTCTCACCATATGTATGACCACCAGAGCCCTGGCCTGTCTTCATGTCCCGTGCGTACCGCACGCCTCGCCGCTATTACCGCGTCGAGCCTCCGCTGTCCTGATTGAGTCTCAAGGGTCGCGAACCCACACCACTCAACCCCCACTGCAGAGTACCACCGATCATTATCGACCGATGACGAGTTTCACGCTTCCATCAGACCACTGGGCTCCAGTCCGAACTACGTGTCACTTGCTTTTTTCCCGCTGAATAGGCTTTGACTCTCTGAGCTCTTACGTCGTAGCCCCTCAATCCAGTTCCACCTTCAACATGACTCCATGGTAGATGATCAGTCCACCCCTGCGCCTCATCGACTTCAAGCTCCGTGTATACACCATCTTGAATCAATCCCGCGCCATAGTCTTGTCGAAGCCGCACAGGCCTCGGGCATGTGCACCACGTGTTTCCACGCCTCAGAAGTCGGTCACCATCAGCATCATGCTCCTATGTCGCCGTCGCCGATCCCGCACCGTCTTCTGTACCAACCGACTTGCGTCGATCCGTCGGACTATCTAGTCTGACCCAGCCGAACTCGTTCGACTGCATGACACGCTCGAGGCCCCAAATCGTTTTCCAAGAATTTCCATCCATCACATGATAATTCCATCTTAGCTGACATGACACCCCCCAACGCCTTCAAGCATCTTCTGTGCCAACAAATCTTTCATCCTTGTCTATCATAACCCGAGGTTTTCAGTTCCGTTGAACTTCTGCACCTCAAACCTGGTACCCGATGGCGCCACAGTTCTTTGTACGGCTGACCTTGCGAAAAATTATCCAAGCTTTCCTCATGTGATGCCCAAGTACACAAGCAAAACCTGACGTGGTACACCCTCGCGCACTAATAGCAAATCCCAACCAAAGAACAAAAAATCTTCTAGTCTTCACGTGAAGCAGCTCCTGGCTCAATTCCCGATGCTAGCAATTGCTTTCCTGCCAATTCTCAACTTTCCTGATGTACGTGTATCACTATACGGAACTTTCCGCTAGATTTGGCCTGCCTCCTTGTCTTGTCACGAGGCTGCCTGCTGCTGTTTTTATACTGCACCACAGGTACACTCCTCGCAGAGACACGTGTTCTCCCTGGACTCGGTCCGGTTTTGTTTTCCAAACAAATCTCGTATGAACTCCTAGCTCGCACCGTATGCATCGAACTTGCACGGCTCCTCAGCAATCAAGGGCCTTGGGACACCTCTGGCACGTGCACCTGGGTCGCGTCGCTGCTGCCGCAACTCGCGTACGCCGCCTGACGCTCGCCCGATCGATCCACCCGATCGACCGCCGCACGTCTCGACTGCTTGCATGCCCATCCGATTTCCGCTACTCCCCGTGATTGCTCATCGCTTTGACGTCTATTAATCAATCAACGGATTACATTCCTTCCTTACACAAGTCATAAGAAAGGTGGAAATATAATTTATCCATAAACAACGTTTTCTAGAAGAATTACATTGCTTTGCACACAAATGCGCCAATTCATTCACCTCCCTCGATATGAATTCCAGACGAAAATCATCAAAATTCCCGCTTAGCTCTTGTATTTCATTCAGAGTGGTAGCTATCTCCGAGCGATCAACACTTAGAGAACCCCACTGTTTCACCACTATTTGTGCATCAGTTTCAATGATTACCCTCCTGAACCCCAAATCAGAAGCTAGCCGTACACCATCTCTTACTGCAAATGCTTCCATAGCCATAGCTGACATCCCAGTTTCATACCAGAGTGCTTGTGCGCGGATGAGCCTTCCTTCATGGTTGCGAACCCCCAGGCCAGTTCCTCCCTGGTGTGTATGTTTGTCGAAGCAAGCATCCACATTAATCTTGAGAAAAGGTTCCTCTGGTGGTTTCCAACTCTGTACTTCCTTGGCCTGTTTAACTGCTTGTTGCTTGCCCGTTTCAGCAAGATCTACAGCAGAGTCCATAGCTCATTTAACAGCCTGCAACATTGAACGAGTACTCTCGCCGTGCGTCCGTGCGTTTCTCTCAGTCCATACTGCCCATGATCCGCATAAAATGATGCAAGCATCCGACTGTTTCACCATGAAACCTTCAACTATATCCATCGCCCAGGTCTCCGGATGTAGTGCAGGCAGCTTGACGGATGTGGCATGTTTGATCTCTTGCCAGAAAAGCCTTG
Organism: Triticum urartu; assembly: GCF_056163025.1. NCBI lineage: Eukaryota > Viridiplantae > Streptophyta > Magnoliopsida > Poales > Poaceae > Triticum > Triticum urartu. The sequence continues at coordinate 84,025,247 of NC_141878.1, read as the reverse complement.
CCCAAGTGCAATCGAACAATGCATGCCTTATGGATTCCTCCTGTCCGCATGCATCACAGAAACTGATTGGTTTGATATGCCTGCTGCATAAGACCCCCTTTGTCGGAATGAATCCCTTAACAACACGCCACCAAAAATTACGGACTTTGGGGGGCACCTGTAGTCGCCATAGTTTCTTCCAGAACAACTTGTTAGGTCCCTCTGACGATGCAGGCACCTCATTATTCCTTCGCGCTGAAACCAACAACTTGTACACTGATCTCACCGAGAAATTACCCAATCTATCTGGGTGCCACGCCCAAAAATCCTCATAAGCCCTACCAAGAGGAATCCTCGCAATCATGGACACATCCGGTTCCACAAAGTTTTCAGCCAGCTTCTCCATGTCCCATTTCCCTGTGTCCAAGTCCATTAGCTCCTCTACAAGTGTTACTGAAGCGGTTGGAAGTCTGACAATTGGTTGTTTGCTATAGCTTTCCGGTACCCACGGGTCGTCCCAAATTCTTATCGAACTTCCATCACCCACTCTTTTTATTATTCCCTTACGAAGTGCCTCCCTGCCATGCAAAATGGCTCTCCATGTATGAGAGGAATTACGTTTTTCCTCGCTTCCATAAAATTGCAGTCATGGAAGTATTTTCCCTTGAGTACTCTTGCACACAAGGAATCTGGATTTGTTAATAACCTCCAACCTTGTTTCGCCAGCATCGCTTGGTTGAAGAGTTGAATGTCTCTAAAACCCATGCCACCTTCACTCTTTGGTACTGCTATATCAATCCACTTCTTCCAATGCATCTTCCGTTTTTCCTCGTCACCTCCCCACCAATACCGAGCCAAAATATTAGTTATCTTTTTGCACATATTTTTTGATAACCGAAAATAGCTCATAGAAAAGGTTGGAATTGCTTGATAGACTACTTTCACTTGGACTTCCCTCCCTGCACTATTTAGCAATTGTGGAATCCAGCCATTACACAATTTCTTGAGTGAAGTAATGATACCTTCGATTTGTGCATCGGTCGATTTACCCAACGCCGTTGGGAGTCCTAAATATTTTTCCATTAGGGCTTCAGTTGCTATACCCGAAGCATTATGCACACTTTGTTTCCTGTCAGCCTCACAGTTAGCACTGAAGAAAATAGCTGACTTTGCTCTGTTCACGAGCTGACCTGAACCGCGGTGGTATCTTTCCAGAATGTTGTTGGGGAACGTTGCAGAAAACAAAAATTTTCCTACGGTTTCACCAAGATCCATCTAGGAGTTCATCTAGCAACGAGTGATTAGATGCATCTACATACCTTTGTAGATCGCGAGCGGAAGCGTTCAAAGAACGGGGATGAGGTAGTCGTACACGACGTGATCCAAATCACCGGAGATCCTAGCACCGAACGGACGGCACCTCCGCGTTCAACACACGTACGGAACAGTCACGTCTCCTCCTTCTTGATCCAGCAAGGGGAGAGGAGAGGTTGAGGGAGATGGCACTAGCAGCAGCACGACGGCGTGGTGTTGATGGAGCTGCAGTACTCCGGCAGGGCTTCGCCAAGCGCTATGGAGGAGGAGGAGGTGTTGGAGAGGGAGAAGGAGGCAACCAAAGGCGTGGGATGAAAGCCCTCCTTCCCCCACTATATATAGGAGGGCCAAGGGGGGGGGCGCCGGCCCTAGGAGATCCAATCTCCTAGGGTGGGGCGGCGGCCAAGGGGGTTTCCCTCCCCCCCAAGGCACCTAGGAGGTGCCTTCCCCTCCTAGGACTCTTTCCCCTTGTAACCCTAGGCGCATGGGCCTCTTGGGGCTGGTGCCCTTGGCCCATGTAGGCCAAGGCGCACCCCCTACAGCCCATGTGGCCCCCCGGGACAGGTGGCCCCACCCGGTGGGCCCCCGGGACCCTTCCGGTGGTCCCGGTACAATACCGATAACCCCGAAACTTATCCCGATGGCCGAAACAGGACTTCCCATATATAAATCTTTACCTCCGGACCATTCCGGAACTCCTCGTGACGTCCGGGATCTCATCCGGGACTCCGAACAACATTCGGGTTACTGCATATACATATCCCTACAACCCTAGCGTCACCGAACCTTAAGTGTGTAGACCCTACGGGTTCGGGAGACATGCAGACATGACCGAGACGACTCTCCGGTCAATAACCAACAGCGGGATCTGGATACCCATGTTGGCTCCCACATGCTCCACGATGATCTCATCGGATGAACCACGATGTCGAGGATTCAATCAACCCCGTATGCAATTCCCTTTGTCAATCGGTATGTTACTTGCCCGAGATTCGATCGTCGGTATCCCAATACCTCGTTCGATCTCGTTACCGGCAAGTCACTTTACTCATACCGTAATGCATGATCCCGTGACCAGACACTTGGTCACTTTGAGCTCATTATGATGATGCATTACCGAGTGGGCCCAGTGATACCTCTCCGTCATACGGAGTGACAAATCCCAGTCTCGATCCGTGTCAACCCAACAGACACTTTCGAAGATACCTGTAGTGCACCTTTATAGTCACCCAGTTACGTTGTGACGTTTGGTACACCCAAAGCACTCCTACGGTATCCGGGAGTTACACGATCTCATGGTCAAAGGAAAAGATACTTGACATTGGAAAAGCTCTAGCAAACGAACTACACGATCTTGCGCTATGCTTAGGATTGGGTCTTGTCCATCACATCATTCTCCTAATGATGTGATCCCGTTATCAATGACATCCAATGTCCATAGCCAGGAAACCATGACTATCTGTTGATCAACGAGCTAGTCAACTTGAGGCTTACTAGGGACATGTTGGTGTCTGTTATTCACACATGTATTACGATTTCCGGATAATACAATTATAGCATGAATAAAGACAATTATCATGAACAAAGAAATATAATAATAATGCTTTTATTATTGCCTCTAGGGCATATTTCCAACAGTCTCCCACTTGCACTAGAGTCAATAATCTAGTTACATTGTGATGAATCGAACACCCATGGAATTCTGGTGTTGATCATGTTTTTCCCTAGGGAGAGGTTTAGTCAATGGATCTGCTACATTCAGGTCCGTATGTACTTTACAAATCTCTATGTCTCCATCTTGAACATTTTCACGAATGGAGTTGAAGCGACGCTTGATGTGCCTTGTCTTCTTGTGAAACCTGGGCTCCTTGGCAAGTGCAATAGCTCCAGTGTTGTCACAGAAGAGTTTGATTGGCCCCGACGCATTGGGTATGACTCCTAGGTCGGTGATGAACTCCTTCACCCATATTGCTTCATGTGCTGCCTCCGAGGCTGCCATGTACTCCGCTTCACATGTAGATCCCGCCACGACGCTCTGCTTGCAGCTGCACCAGCTCACTGCTCCACCATTCAACATATACACGTATCCGGTTTGTGACTTAGAGTCATCCAGATCTGTGTGGAAGCTAGCGTCGACGTAACCCTTTACGACGAGCTCTTCGTCACCTCCATAAACGAGAAACATGTCATTTGTCCTTTTCAGGTACTTCAGGATATTCTTAACCGCTGTCCAGTGTTCCTTGCCGGGATTACTTTGGTACCTTCCTACCAAACTTACGGCAAGGTTTACATCAGGTCTGGTACACAGCATGGCATACATAATAGATCCTATGGCTGAAGCATAGGGGATGACACTCATCTCTTCTTTATCTTTTGCCGTGGTCGGACATTGAGCTGAGCTCAATTTCATACCTTGCAAAACAGGCAAGAACCCTTTCTTGGACTGATCAATTTTGAACTTCTTCAAAATCTTATCAAGGTATGTGCTTTGTGAAAGACCTATGAGGCGTCTCGATCTATCCCTATAGATCTTGATGCCTAATATATAAGCAGCGTCTCCAAGGTCCTTCATTGAAAAACTCTTATTCAAGTAGGCCTTAATGCTGTCCAAGAGTTCTATATCATTTCCCATCACAAGTATGTCATCTACATATAATATGAGAAATGCTACAGAGCTCCCACTCACTTTCTTGTAAACACAGGCTTCTCGATAAGTCTGCGTAAACCCAAACGCTTTGATCATCTCATCAAAGCGAATGTTCCAACTCCGAGATGCTTGCACCAGCCCATAAATCGAGCGTTGGAGCTTGCACACCTTGTCAGCATTCTTAGGATCGACAAAACCTTCCGGCTGCATCATATACAATTCTTCCTTAAGGAAACCATTAAGGAATGCCGTTTTGACGTCCATTTGCCATTTTTCATAATCATAGAATGCGGCAATTGCTAACATAACTCGGACGGACTTCAGCTTCGCTACCGTTGAGAAAGTCTCATCGTAGTCAACCCCTTGAACTTGTCGATAACCCTTAGCGACAAGCCGAGCTTTATAGATGGTCACATTACCATCCGCGTCTGTCTTCTTCTTAAAGATCCATTTATTTTCTATGGCTCGCCGTTCAACGGGCAAGTCAGTCAAAGTCCATACTTCGTTTTCATACATGGATCCTATCTCGGATTTCATGGCTTCTAGCCATTTGTCGGAATCCGGGCCCGCCATCGCTTCTTCATAGTTCGAAGGTTTACCGTTGTCTAACAACATGATTTCCAAGACAGGGTTGCCGTACCACTCTGGTGCGGAACGTGTCCTTGTGGACCTTCGAATTTCAGTAGGAGCTTGATCAGAAGTATCTTGATCATCATCATTAACTTCCTCTCTAGTCAGTGCAGGCACCTCAGGAACATTTTCTTAAGTTGTGCCCTTTTCCGGTTCAAGAGGTAATACTTCATCAAGTTCTACTTTCCTCCCACTTACTTCTTTCGAGAGAAACTCTTTCTCCAGAAAGATTCCGTTCTTGGCAACAAAGATCTTGCCTTCGGATCTTAGGTAGAAGGTATACCCAATGGTTTCCTTAGGGTATCCTATGAAGACGCATTTTTCCGACTTGGGTTCGAGCTTTTCAGGTTGAAGTTTCTTGACATAAGCATCGCATCCCCAAACTTTTAGAAACGACAGCTTAGGTTTCTTCCCAAACCATAATTCATACGGTGTCGTCTCAACGGATTTCGACGGAGCCCTATTTAAAGTGAATGCGACAGTCTCTAAAGCATAGCCCCAAAAAGATAGCGGTAAATCGGTAAGAGACATCATAGATCGCACCATATCTAATAGAGTGCGATTACGACATTCGGACACACCATTACGCTGAGGTGTTCCAGGCGGCGTGAGTTGTGAAACTATTCCACATTTTCTTAAGTGTGTGCCAAATTCGTGACTCAAGTATTCTCCTCCACGATCTGATCGTAGGAACTTGATTTTCCTGTCACGTTGACTCTCAACCTCACTCTGAAATTCCTTGAACTTTTCAAAGGTTTCAGACTTGTGTTTCATTAAGTAGACATACCCATATCTACTTAAGTCATCAGTGAGGGTGAGAACATAACGATAGCCACCGCGAGCCTCAACACTCATTGGACCGCACACATCAGTATGTATGATTTCCAATAAGTTGGTTGCTCGCTCCATTGTTCCTGAGAACGGAGTCTTGGTCATCTTACCCATGAGGCATGGTTCGCACGTGTCAAATGATTCGTAATCAAGAGACTCTAAAAGTCCATCAACATGGAGCTTCTTCATGCGTTTGACACCTATGTGACCAAGGCGGCAGTGCCACAAGTATGTGGGACTATCATTATCAATCTTACATCTTTTGGTACTCACACTATGAATATGTGTAGCATTACGCTCGAGATTCATTAAGAATAAACCATTCACCATCTGAGCATGACCATAAAACATCTCTCTCATATAAATAGAACAACCATTATTCTCGGATTTAAATGAGTAGCCATCTCGTATTAAACGAGATCCTGATACAATGTTCATGCTCAAACTTGGCACTAAATAACAATTATTGAGGTTTATAACTAATCCCGTAGGTAAGTGTAGAGGTAGCATGCCGACGGCGATCACATCGACCTTGGAACCATTCCCGACGCGCATCGTCACCTCGTCCTTCGCCAGTTTCCGTTTATTCCGCAGCTCCTGCTGTGAGTTACAAATATGAGCAACGGCACCGGTATCAAATACCCAGGAGTTACTACGAGTACTGTTAAGGTACACATCAATTACATGTATATTAAATATACCTTTGGTGTTGCCGGCCTTCTTGTCTGCTAAGTATTTGGGGCAGTTCCGTTTCCAGTGACCCTTCCCTTTGCAATAAAAGCACTCCGTCTCAGGCTTGGGTCCATTCTTTGACTTCTTCACGGCAGCTTTCTTGCCAGGCGCGGCAACTTCCTTGCCGTCCTTCTTGGAGTTCTTTTTACCCTTGCCCTTCTTGAACTTAGTGGTTTTATTGACCATCAACACTTGATGTTCCTTCTTGACTTCTACCTCTGCTGATTTCAGCATAGCAAATACTTCAGGAATGGTCTTTTCCATCCCCTGCATATTGAAGTTCATCACAAAGCTCTTGTAGCTTGGTGGAAGCGACTGGAGGATTCTGTCAATGACCGCATCATCCGGGAGATTAACTCCCAGCTGAGTCAAGCGGTTATGTAACCCAGACATAGTGAGTATGTGCTCACTGACAGAACTATTTTCCTCCATCTTACAGCTGAAGAACTTGTCGGAGACCTCATATCTCTCGATTCGGGCATGAGCTTGGAAAACCATTTTCAGCTCTTCGAACATCTCATATGCTCCATGTCTCTCAAAACGCTTTTGGAGCCCCGGCTCTAAGCTGTAAAGCATGCCGCACTGAACGAGGGAGTAGTCATCAGCACGTGTCTGCCAAGCGTTCATAACGTCTTGGTTCTGTGGGACCGGTGGATCACCTAGCGGTGCTTGTAGGACATAATCTTTCTTGGCAGCTATGAGGATGATCCTCAGGTTCCGGACCCAGTCCTTATAGTTGCTGCCATCGTCTTTCAGCTTGGTTTTCTCTAGGAACGCGTTGAAGTTGAGGACTACGTTGGCCATTTGATCTACAAGACATATTGTAAAGATTTTAGACTAAGTTCATGATAATTAAGTTCATCAAATTATTAATGAACGCCCACTCAGATTAGACATCCCTCTAGTCATCTAAGTGTTACACGATCCGAGTCGACTAGGCCGTGTCCGATCGTCACGTGAGACGGACTAGTCATCGTCGGTGAACATCTTCATGTTGATCGTATCTTCCATACGACTCGTGTTCGACCTTTCGGTCTCCGTGTTCCGAGGCCATGTCTGTACATGCTAGGCTCGTCAAGTTAACCCTAAGTGTTTTGCATGTGTAAAACTGTCTTACACCCGTTGTATGTGAACGTAAGGATCTATCACACCCGATCATCACGTGGTGCTTCGAAACGACGAACTTTAGCAACGGTGCACAGTTAGGGGAACACTTCTTGAAATTGTTGTAAGGGATCATCTTATTTACTACCGTCGTTCTAAGTAAACAAGATGCAAAACATGATAAACATCACATGCAATCAAATAATAAACGTGACATGATATGGCCAATATCACATAGCTCCTTTGATCTCCATCTTGGGGCTCCATGATCATCTTGTCACCGGCTTGACACCATGATCTCCATCATCATGATCTCCATCATCGTGTCTCCATGAAGTTGCTCGCCAACTATTACTTCTACTACTATGGCTAACGCGTTTAGCAATAAAGTAAAGTAATTTACATGGCGTTTCTCAATGACACGCAGGTCATACAAAAAATAAAGACAACTCCTATGGCTCCTGCCGGTTGTCATACTCATCGACATGCAAGTCGTGATTCCTATTACAATAGCATGAACATCTCATACATCACATATAGATCATTCATCATTCGTCACAACTTTGGCCATATCATATCACAAAGCACTTGCTGCAAAAACAAGTTAGACGTCCTCTAATTGTTGTTGCAAGTTTTACGTGGCTGAAGTAGGGTTCTAGTAAGAACGTTTTCTTACCTACGTGAAAGCCACAACGTGATTTGTCAACTTCTATTTACCCTTCATAAGGACCCTGTTCATCAAATCCGCTCCAAGTAAATTAGGAGAGACAGACACCTGCCAGCCACCTTATGCAACTTGTGCATGTTAGTCGGTGGAACCGGTCTCACGTAAGCGTACGTGTAAGGTTGGTCCGGGCCGCTTCATCCCACAATACCATTGAAGCAAGATAAGACTAGTAACGGCAAGAAAGTTGACAACATCTACGCCCACAACAAATTGTGTTCTACTCGCGCAAGAAGAACTACGCATAGACCTAGCTCATGATGCCACTGTTGGGGAACGTTGCAGAAAACAAAAAATTTCCTACGGTTTCACCAAGATCCATCTAGGAGTTCATCTAGCAACGAGTGATTAGATGCATCTACATACCTTTGTAGATCGCGAGCGGAAGCGTTCAAAGAATGGGGATGAGGTAGTCGTACACGACGTGATCCAAATCACCGGAGATCCTAGCACCGAACGGACGGCACCTCCGCGTTCAACACACGTACGGAACAGTCACGTCTCCTCCTTCTTGATCCAGCAAGGGGAGAGGAGAGGTTGAGGGAGATGGCACCAGCAGCAGCACGACGGCGTGGTGTTGATGGAGCTGCAGTACTCCGGCAGGGCTTCGCCAAGCGCTATGGAGGAGGAGGTGTTGGAGAGGGAGAAGGAGGCAACCAAAGGCGTGGGATGAAAGCCCTCCTTCCCCCACTATATATAGGAGGGCCAAGGGGGGGCGCTGGCCCTAGGAGATCCAATCTCCTAGGGTGGGGCGGCGGCCAAGGGGGTTCCCCTCCCCCCCAAGGCACCTAGGAGGTGCCTTCCCCTCCTAGGACTCTTTCCCCTTGTAACCCTAGGCGCATGGGCCTCTTGGGGCTGGTGCCCTTGGCCCATGTAGGCCAAGGCGCACCCCCTACAGCCCATGTGGCCCCCCGGGACAGGTGGCCCCACCCGATGGGCCCCCGGGACCCTTCCGGTGGTCCCGGTACAATACCGATAACCCCGAAACTTATCCCGATGGCCGAAACAGGACTTCCCATATATAAATCTTTACCTCCGGACCATTACGGAACTCCTCGTGACGTCCGGGATCTCATCCGGGACTCCGAACAACATTCGGGTTACTGCATATACATATCCCTACAACCCTAGCGTCACCGAACCTTAAGTGTGTAGACCCTACGGGTTCGGGAGACATGCAGACATGACCGAGACGACTCTCCGGTCAATAACCAACAGCGGGATCTGGATACCCATGTTGGCTCCCACATGCTCCACGATGATCTCATCGGATGAACCACGATGTCGAGGATTCAATCAACCCCGTATGCAATTCCCTTTGTCAATCGGTATGTTACTTGCCCGAGATTCGATCGTCGGTATCCCAATACCTCGTTCGATCTCGTTACCGGCAAGTCACTTTACTCATACCGTAATGCATGATCCCGTGACCAGACACTTGGTCACTTTGAGCTCATTATGATGATGCATTACCGAGTGGGCCCAGTGATACCTCTCCGTCATACGGAGTGACAAATCCCAGTCTCGACCCGTGTCAACCCAACAGACACTTTCGAAGATACCTGTAGTGCACCTTTATAGTCACCCAGTTACGCTGTGACGTTTGGTACACCCAAAGCACTCCTACGGTATCCGGGAGTTACACGATCTCATGGTCAAAGGAAAAGATACTTGACATTGGAAAAGCTCTAGCAAACGAACTACACGATCTTGCGCTATGCTTAGGATTAGGTCTTGTCCATCACATCATTCTCCTAATGATGTGATCCCGTTATCAATGACATCCAATGTCCATAGCCAGGAAACCATGACTATCTGTTGATCAACGAGCTAGTCAACTAGAGGCTTACTAGGGACATGTTGGTGTCTGTTATTCACACATGTATTACGATTTCCGGATAATACAATTATAGCATGAATAAAGACAATTATCATGAACAAAGAAATATAATAATAATGCTTTTATTATTGCCTCTAGGGCATATTTCCAACAGTCTCCCACTTGCACTAGAGTCAATAATCTAGTTACATTGTGATGAATCGAACACCCATGGAATTCTGGTGTTGATCATGTTTTTCCCTAGGGAGAGGTTTAGTCAATGGATCTGCTACATTCAGGTCCGTATGTACTTTACAAATCTCTATGTCTCCATCTTGAACATTTTCACGAATGGAGTTGAAGCGACGCTTGATGTGCCTTGTCTTCTTGTGAAACCTGGGCTCCTTGGCAAGTGCAATAGCTCCAGTGTTGTCACAGAAGAGTTTGATTGGCCCCGACGCATTGGGTATGACTCCTAGGTCGGTGATGAACTCCTTCACCCATATTGCTTCATGTGCTGCCTCCGAGGCTGCCATGTACTCCGCTTCACATGTAGATCCCGCCACGACGCTCTGCTTGCAGCTGCACCAGCTCACTGCTCCACCATTCAACATATACACGTATCCGGTTTGTGACTTAGAGTCATCCAGATCTGTGTGGAAGCTAGCGTCGACGTAACCCTTTACGACGAGCTCTTCGTCACCTCCATAAACGAGAAACATGTCATTTGTCCTTTTCAGGTACTTCAGGATATTCTTAACCGCTGTCCAGTGTTCCTTGCCGGGATTACTTTGGTACCTTCCTACCAAACTTACGGCAAGGTTTACATCAGGTCTGGTACACAGCATGGCATACATAATAGATCCTATGGCTGAAGCATAGGGGATGACACTCATCTCTTCTTTATCTTTTGCCGTGGTCGGACATTGAGCTGAGCTCAATTTCATACCTTGCAAAACAGGCAAGAACCCTTTCTTGGACTGATCAATTTTGAACTTCTTCAAAATCTTATCAAGGTATGTGCTTTGTGAAAGACCTATGAGGCGTCTCGATCTATCCCTATAGATCTTGATGCCTAATATATAAGCAGCTTCTCCAAGGTCCTTCATTGAAAAACTCTTATTCAAGTAGGCCTTAATGCTGTCCAAGAGTTCTATATCATTTCCCATCACAAGTATGTCATCTACATATAATATGAGAAATGCTACAGAGCTCCCACTCACTTTCTTGTAAACACAGGCTTCTCGATAAGTCTGCGTAAACCCAAACGCTTTGATCATCTCATCAAAGCGAATGTTCCAACTCCGAGATGCTTGCACCAGCCCATAAATCGAGCGTTGGAGCTTGCACACCTTGTCAGCATTCTTAGGATCGACAAAACCTTCCGGCTGCATCATATACAATTCTTCCTTAAGGAAACCATTAAGGAATGCCGTTTTGACGTCCATTTGCCATTTTTCATAATCATAGAATGCGGCAATTGCTAACATAATTCGGACGGACTTCAGCTTCGCTACCGTTGAGAAAGTCTCATCGTAGTCAACCCCTTGAACTTGTCGATAACCCTTAGCGACAAGCCGAGCTTTATAGATGGTCACATTACCATCCGCGTCTGTCTTCTTCTTAAAGATCCATTTATTTTCTATGGCTCGCCGTTCAACGGGCAAGTCAGTCAAAGTCCATACTTCGTTTTCATACATGGATCCTATCTCGGATTTCATGGCTTCTAGCCATTTGTCGGAATCCGGGCCCGCCATCGCTTCTTCATAGTTCGAAGGTTTACCGTTGTCTAACAACATGATTTCCAAGACAGGGTTGCCGTACCACTCTGGTGCAGAACGTGTCCTTGTGGACCTTCGAATTTCAGTAGGAGCTTGATCAGAAGTATCTTGATCATCATCATTAACTTCCTCTCTAGTCGGTGCAGGCACCTCAGGAACATTTTCTTAAGTTGTGCCCTTTTCCGGTTCAAGAGGTAATACTTCATCAAGTTCTACTTTCCTCCCACTTACTTCTTTCGAGAGAAACTCTTTCTCCAGAAAGATTCCGTTCTTGGCAACAAAGATCTTGCCTTTGGATCTTAGGTAGAAGGTATACCCAATGGTTTCCTTAGGGTATCCTATGAAGACGCATTTTTCCGACTTGGGTTCGAGCTTTTCAGGTTGAAGTTTCTTGACATAAGCATCGCATCCCCAAACTTTTAGAAACGACAGCTTAGGTTTCTTCCCAAACCATAATTCATACGGTGTCGTCTCAACGGATTTCGACGGAGCCCTATTTAAAGTGAATGCGACAGTCTCTAAAGCATAGCCCCAAAAAGATAGCGGTAAATCGGTAAGAGACATCATAGATCGCACCATATCTAATAGAGTGCGATTACGACATTCGGACACACCATTACGCTGAGGTGTTCCAGGCGGCGTGAGTTGTGAAACTATTCCACATTTTCTTAAGTGTGTGCCAAATTCGTGACTCAAGTATTCTCCTCCACGATCTGATCGTAGGAACTTGATTTTCCTGTCACGTTGACTCTCAACCTCACTCTGAAATTCCTTGAACTTTTCAAAGGTTTCAGACTTGTGTTTCATTAAGTAGACATACCCATATCTACTTAAGTCATCAGTGAGGGTGAGAACATAACGATAGCCACCGCGAGCCTCAACACTCATTGGACCGCACACATCAGTATGTATGATTTCCAATAAGTTGGTTGCTCGCTCCATTGTTCCTGAGAACAGAGTCTTGGTCATCTTACCCATGAGGCATGGTTCGCACGTGTCAAATGATTCGTAATCAAGAGACTCTAAAAGTCCATCAACATGGAGCTTCTTCATGCGTTTGACACCTATGTGACCAAGGCGGCAGTGCCACAAGTATGTGGGACTATCATTATCAATCTTACATCTTTTGGTACTCACACTATGAATATGTGTAGCATTATGCTCGAGATTCATTAAGAATAAACCATTCACCATCGGAGCATGACCATAAAACATCTCTCTCATATAAATAGAACAACCATTATTCTCGGATTTAAATGAGTAGCCATCTCGTATTAAACGAGATCCTGATACAATGTTCATGCTCAAACTTGGCACTAAATAACAATTATTGAGGTTTATAACTAATCCCGTAGGTAAGTGTAGAGGTAGCATGCCGACGGCGATCACATCGACCTTGGAACCATTCCCGACGCGCATCGTCACCTCGTCCTTCGCCAGTTTCCGTTTATTCCGCAGCTCCTGCTGTGAGTTACAAATATGAGCAACGGCACCGGTATCAAATACCCAGGAGTTACTACGAGTACTGTTAAGGTACACATCAATTACATGTATATCAAATATACCTTTGGTGTTGCCGGCCTTCTTGTCTGCTAAGTATTTGGGGCAGTTCCGTTTCCAGTGACCCTTCCCTTTGCAATAAAAGCACTCCGTCTCAGGCTTGGGTCCATTCTTTGACTTCTTCACGGCAGCTTTCTTGCCAGGCGCGGCAACTTCCTTGCCGTCCTTCTTGGAGTTCTTTTTACCCTTGCCCTTCTTGAACTTAGTGGTTTTATTGACCATCAACACTTGATGTTCCTTCTTGACTTCTACCTCTGCTGATTTCAGCATAGCAAATACTTCAGGAATGGTCTTTTCCATCCCCTGCATATTGAAGTTCATCACAAAGCTCTTGTAGCTTGGTGGAAGCGACTGGAGGATTCTGTCAATGACCGCATCATCCGGGAGATTAACTCCCAGCTGAGTCAAGCGGTTATGTAACCCAGACATAGTGAGTATGTGCTCACTGACAGAACTATTTTCCTCCATCTTACAGCTGAAGAACTTGTCGGAGACCTCATATCTCTCGATTCGGGCATGAGCTTGGAAAACCATTTTCAGCTCTTCGAACATCTCATATGCTCCATGTCTCTCAAAACGCTTTTGGAGCCCCGGCTCTAAGCTGTAAAGCATGCCGCACTGAACGAGGGAGTAGTCATCAGCACGTGTCTGCCAAGCGTTCATAACGTCTTGGTTCTGTGGGACCGGTGGATCACCTAGCGGTGCTTGTAGGACATAATCTTTCTTGGCAGCTATGAGGATGATCCTCAGGTTCCGGACCCAGTCCTTATAGTTGCTGCCATCGTCTTTCAGCTTGGTTTTCTCTAGGAACGCGTTGAAGTTGAGGACTACGTTGGCCATTTGATCTACAAGACATATTGTAAAGATTTTAGACTAAGTTCATGATAATTAAGTTCATCAAATTATTAATGAACGCCCACTCAGATTAGACATCCCTCTAGTCATCTAAGTGTTACACGATCCGAGTCGACTAGGCCGTGTCCGATCGTCACGTGAGACGGACTAGTCATCGTCGGTGAACATCTTCATGTTGATCGTATCTTCCATACGACTCGTGTTCGACCTTTCGGTCTCCGTGTTCCGAGGCCATGTCTGTACATGCTAGGCTCGTCAAGTTAACCCTAAGTGTTTTGCATGTGTAAAACTGTCTTACACCCGTTGTATGTGAACGTAAGGATCTATCACACCCGATCATCACGTGGTGCTTCGAAACGACGAACTTTAGCAACGGTGCACAGTTAGGGGAGAACACTTCTTGAAATTGTTGTAAGGGATCATCTTATTTACTACTGTCGTTCTAAGTAAACAAGATGCAAAACATGATAAACATCACATGCAATCAAATAATAAACGTGACATGATATGGCCAATATCACATAGCTCCTTTGATCTCCATCTTGGGGCTCCATGATCATCTTGTCACCGGCTTGACACCATGATCTCCATCATCATGATCTCCATCATCGTGTCTCCATGAAGTTGCTCGCCAACTATTACTTCTACTACTATGGCTAACGCGTTTAGCAATAAAGTAAAGTAATTTACATGGCGTTTCTCAATGACACGCAGGTCATACAAAAAATAAAGACAACTCCTATGGCTCCTGCCGGTTGTCATACTCATCGACATGCAAGTCGTGATTCCTATTACAATAGCATGAACATCTCATACATCACATATAGATCATTCATCATTCGTCACAACTTTGGCCATATCATATCACAAAGCACTTGCTGCAAAAACAAGTTAGACGTCCTCTAATTGTTGTTGCAAGTTTTACGTGGCTGAAGTAGGGTTCTAGTAATAACGTTTTCTTACCTACGTGAAAGCCACAACGTGATTTGTCAACTTCTATTTACCCTTCATAAGGACCCTGTTCATCAAATCCGCTCCAAGTAAATTAGGAGAGACAGACACCTGCCAGCCACCTTATGCAACTTGTGCATGTTAGTCGGTGGAACCGGTCTCACGTAAGCGTACGTGTAAGGTTGGTCCGGGCCGCTTCATCCCACAATACCATTGAAGCAAGATAAGACTAGTAACGGCAAGAAAGTTGACAACATCTACGCCCACAACAAATTGTGTTCTACTCGCGTAAGAAGAACTACGCATAGACCTAGCTCATGATGCCACTGTTGGGGAACGTTGCAGAAAACAAAAAATTTCCTACGGTTTCACCAAGATCCATCTAGGAGTTCATCTAGCAACGAGTGATTAGATGCATCTACATACCTTTGTAGATCGCGAGCGGAAGCGTTCAAAGAACGGGGATGAGGTAGTCGTACACGACGTGATCCAAATCACCGGAGATCCTAGCACCGAACGGACGGCACCTCCGCGTTCAACACACGTACGGAACAGTCACGTCTCCTCCTTCTTGATCCAGCAAGGGGAGAGGAGAGGTTGAGGGAGATGGCACCAGCAGCAGCACGACGGCGTGGTGTTGATGGAGCTGCAGTACTCCGGCAGGGCTTCGCCAAGCGCTATGGAGGAGGAGGTGTTGGAGAGGGAGAAGGAGGCAACCAAAGGCGTGGGATGAAAGCCCTCCTTCCCCCACTATATATAGGAGGGCCAAGGGGGGGCGCCGGCCCTAGGAGATCCAATCTCCTAGGGTGGGGCGGCGGCCAAGGGGGTTCCCCTCCCCCCCAAGGCACCTAGGAGGTGCCTTCCCCTCCTAGGACTCTTTCCCCTTGTAACCCTAGGCGCATGGGCCTCTTGGGGCTGGTGCCCTTGGCCCATGTAGGCCAAGGCGCACCCCCTACAGCCCATGTGGCCCCCCGGGACAGGTGGCCCCACCCGGTGGGCCCCCGGGACCCTTCCGGTGGTCCCGGTACAATACCGATAACCCCGAAACTTATCCCGATGGCCGAAACAGGACTTCCCATATATAAATCTTTACCTCCGGACCATTCCGGAACTCCTCGTGATGTCCGGGATCTCATCCGGGACTCCGAACAACATTCGGGTTACTGCATATACATATCCCTACAACCCTAGCGTCACCGAACCTTAAGTGTGTAGACCCTACGGGTTCGGGAGACATGCAGACATGACCGAGACGACTCTCCGGTCAATAACCAACAGCGGGATCTGGATACCCATGTTGGCTCCCACATGCTCCACGATGATCTCATCGGATGAACCACGATGTCGAGGATTCAATCAACCCCGTATGCAATTCCCTTTGTCAATCGGTATGTTACTTGCCCGAGATTTGATCGTCGGTATCCCAATACCTCGTTCAATCTCGTTACTGGCAAGTCACTTTACTCGTACCGTAATGCATGATCCCGTGACCAGACACTTGGTCACTTTGAGCTCATTATGATGATGCATTACCGAGTGGGCCCAGTGATACCTCTCCGTCACACGGAGTGACAAATCCCAGTCTCGATCCGTGTCAACCCAACAGACACTTTCGGAGATACCTGTAGTGCACCTTTATAGTCACCCAGCTACGTTGTGACGTTTGGTACACCCAAAGCACTCCTACGGTATCCGGGAGTTACATGATCTCATGGTCAAAGGAAAAGATACTTGACATTGGAAAAGCTCTAGCAAACGAACTACACGATCTTGCGCTATGCTTAGGATTGGGTCTTGTCCATCACATCATTCTCCTAATGATGTGATCCCGTTATCAATGACATCCAATGTCCATAGCCAGGAAACCATGACTATCTGTTGATCAACGAGCTAGTCAACTAGAGGCTTACTAGGGACATGTTGGTGTCTGTTATTCACACATGTATTACGATTTCCGGATAATACAATTATAGCATGAATAAAGACAATTATCATGAACAAAGAAATATAATAATAATGCTTTTATTATTGCCTCTAGGGCATATTTCCAACAAATGTTACCAATTCTGTGAGCACCATCCTCCGATGCTTGAGTGAAAATTAAACAGTCATCTGCAAAAAGGAGATGGGTAATCCAGGGAGCATGGATACCCACTCTAATACCTCTTGATAAGTGCCCTGTACCAACACACTTGAGCATACTAGTTAGGCCTTCAGAGCATAATAAGAACAAATAAGGGGATATAGAGTCCCCTTGGCGAATACCTCTTGAGGGTTTAAAGGTATCTGAGAAAACACCATTCACCCTAACTGAGAAAGTTACTGATTCCACACATGCCATGATTCTATCAATCCACAACTCTGCAAACCCCAGTTTCTGCATAATTGCTCGCAAATATGTCCACTCGACCCGGTCGTATGCTTTGGCCATGTCCAATTTAATTGCACAGTCTCCACTTTTCCCCTTTTTCCTCTTCAGGTAGTTTATACACTCATAAGCCGTCAAGACATTATCAGAGATTAGCCTACCAGGGACAAAGGCACTTTGTTCTTCAGATATAATTTCATCCATGAATGGCCTTAACCGAAGTGCTAAAACTTTTAATGCTATTTTATAAAGTACATTACATAAAGATAAAGGTCGAAACTGGGCAAGGCTTTGGGGATTTTTCACCTTTCGTATAAGCACTAGAACCGTAGTATTCACCACGTCCGGCATCACCCCTGTATCAAAGAATTTCCTTATAGCATTACAGACCGAGCTTTTCAGAATATGCCAATGTTTTACGTAAAACCTGCTGTAAAACCATCGGGTCCAGGAGACTTGTTCGGGTGCATCATAAAAAGAGCCTTCTCGCACTAGAACCGTAGTATTCACCACGTCCGGCATCACCCCTGTATCAAAGAATTTCCTTATAGCATTACAGACCGAGCTTTTCAGAATATGCCAATGTTTTACGTAAAAACCTGCTGTAAAACCATCGAGTCCAGGAGACTTGTTCGGGTGCATCATAAAAAGAGCCTTCTCCACCTCCATATCTGTTATTGGTGAACAAAGTTGTACATTCATCTCATTTGTCACCTTAGATACGACATAAGCAACCACCTCTTCTGGACATGTGTCCACTTGCGCGGTGAACAAAGATTGATAGAAGTCGATAGCCGCTTCTTCAATCTCCTTCTGTGATGTGACTGTATTGCCATTTTCCAGCTGCAGCGCTTTGATCTTATTGCCCCGAGCTCTTTCTCTTGTTTGAGCATGGAAGAACTTCGTATTACGGTCACCTTCTGCCAAATAAGTCACTCTAGATCGTTGTTTTGCCATTGCTTCTTCCCTTGCCAATAATTCAGAAATTCTCCTCACTAATCTTCTCTCCTCTGCCGAAGGACCCTTGCCCAACGACTCTGCTCTCACCTTCTCAAGCCTTGTACGCATAGCTTTTAGTTGCTTTCTAATAGACCCAAATTCTTCCCTGCTCGAAACTTGCAAATCATCTTTAACTCGCCCTAAGGCCTCAGAAACGTCTTGTAAACTGCCATTGATAGGCACCCACGCTTTTTCCACTGTTTGGATATAATTCCCATGCCTGGTCCATGCGTTTTCAAACTTAAAAGGTCTTTGCCTTCTATCTCCACTTGTCCAGTCAGATTTGCTAATACTAATCAGTAATGCACAAGGATCGGATTCAGTTGTCTGAATATGTGTGACTGTTGTATTATCAAACAGTTCCATGAAACGGTCGTCACCAAGTCCGCGGTCCAATCTTACTTTGATATTTCGGTTACCCTGCTGTCGGTTGTCCCAAGTATATGGGAGTCCCGTGTACCCCAAATCAGTAAACCGGCAGATGTTAACCACATCACGGAATCCTTCCATCATCCACTCCTCTCTTTGTGCTCCACCAAACTGCTCATTGTCATCTAGAACTTCATTAAAATCCCCCACACACAACCAAGGATTGACATATTCACCTCTAAGGAACACTAGTAGTTCCCAACTTCTCTTCCGTCTTGATCTCACCGGCTCACCATAGAAGCCCGTGAAACGCCACTCCCTATCCCCTGTGCTTTCATTCTGAATCAAAACATCAATGTGTGTCCTGCTATATGATTTCAGGCTTACCACTGAATCGTTGTTCCAAAACAGCACAAGGCCACCACTCAGGCCCTCGCTCTTGACACCAAAAGCATGCCTAAACCCCAACCGGAACCTCAAGTCTTGCGCTCTCGTAGCAGACAGTTTGGTCTCCGAGAGAAAAACCAAACACGGGTGATGCAACTGTACCAAGTTGCAGATTTCTTGAACTGTCTCGGGCCGCCCGCAACCCCGACAGTTCAAACTTAAAATATTCATTGTGTCCGGCGGTCACCCTCGAGGGATGCCGCCGATCCTTCTAGAGTTTCGTTTTGAACACTACTGTCTATAGCCTCTCCATCTACTCCCTTTAACTTCTTCTGGGGAGCAGAGCTCGGATCCTTCTCAATATTCCCATCAAACAATCCAGCCATATTGGATACTCTCCTAGAGAAGTCAACAGGAACTAGAGACAGATTTGAATTCCCTTCTTCAGTGCCCGCGACAGAATTAAGGGCCAGCCTTTTCCTTGCACCAGCATCGGACATGGATATGTCTGTACTGGCTGGTGCTACAGCTTGTCCCGGCGTAGTTACCCCCTTGTTAGATATAGGCTCTTCCTGTGTTCCAGACATTGTGTTCCAGCGCCAACTACCTGGTATATCATTGCCCGTGTCTTTCCCTCTTTTCTGAAACCAGTCATGGTCTGGATCATCTCCACGTCCAAAACCCCTGCTGAAATTCGCTCTAGCTCTTCCTCTTCCATTCCCTCTGCCAGTACCGCGGCCACCACCATGATTACTCCATCCATCAGCCATCATAAAATCTCCCCACTCAAATTTTGTCACATCATGTTCTCCAGAACCGCATTCCTCATACCAATGCCCAAGTAACCCACAATGATTACAGAAAGTTGGCAATTTCTCATACTTCACCTGGTACCACTCCTTCTTCCCCGCTTTAGTAATTGACACAAACCTCTCTAGCTTTTTATTCACATCCAGGTTTGCTCTCACTCTTACAAACGCACCGACGTACCCTGCCGGTAATTGAGTCTGTACTTCAAGAATTGTACCCATCTTCCTACACATCCCTTTGATCACAACTTCATGCAAGTAATTGTCCGGTAATTTCAGAATCCTAGCCCACACAACCACCTTATCTAGTACCATTGATCTGGGATTCGTGAAACCGTCATATTCGACCAATATCACCGCTTGGTTCCTAAACAGCCATGGTCCGTTAAGCATTGTGGTATTCCAATCTCCCAAGCAATTGAACTGGAAAGTGAACAAATTGTTTTCAATCAGACGCCAACGAACATCCTTCGCTGAATTCCAGGCAGACCGCATGTCCGCATACAGCGCTGACGGACTAAAACCCTTACTAGTATGAACCTTTTCCATAGCTAGCCACTTTGCCTGGACTTTGGGGACATCTGGTTCATCTTCCCACACGAAATCATCTCCCTCATCTTCATGCAAATCAAGCCTCCTAATCAGCTCTTCCACATCCTCGTTGCTCCTCTCCTTCCTGCCGTTCCCTCCTTCCGCCGCCATAGTCGCTGCTAAACTTGGAACCCTCGAACACCGTCACACGTTCCCTCGTAGACCAAGGCCGGAAAGCAGCGCAGGGCTCCCCCTGGATCAGCCCGAGTCGTCGGAAGGGCAGGGAGGAGTGGAGGGGAGATCGATCAACCGAGGTAAAAACTCTCGACGACACCGCCGCCAGAGGAGTCCGAAACCCTGGCCTCAAGCGCTAGGGGAAAACCGTGCTCACCACGATACCGATCAAAACATCAAACCCGCCTCTAAATCGACAATCCATCACCTTCGAACAACCTAGCTCATAATATCACTTGTTAAAATAAATCCAAGGCCATACTGTCAATCCTCCAAGGACCAAGAAATCACACGAGCACGACACCGAGATTTGTTAACGAGTTTCACCATCATGGCTACATCCCCGGAGCTTGACTACGGGCGCTCTTCCCCGTGACACCGTCACAATACCGCACACCGGCCACCCGGGCGTCGGCACACGCCGCCGGCTTCCCCTTGCACGCCTGTGCTATTATGTTGGCATAGGTTACATCGTGTGTCTATCCCCGCTATATAAAAGAGGCCTAGGATACAAGTGTTCTATTAGGACACGACTCCACATCATATGTAAACACAATACAACTCCTAGTCCAACTGTAACATATCTTATACACAATATTCGACACAACTCTGACAATTTGCTGCGTCGATCTGCTGCTGTTGCCGGTGCTTGTATTGCACCCCACTCCTCATTGATCTTGCGGTACTAGAAGCAAAGATGTGTTCAGAAAGATGGTGTGTTGGAGCTGGTTGTCCGTAGTACTGGGCACGTGTGCACGTGATGGGTGACGGATCTAGCTCTAACCTTGCGATTTTCCTCCAAATGGGCTGACGCTTGTTGGTTTACGAACGTTCCGTACGGGCCGAGACTGACGTTCTGGCGCGTCCCTTCTTTTTCCTCTACCTGGCTTACATTCGGCCCGTATCGAGGTAGCACTTGAGAAAGAATTTGTTCGGAACAAAAACATCAGAAAGAACGGATGTAAGTTAATTAGTCCACATTGCCTACGAAGGAGAATTGTGACAGACTTATAAGCTGGATTTGGGAGATGGTGTTCACCGCTTGGATTAAGCGGTTAGCTATCTCAAAAACAATCAACAACTCAAAAATTGTTAAGATACATGTGGCAAGTCTTTCTCTGAGTGATTTGAGCTTGACATGTCCATTGCACACCGATATGGTGTGCATAGGCTTTTTTTATTTCTTTCAAATATTCTTTGTCTCACGGTTTAACTTCAATGTATTGCTCCCAAGATGCTTTTCAGTTACTGAAAGAACATGAATACGTTTTCGGTTACAAATCTATTATTTTGCAGGCAACAAATAATAATTTTTTGGTTGAATTTTTGTGGACGAGCATGCTATAGCATCAAGATTAGTCTATGAATACCTTAATTTTTATTGAATGCTCAAATGGGAGTTGCCGCACAACTCCGTCGAAAAAAGAAGTGGGACGGCATAGAAAAATAAAAAAGAGTAGTGATCCCTTTTTTTGACGGAAAGGCTAGCTTTATTAATCTCAAATAATGCTTACATCATCTACTAAAAATTTAGCAATACTAACCGGAGGTGCATCCACCCGTAAAGAAGGGGTGTTTACACGCCCCCACTCAGCTAGCTCATGAGCAACTACATTTGATTCTCTATTACAGTGCTTAATAGTAACCTTTCCGAACTCTCGTAATAACTGTCTGCAATCATCTAAAACTGGAGCCGCCACCATAGAATGTCCCTCATTCAGATGTATAGCATCGACCACAACAGAATTATCCATCATCACCAAGACATTATTGCACCCCATACTCTGAAGTAACTTTAAACCTTCAAGTAGTGCCCCCGCTTCCGCATAGACGACATCCGCCACATGCTCAAGGCGAGAAGTTGAAGCAGCAATAAAATTACCTCTGTGGTCTCTAACTATCGCCCCACATGACCCCGTATGCAGATCCTCAATAAAAGACGCATCCCTTTTGCTCGATGTACGAGCCGACAAGGGAACTCCGTGCATTATGGGTGGTGAGACATGTGCAGGCTTGCGGGCATGCGCGTTGGGCTAGTTTCTTTTTTTCTTTTGAAATGAAAGCATCCACGAAGAGAATTATCTAGTTAGTTAGTGAAAAATCAGATGAAAACCATCACAAACCGCTGAGCGACACATAGAATATCCCATACACACCTTTTCAAAGAGGGCCTAGTCGAGACAGCACACAAGTGTCATTGTGATCACTCCTCCTCTAGAAGGCGTCATCACCATCCCTAAAGGTAAGCACACGACTCCAACTTTACCGTAGGCGATCATCGACCCAACACACCATGTAGAGGTCGAGTGGAGCTATATGGAAATGTGCGCCAAACCCATCCACCAGCGATCAAACAACGCAACTCCAATTCTAACACAGAACTACGAAGCAGAACTAGGCACGTCTGGCATTGCGGAAAATCATTGAACGGACAACTTGTTGCCCATCACAGTACGCCATCGGGACCCCGCCAATATAGCTCCAACTTCACAGCAACAAACAAGTCGAGGCGACCCCGCTGACACACCGGAGAAGAGCCGACTACCTCAACCATTGCCACGTCTCTAACATCGCCCCACCATTGTCGGCACAGAAGCCTCAACGCCAACACACACCAACATCTTGCTCCGACCGCCCCCACATCCACCGCAAAACTACCCCCACCACATCACCCCTGCCACTTCTCCTAAAATGAAGCCTCAGGAGGGGCACGACGCAAAGGTGTCGACATCCTTCGATCCAGAAAAGGATTTGAGGTTTCCCTTGGAGAAAAGGTCGGATGATGGTAAATATCCTCATCCCGGGCACGGCCGATGTGCCTCCCGCAATAGCCATCAAGGAGGAAGCACTCTGTGCCACCATCGCCATCGATGAACCGCCGGCAGAAACCACACCCTTGGTCACGTACCCACCCAATGGGTCAATGGTCGTGGACCACGTCCATCAAAAACAGAAGGGGGACGATGATCGGATAGCGACCATGAGGTTGTTGCCTGACCTAGTGATGTCGTTCATGTTGGGAAATGTAGCATGCAATTTCAAAAAAATTCCTACGCTCATGCCAGATCTATGAAGGAGATGCATAGCAAAGAGAGGGGGAGAGTGTGTCCATGTACTCGTAGACCGAAAGCGGAAGCGTTTGACAACGCAGTTGATGTGGTCGAACTTCTTCTCGTTCCGACCGATCAAGCACCGAACGTACGACACATCTGAGTTCTGCACACGTTCAGCTCGATGACGTCCCTCAAACTCTTGATCCAGCAAAGTTTCGCGGGAGAATTTCGTCAGGACGACGACGTGGTGACGGTGATGGTGAACTGATCCGCGCAGGGCTTCGCCTAAGCACTACGACAATATGATCGGAGGCATAAACTGTGGAGGGGGCGCCGCACACGGCTAACAATTGTTGGTGTGTGTTCTAGGCGCACCTCCCCATGTATATATAGGTGGGAGGAGAGAGGAGCTGCCTTGGGCGCCCCAAGTAGGAGGAATCCTACTTAGGGGCCCTATTCCAATCCGGCCCCCCTACCATATTTACCGGGAGGGAAAAGGTGTTGGGGAACACAGTATTTCAGAAAATTTCGTACGATCACGTAAGATCTATCTAGGAGATGCATAGCAACGAGAGGGGAGAGTGTGTCCACGTACCCTCATAGACCGAAAGCGGAAGCATTTAGTAACGCACTTGATGTAGTTGAACGTCTTCGCAATCCAACCGATCCTAGCACCGAACGTACGGCACCTCCGTGTTTAGCACACGTTCAGCTCGATGACGTCCCTCGATCTCTTGATCCAGTTGAGAACGAGGGAGAGTTCCGTCAGCATGAAGGCGTGGCGACGATGATGATGAAGTTATCGGCGCAGGGCGCACTACGACGATATGACCGAGGTGTGTAACTATGGAGGGGGGCACCACACACGGCTAAGAGAAGACTTAGTGTGCCTTTGGGGTGCCCCCCTCCCACGTATATAAAGGGGGGAGGAGAGGTGGCCGGCCCAAGGAGGGCGCGTGCCATGGGGAGTCCAACTAGGATTCCCAATCCTAGTTGGAGTCCCCTTCCTTTCAAAGAGAGGGAGAGAGAGGGGAGGAGGAGAGGGGAGAACGAAAAAGGGGGCGCCTCCCCCTCCCTAGTCCAATTCGGAATGGCCATGGGGGCGTGTGTCCTCCCTTGTGGCCCTTCTCTCCTTTCCACTAAGGCCCATGAACTTCCCAGGAGGGGGGAGTTCCGGTAACCCCCTGTACTCTGAAACTTATCCGAAATGACCTAAACCATTCCGGTGTCCGAATGTAACCTTCCAATATATGAATCTTTACCTCTCAGCGATTTCGAGACTCCTCGTCATGTCCATGATCTCATCTGAGACTCCGAACAATCTTCGGTCATCAAATCACATAACTTATAATACAAATCGTCATCGAACATTAAGCGTGTGGACCCTACGGGTTCGAGAACTATGTAGACATGACCGAGACACATCTCCGGTTAATAACCAATAGCGAAACCTGGATGCTCATATTGGCTCCTACATATTCTACGAACATCTTTATCGGTCCAAACCGCATAACAACATACGTTGTTCCCTTTGTCATCGGTATGTTACTTGCCCGAGATTCGATTGTCGGTATCATCATACCTAGTTCAATCTCGTTACGGCAAGTCTCTTTACTCATTCTGTAATGCATCATCCCGTGGATCACTCATTAGACACATTGCTTGCAAGGCTCATAGTGATGTGCATTACCGAGAGGGCCCAAAGATACCTCTCTGATACACGGAGTGACAAATCCTAATCTTGATCTATGCCAACTCAACAAACACCATCGGAGACACCTGTAGAGCATCTTTATAATCACCCAGTTACGTTGTGACGTTTGATAGCACACAAGGTGTTCCTCCGGTATTCAGGAGTTCCATAATCTCATAGTCAGAGGAACTTGTATAAGTCATGAAGAAAGCAATAGCAATAAAACAAAACGATCATTATGCTAAGATAACGGATGGGTCTTGTCCATCACATCATTCTCTAATGATGTGATCCCGTTCATCAAATGACAACACATGTCTATGGTTAGGAAACATAACCATCTTTGATTAACGAGCTAGTCAAGTAGAGGCATACTAGGCACACCCTGTTTGTCTATGTATTCACACATGTACTAAGTTTCCGGTTAATACGATTCTAGCATGATTAATAAACATTTATCATGATATAAGGAAATATAAATAACAACTTTATTATTGCCTCTAGGGCATATTTCCTTCAAAAGGAAGAGGGGGAAGAGGAAAGGTGAAGGAAATATGCCCTAGAGGCAATAATAAAGTTATTATTTATTTCCTTATTTCATGATAAATGTTTATTATTCATGCTAGAATTGTATTAACCGGAAACATAATACATGTGTGAATACATAGACAAACATAGTGTCACTAGTATGCCTCTACTTGACTAGCTCGTTAATCAAAGATGGTTGAGTTTCCTAACCATAGACATGAGTTGTCATTTGATTAACGGGATCACATCATTAGGAGAATGATGTGATTGACTTGACCCATTCCGTTAGCTTAGCACTTGATCGTTTAGTATGTTGCTATTGCTTTCTTCATGACTTATACATGTTCCTATGACTATGAGATTATGCAACTCCCGTTTACCGGAGGAACACTTTGTGTGCTACCAAACATCACAACATAACTGGGTGATTATAAAGGTGCTCTACAGGTGTCTCCGAAGGTACTTCTTGAGTTGGCGTATTTCTAGATTAGGATTTGTCACTCCGATTGTTGGAGAGGTATCTCTGGGCCCACTCGGTAATGCACATCACTATAAGCCTTGCAAGCATTGTAACTAATGAGTTAGTTGTGGTATGATGTATTACGTAACGAGTAAAGAGACTTGCCGATAACGAGATTGAACTAGGTATTGAGATACTGACGATCGAATCTCGGGTAAGTAACATATCGATGACAAAGGGAACAACGTATGTTGTTATGCGGTTCGACCGATACAGATCTTTGTAGAATGTGTAGGAGCCAATATGGGCATCCAGGTTCCGCTATTGGTTATTGACCAGAGAAGTGTCTCGGTCATGTCTACATAGTTCTCGAACCCGTAGGGTCCGCACGCTTAACGTTCATTGACGATATAGTATTTATGAGTTATGTATGTTGGTAACCGAATGTTGTTCGGAGTTCCGTATAAGATCACGGACATGATAAGGAACTCCGAAATGGTCCGAAGATAAAGTTTGATATATGGTATAATAGTGTTTGGTCTCCGGAAGGGTTCTGAAATTTACCGGAAGGGGTTCCGGATGTTTCCTGAAATGTTTGGGTACGAGAACACTTTATTTTGGCCAAAGGGGAAAGCCCACAAGGTCTTTGGAAAGCGCAAAAGAAAGTTTTGCGGAGTCCAGGGGGCAGACGCCAGGGTCCCTGGCGTCTGGGTCCAGACGCTGGGAACCCTGGCGTCTGGCCCTGGAGTCCGAGAAGGACTCTTGCCTTTCGGGTGAAACCAACTTTGTGGAGGCTTCTACTCCAAGTTTCGACCCCAAGGCTCAACATATAATTAGAGGGGTAGGGCTAGCACCCAAGACACATCAAGAAACACCAAGCCGTGTGCCGGCAACCCCGTCCCCTCTAGTTTATCCTCCATCATAGTTTTCGTAGCGCTTAGGCGAAGCCCTGCGAAGATTGTTCTTCACCAACACCGTCACCACGCCGTCGTGCTGCCGGAACTCATCTACTACTTCGCCCCTCTTGCTGAATCGAGAAGGCGAAGACGTCATCGAGTTGAACGTGTGCTAAACGTGGAGGTGCCGTACGTTTGGTACTTGATCGGGACGGATCGTGAAGGTGTACGACTACATCAACCGCGTTGATAAACGCTTCCGCTTACGGTCTACGAGGGTACATAGACAACACTCTCCCCTCTTGTTGCTATGCATCACCATGATTCTGCGTGTGCGTAGGAATTTTTTTGAAATTACTATGTTCCCCAATAGTGGTATCAGAGCCTGGTTTTATGCATAGATGTTATATGCACGAGTAGAACACAAGTGAGTTCAGGGCGATACAAGTCATACTGCTTACCAGCATGTCATACTTTGGTTCGACGGTATTGTTGGATGAAGCGGCCCGGACCGACATTACGCGTACGCTTACACGAGACTGGTTCTACTGACGTGCTTTGCACACAGGTGGCTGGCGGGTGTCAGTTTCTCCAACTTTAGTTGAACCGAGTGTGGCTACGCCCGGTCCTTGAGAAGGTTAAAACAACACTAACTTGACGAACTATCATTGTGGTTTTGATGCGTAGGTAAGAACGGTTCTTGCTCAGCCCGTAGCAGCCACGTAAAACTTGCAACAAAGTAGAGGACGTCTAACTTGTTTTTGCAGGGAATGTTGTGATGTGATATGGCAAGGCATGATGCTATATTTTATTGTATGAGATGATCATGTTTTGTAACAAAGTTATCGGCAACTGGTAGGAGCCTTATGGTTGTCTCTTTATTGCATAAGATGCAAGTGCCATGTAATTGCTTTACTATATCGCTATGCAACAGCAATAGTTGCAAAAGCAATAGCTGGTGAGACGACCATGTGACGACACATGATAAAAGATCAAGATGATGGAGATCATGGTGTCATGCCGGTAACAATGAAGATCATGACAGTACTTTGGAGATGGAGATCAAAATCACAAGATGATGTTCAGCATATCATGTCACATATTTTGATTGCATGTGATGTTTATCTTTTATACATCTTATTTTGCTTAGTTAGATGGTAGCTCTATAAGATGATCTCTCACTAAATTTCAAGGTAAATTTGTTCTCCCTGAGTATGCACCGTTGCCAAAGTTCGTCGTGCCGAGACACCACGTGATGATCGGGTGTGATAGGCTCTACGTTCATCTACAACGGGTGCAAGCCAGTTTTGCACATGCAGAATACTCGGGTTAAACTTGACGAGCCTAGCATATGCAGATATGACCTCGGAACACTGGAGACCGAAAGGTCAAGCGTGAATCATATAGTAGATATGATCAACATAGTGATGTTCACCATTGAAAATTACTCCATCTCACGTGATGATCGGACATGATTTAGTTGATTTGGATCACGTGATCATTTAGATGACTAGAGGGATGTCTATCTAAGTGGGAGTTCTTAAGTAATATGATTAATTGAACTTTAATTTATCATGAACTTAGTCTTGATAGTATTTGCATATCTACGTTGTAGATCAATAGCTTGCGATGTAGCTCCCCATTTATTTTTGATATGTTCCTAGAGAAAATAAAGTTGAAAGATGTTAGTAGCAATGATACGGATTGGATCCGTGATCTGATGATTATCCTCATTGTTGCACAGAAGAATTATGTCCTTGATGCACCGCTAGGTGACCGACCTATTGCAGGAGCAGATGCACATGTTATGAACGTTTGACAAAGCTCGGTATGATGACTACTTAATAGTTTAGTGCACCATGCTTTACGGCTTAGAACCGGGACTTCAAAAACTTTTGAACGCCACGGAACATATAAGATGTTCTAATAGTTGAAGTTGGTATTTCATACTCATGCCCGTGTCGAGAGGTATGAGACCTCTGACAGTACTTTGCCTACAAGATGGAGGAGAATAGCTCAACCAGTGAGCATGTGCTCAGATTGTCTGAGTACTACAATCGCTTGAATCAAGTGGGAGTTAATCTTCTAGATAAAAAGGTGATTGACATGGATCTCTAATCACTATCACCAAGTTAATGGAACTTCGTGATGAACTATAATATGCAAGGGATGACGAAATTAATTCCCAAGCTCTTCGTGATGCTCAAATCGGTGAAGGTAGAAATCAAGAAATAGCATCAAGTGTTGATGGTTAACAAGACCACTAGTTTCAAGAAAAGGGCAAAAGGAAAGAAAGGAAACTTCAAAGAAGAATAGCAAGCAAGTTGCTGCTCCCATGAAGAAGCCCAAAGCTAGAACCAAGCCTGGAACTGAGTGCTACTACTGCAAAGGAAATGGTCACTGGAAGTGGAACTGCCCTAAATACTTGACGGATAAGAAGGATGGCATAGTGAACAAAGGTATATTTAATATACATGTTATTGATGTGTACTTTCCTAGTGTTTATAGCAAACCCCTCGGTATTTGATACTGGTTCAGTTGCTAAGAGTAGTAACTCGAAACGGGAGTTGCGGAATGAACAAAAACTAGTTAAGGGTGAAGTGACGATGTGTGTTGGAAGTAGTTCCAAGAATGATATGATCATCATCGCACACTCCCTATACTTTCGGGATTAGTGTTGAACCTAAATAAATGTTATTTGGTGTCTGTGTTGAGCATGAATATGATTTGATCATGTTTATTGCAGTACTACTATTCGTTTAAGTTAGAGAGTAATTGTTGTTCCGTTTACATGAATAAAACCTTCTATGGTTATACACCCAATGAAATTGGTTTGTTGGATCTCGATCGTAGTGATACACATATTCATAATATTGAAGCCAAAAGATGCAAAGTTAATGATGATAGTGCAACTTATTTGTGGCACTGCCGTTTGGGTCATATTGGTGTAAAGCGCATGAAGAAACTCCATGCTAATGGGCTTTTGGAATCACTTGATTATGAATCAGTTGATGCTTGCGAACCATACCTCATGGGCAAGATGACTAAGACTCCGTTCTCAGGAACAATGGAGCGAGCAACAAACTTGTTGGAAATAATATATACTAATGTATGCAGTCCGATGAGTGTCGAGGCTCGCGGTGGTTATCGTTATTTTCTGACATTCACAGATGATTTGAGCAGATATGGGTATATCTACATGAAGAAACATAAGTCTGAAACATTTGAAAAGTTCAAAGAATTTCAGAGTGAAGTGAAAAATCATCGTAACAAGAAAATAAAGTTTCTACGATCTAATCGCAGAGGCGAATATTTGAGTTATGAGTTTGGTCTTCAATTAAAACAACGTGGAATAGTTTCACAAACTCATGCCACCTGGAACACCACAGCGTAATGGTGTGTCCGAACATCATAACCGTACTTTATTTGATATAGTGCAATCTATGATGTCTCTTACCGATTTACCACTATCGTTTTGGGGTTATGCATTAGAGACAACTACATTCACGTTAAAAAGGGCACCATCTAAATCCGTTGAGACAACACCATATGAACTGTGGTTTAGCAAGAAACCTAAGCTGTCATTTCTTAAAGTTTGGGGTTGCGATGTTTATGTGAAAAAGTTTCATCTTGATAAGCTCAAACCCAAGTCGGAGAAGTGCGTCTTCATAGGATACCCAAAAGTAACTGTTGGGTACACCTTCTATCACAGATCCGAAGGCAAGATATTTGTTGCTGAGAATGGATCTTTTCTAGAGAAGGAGTTTCTCTCGAAAGAAGTGAGTGGGAGGAAAGTAGAACTTGATGAGGTAACTGTACCTGCTCCCTTATTGGAAAGTAGTTCATCACGGAAATCTGTTTCTGTGAGTCCTACACCAATTAGTGAGGAAGCTAATGATGATGATCATGTAACTTCAGATCAAGTTACTACCGAACCTCGTAGGTCAACCAGAGTGATATCCGCACTAGAGTGGTACGGTAATCATGTTCTGGAGGTCATATTAATTGACCATGATGAACCTACGAACTATGAGGAAGCGATGATGAGCCCAGATTCCGCGAAATGGCTTGAGGCCATGAAATCAGAGGTGGGATCCATGTACGAGAACAAAGTGTGGACTTTGGTTGACTTGCCCGATGATCGGCAAGCCATAATAAATAAATGGATCTTCAAGAGGAAGACGGGCGTTGATAGTAGTGTTGCTATCTATAAAGCTCGAATTGTCGCAAAATGTTTTCGACAAGTTCAAGGTGTTGACTACGATGAGATTTTCTCACTCGTATCGATGCTTAAGTCCATCCGATCATGTTAGCAATTGCCGCATTTTATGATTATGAAATTTGGCAAATGGATGTAAAGGCTGCATTCCTGAATGGATTTCTGGAAGAAGAGTTGTATGTGATGCAACCTGAAGGTTTTGTCGATCCTAAAGGTGCTAACAAAGTGAGCAAGCTCTAGCGATCCATCAATGGACTGGTGCAAGCATCTCAGAGTTAGAATAAACGTTTTGATAGTGTGATCAAAGCATATGGTTTTATACAGACTTGCGGTGAAGCCTGTATTTACAAGAAAGTGAATGAGAGCACTACAACATTTATGATAAGAATGTGTGTTGATCGGAAATAATGTAGAATTTTCTGGAAAGCGTAAAGGAGTATTTGAAAGGAGTTTTTCAAATAAAGACCTCGATGAAGCTACTTACATATTGAGCATCAAGATCTATAGAGATAGATCAAGACGCTTGATAAGTTTTTTCAATGAGTACATACCTTGACAAGATTTTGAAGTAGTTCAAAATGGAACAGTCAAAAAAAGAGATCTTACCTGTGTTACAAGGTGTGAAATTGAGTAAGACTCAAAGCCCGACCACTACAGAAGATAGAAAGAGAATGAAAGTCATTCCCTATGCCTCAGCCATAGTTTTTATAAAGTATGCCATGCTGTGTACCAGATCTATTGTATAACCTACACTGAGTTTGGCAAGGAAGTACAATAGTGATCTAGGAGTAGATCACTAGACGGCGGTCAAAATTATCCTTAGTGGAATAATGATATGTTTCTCGATTTTGGAGGTGACAAAAGGTTCGTCGTGAAGGGTTACGTCAATGCAAATTTTGGTACTAATCCAGATGACTCTAAGTCTCAATCTGGATACATTTTGAAAGTGGGAGCAATTAGCTAGAGTAGCTCCGTGCAGAGCATTGTTGACATAGAAATTTGCAAAATACATACAGATCTGAATGTGGCAGACCCGTAGACTAAACTTCTCTCACAAGCAAAACATGATCGCACCTTAGTACTCTTGGGGTGTTAATCACATAGCGATGTGAACTAGATTATTGACTCTAGTAAACCCTTTGGGTGTTGGTCACATGACGATGTGAACTATGGGTGTTAATCACATGGTGATGTGAACTATTGGTGTTAAATCACATGACGATGTGAACTAGATTATTGACTCTAGTGCAAGCGGGAGACTCAAGAAAATATGCCCTAGAGGCAATAATAAAGTTATTATTTATTTCCTTATTTCATGATAAATGTTTATTATTCATGCTAGAATTGTATTAAACGGAAACATAATACATGTGTGAATACATAGACAAACATAGTGTCACTAGTATGCCTCTACTTGACTAGCTCATTAATCAAAGATGGTTAAGTTTCCTAACCATAGACATGAGTTGTCATTTGATTAACGGGATCACATCATTAGGAGAATGATGTGATTGATGATGACCCACAAGTATAGGGGATCTATCGTAGTCCTTTCAATAAGTAAGAGTGTCGAACCCAACGAGGAGCAGAAGGAAATGATAAGCGGTTTCTAGCAAGGTATTATCTGCAAGTACTGAAATAAGTGGTAACAGATAGTTTTGTGATAGGATAATTTGTAACGAGCAACAAGTAGCAAAAGTAAATAAAGTGCAGCAAGATGGTCCAATCCTTTTGTAGCAAAGGACAAGCCTGGACAAACTCTTATATGATGTAAAGCGCTCCCGAGGACACATGGGAATATCATCAAGCTAGTTTTCATCACGTTCATATGATCCGCGTTCGGTACTTTGATAATTTGGTATGTGGGTGGACCGGTGCTTGGGTGTTGCCCTTACTTGGACAAGCATCCCACTTATGATTAACCTCTATTGCAAGCATCCGCAAATACAACAAAAGTATTAAGGTAAACCTAACCATAGCATGAAACATATGGATCCAAATCAGCCCCTTACGAAGCAACGCATAAACTAGGGTTTAAGCTTCTGTCACTCTAGCAACCCATCATCTACTTATTACTTCTCAATGCCTTCCTCTAGGCCTGAATAATGGTGAAGAGTCATGTAGTCGACGTTCACATAACACCACTAGAGGAGAGACAACATACATCTCATCAAAATATCGAATGAATACCAAATTCACATGACTACTAATAGCAAGACTTCTCCCATGTCCTCAGGAACAAAAGTAACTACTCACAAAGCATAAACATGTTCATAATCAGAGGGGTATTAATATGCATATAGGATCTGAACATATGATCTTCCACCAATTAAACCAACTAGCATCAACTACAAGGAGTAATTAACACTACTAGCAACCTACTAGCACCAATCCCGGACTTGGAGCAAAGAATTGGATACAAGAGATGAACTAGGGTTTTGAGATGAGACGGTGCTGATGAAGATGTTGATGGAGATTGCCCTCTCCCGATGAGAGGAGCATTGGTGATGATGATGGCGATGATTTCCCCCTCCAGGAGGGAAGTTTCCCCGGCAGAACAGCTCCGCCAGAGCCCTAGATTGGTTCCGCCAAGGTTCCACCTCATGGCGGCGGAGTTTCGTCTGAGAAGATGGCTTCTTAATTTTTTTTCCCATCGAAAGACTCCATATAGCAGAAGATGGCCACCGGAGGGCCACCAGGGGGCCCACGATGTAGGGGGGCGCGCCCCCCACCCTCGTGGGAAGGGTGTGGCCCCCCTGGTGAGGTTCTTGCGCTCAGTATTTTTAATATATTTGGAAAACATCATCCGTGAAGTTTCAGGACTTTTGGAGCTGTGCAGAATAGGTCTCTAATATGTGCTCCTTTTCCAGCCCAGAATCCCAGCTGCCGGCATTCTCCCTCTTTATGTAAACCTTGCAAAATAAGAGAGAATAGGCACAAGTATTGTGACATAATGTGTAATAACAGCCCATAATGCAATAAATATTGATATAAAAGCATGATGCAAAATGGACGTATCAACTCCCCCAAGCTTAGACCTCGCTTGTCCTCAAGCGAAAAGCCGAAATCGAAAAATATGCCCACATGTTTAGAGATAAAGGTATTGATAAAAATAAAATACAGACATGAGGGCATCATGATCATTCTTAGAACAGCAACTTATATAATTCTTGTCATATAATCTCTTATGCTAGAGTAATAATTCAATCACAATATCAAGTATGAATCGTAAACTTCATTGA
Organism: Triticum urartu; assembly: GCF_056163025.1. Taxonomy (NCBI): domain Eukaryota; kingdom Viridiplantae; phylum Streptophyta; class Magnoliopsida; order Poales; family Poaceae; genus Triticum; species Triticum urartu. The sequence goes on along the minus strand of NC_141878.1, from coordinate 83,990,532 downwards.
AAACTAACAAACTACAATCTCGGTCATTGAAGCAATTGCAATTTATCATAACATAGGAAAGAGTCAATGTATAAGAGCTTTTCAGCAAGTCCACATACTCAACTATCATATAATCTTTCACAATTGCGGACACTCACGTAATACTTATGGGTATGGAGTTTTAATCGGACACAGAGAAAGATAGGGGCTTATAGTTTTGCCTCCCAACGTTTTACCTCAAGGGTAATGTCAGCAGTAATAGTTCATGAAAACTCACATCCAATTAGCCATATATACCAGGATCTTTCCAACATATTGTTCTTGCCAAAGGATAAAATATAAAAAGGAAGTGTGAGGATCACCATGACTCTTATGCAATGTAGGAGATAAAAGTAAAAGATAGGCCCTTCGCAGAGGGAAGCAGAGGTTGTCATGCGCTTTTATGGTTGGATGCACAAAATCCTAATGTGAAAGAACGTCACTTTATATTGCCACTTGTGATATGGACCTTTATTATGCAATCTGTCGCTTTTATTACTTCCATATCACACAATCGTATAAAGCTTATTTCCTCCACACCAATCAATCATACATATTTAGAGAGAAATTTTTATTGCCTGCACCGATGACAACTTACTTGATGGATCTTACTCAATCCATAGGTAGGTATAGTGGACTCTCATGGCAAAACTGGTTTAAGGGTATTTAGAAGCACAAGTAGTATCTCTACTTGGTGCAATGAATTTGGCTAGCATGAGGAAGAAAGGCAAGCTCATCATGTTGGAAGATCCAAGACAATATAATTCATCTCAGATGTAAGAAAACATAACCCATTATGTTGTCTTCCTTGTCCAATATCAACTCTTTAGCATGTCATATTTTAATGAGTTCTCACAATCATAAAACATGTCCAAGATAGTATATTTATATGTGAAGACCTCTCTTTCTTTATTACTTCCTATTAATTGCAACGATGAACAAAACTATGTTTGTCAAACCTCAACAACTTTTATTCATCATACTCTTTCTATGTGAGCTCATTACTCTCCATAAGACTCACATGATCTCTTTGTTTCTTTTTATTTCTTTCTCTTTTTCTTTTATTCCCTTAGGATCATGGCAAAATAATCAAACCCTTAACTCAACACTAATCTTTATTATATAGCTCACGGACTCGATTACATAGAAGGATAATAAAGCAAAACTCACTACTAAATCATACTAAGAACTTTTATTCTACTAGATCAAGATATTACCAAAAGGATCGAACTAAGAAAACTGGTAAAGATAAAAGTGATGGTGATACGATACCGGGGCACTCCCCCAAGCTTGGGAGTTGCCAAGTGGAGTGCCCATACCAATGTGATTACGTCTCTCTTTCCGGGGATGGTGATGTGATGTTCTTGGTGATGATGCCCCTCAAGATACGGTTCTCCTCCTCGAGCTTGTTGACTTGCTGCTTGAGGTCCATTATTTCCTTTCGGAGTTTTCCTGTAACAGCCAAAGCTCCCTGCACCCAAGGGTGCTGCATAGCTGCGGGAGAACCAGAGACACTCTTTTTCATATTCTCGTAAGAAAGAAATCTAACATTGGAAGGGATAACCAAGTTTGGAATAGCTGAGATCTGCAGTTCTCCCATTGTGAATCCAGCTTGGAGGCGGGAAGTGGCTTCTTGATCCTCTTCCATGGCATCTATCCTCTTCAAATCAGCCTCCATCTCTTCCTTCGTTGCTGGCCCAAAGTGGTCAGCATTGTTGTTTGTTGCTGATCTCGGTGCTGGATGAGAAACCCGGCTCTCCCCGACTGACTCTTGCGAAGACATCTTGCTCTAATCTGCAGCAGCAACAGCTCGAAACACAAAACAGAGGATAATTGCGTGATACAGAAGTCAAAACCCCCGGGAAGTTATATAATGAATTTTTACCGACCAAAATACGTGTCGTGTACGAAAACGGAGTCCGGAGAGCACACGAGGTGCCCACGAGGTAGGGGGACGCGCCCAGTAGGGTAGGGCGCGCCCTCCACCCTTGTGGAGCCCTCGTGTCCTTCTCGGACTACTGCTTATTTTTCTAAATATTTCAAAATGGAGAAATATTGCCTTAAAAATTGTTTTGGAGTCGGTTTACTTACCGTACCACATACCTATTCCTTTTCGAAGTCTGAAATGTTTCGGAAAGTGTCCCTTATGTATTCCTCCGGGGTTACGGTTTCAATAACATTGGTTTCAACATTTATGGGATTACCTGAGATATAGTGTTTGATTCTTTGACCGTTTACCACCTTCGGATTTGTGCCTTCGAAGTTGTTGATTTTTATGGCACCGGAACGGTAGACCTCTTCGATAACGTAAGGACCTTCCCATTTAGAGAGAAGTTTTCCTGCAAAAAATCTTAAGCAAGAGTTGTATAGCAATACATAATCACCTACATTAAACTCACGCTTTTGTATCCTTTTGTCATGCCATCTTTTAACTTTTTCTTTAAACAACTTGGCATTTTCGTAGGCTTGGGTTCTCCATTCATCAAGTGAGCTAATATCAAATAACCTCTCCTCACCGGCAAGTTTAAAATCATAATTAAGTTCTTTAATAGCCCAATAAGCCTTGTGTTCTAGTTCGAGAGGTAAGTGACATGCTTTTCCATAGACCATTTTATACGGAGACATGCCCATAGGATTTTTATATGCAGTTCTATAGGCCCATAATGCATCATCTAGTTTCTTGGACCAATTCTTTCTAGACCTATTAACAGTCTTTTGCAAAATTAATTTGAGTTCTCTATTACTCCATTCTACTTGACCACTAGACTTAGGATGATAAGGAGATGCAATTCTATGATTAACATCATATTTAGCAAGCATTTTACGGAAGGCACCATGAATAAAATGTGAACCACCATCAGTCATTAAATATCTAGGGACTCCAAATCTTGGAAAAATAACTTCTTTAAGCATTTTAATAGAAGTGTTATGATCAGCACTACTAGTTGGAATAGCTTCTACCCACTTAGTAACGTAATCAACAACAACTAAAATATGTGTATATCCATTAGAGGAGGGAAAGGGTCCCATATAGTCAAAGCCCCAAACATCAAATGGTTCAATAACAAGTGAATAATTCATAGGCATTTCTTGACGTCTACTAATATTACCAATTCTTTGACATTCATCACAAGATAAGACAAACTTACGGGTATCCTTGAAGAGAGTAGGCCAATAAAAACCAGATTGCAGTACCTTATGTGCAGTTCTATCTCCAGCATGGTGTCCTCCATAAGCTTCGGAGTGACACTTGCGTAGGATTTGTTCCTGTTCATGCTCAGGTACACAACGTCTAATAACACCATCTACTCCTTCTTTATAAAGATGTGGGTCATCCCAAAAGTAATGCCTCAAATCATAGAAGAACTTTTTCTTTTGCTGGTATGTGAAACTAGGTGGTATAAACTTAGAAACAATGTAATTAGCATAATCAGCATACCATGGAGCAGTATGAGAAGCATTTATGACATTTAATTGCTCATCGGGAAAGCTATCATCAATAGGTAGTGGGTCATCGAGCACATTTTCTAACCTAGACAAGTTGTCTGCAACGGGGTTCTCAGCTCCTTTTCTATCAACAATATGCAAATCAAATTCTTGTAGCAAGAGAACCCATCTAATAAGTCTAGGTTTAGCATCTTTATTTTCCATAAGATATTTAATAGCAGCATGACCAGTGTGGATAGTTACTTTAGAATCAACAATATAAGGTCTGAACTTATCACAAGCAAATACAACTGCTAAGAATTCTTTTTCAGTAGTAGCATAGTTTCTTTGAGCATTGTCTAGGGTTTTACTAGCATATTGAATAACATTTAGTTTCTTATCAACTCTTTGTCCTAGAACAGCACCTACCGCATAATCACTAGCATCACACATAATTTCAAAGGGTAAATTCCAATCAGGTGGCTGAACAATAGGTGCAGAGATCAATGCTTTCTTAAGTATTTCAAATGCTTCTACACAATCATCATCAAAAACAAATGGTATATCTTTTTGTAATAAATTAGTCAGAGGCCGAGAGATTTTTGAGAAGTCCTTAATGAACCTCCTATAAAAACTGGCATGACCAAGGAAACTTCTTATACCTTTGATGTCATTGGGACATGGCATCTTTTCAATAGCATCAACCTTGGCTTTATCAACTTCAATACATCTTTGAGAAACTTTATGCCCCAAGACAATACCTTCATTTACCATAAAGTGGCACTTTTCCCAATTCAAGATGAGATTAGTTTCTTCACATCTCTGCAAAACTCGATCAAGGTTGCTCAAGCAATCATCAAAAGAAGATCCATAGACGGAAAAGTCGTCCATGAAAACCTCACAAATCTTTTCACAAAAGTCAGAGAATATAGCCATCATGCATCTTTGAAAGGTAGCAGGTGCATTACATAAACCAAAATGCATACGTCTATAAGCAAAAGTACCAAAAGGCATGTAAAAGTAGTCTTTGATTGATCTTTGGCTGACACAGGTATTTGAGAGAAACCAGAATAACCATCTAGAAAGCAAAAATGTGTATGTTTAGATAATCTTTCTAGCATTTGATCGATAAAAGGTAAGGGGTAATGATCCTTTTTAGTAGCCTTATTTAATTTGCGGAAATCAATTACCATCCTATAACCTGTAATAATTCTTTGAGGAATCAATTCATCTTTATTATTAGGAACAATAGTAATACCTCCCTTCTTAGGGACACAATGGACAGGACTTACCCACTGACTATCAGCAACAGGATAAATTATACCTGCCTCAAGGAGTTTTAGTATCTCCTTTCTTACCACTTCTTTCATTTTAGGATTCAGTTGGCGTTGATGATCACAGACTGGTTTAGCATCTTCTTCCAAATTAATTTTATGTTGACATAGAGTGGTACTAATGCCCTTAAGATAATCAAGAGTATACCCAATAGCAGCACGGTGCTTCTTCAGAATTTTCAATAATCTCTCTTCCTCATTCTCTGAAAGGTTAGCACTAATAATAACAGGATATATCTTTTTCTCATCAAGATAAGCATATTTAAGAGTATCAGGTAACGGTTTAAGCTCAAACACTGGATCACCCTTGGGTGGAAGAGGATCCCCTAGGATTTCAACAGGTAAATTGTTTTTCAGAATAGGTTCATGTTTAAAGAATACTTCATCTAATTCCCTTCTTTCATTCATAAACATATCATTTTCATGGTCTAGCAAATAATGTTCTAAAGGATCACTAGGAGGTATGGCAATAGAAGCAAGACCAATAATTTCATCCTTACTAGGTAATTCTTCTTCACGGTGTTGTCTACCAAATTTAGAAAAATTAAATTCATGAGTCATATCATCTAAACCGACAGTAACAACATCTCTTTTGCAATCTATGGTAGCATTAACAGTGTTTAAGAAGGGTCTACCAAATATAATGGGGCAAAAGCTATCCTGTGGGGAACCAAGAACAAGAAAATCAGCAGGATATTTAGTTTTCCCACACAAGACTTCAACATCTCTAACAATTCCCATTGGTGAAATAGTATCTCTATTGGCAAGTTTAATTGTGACATCAATATCTTCCATCTCAGCAGGTGCAATATCATGCATAACTTCTTTGTATAAGGAATAAGGTATTGCACTAACACTAGCATCCATATCACATAAGCCATGATAACAATGATCTCCTATTTTAACCGAAATAACAGGCATGCCTACCACAGGTCTAGGTTTATCTTTATCACGGGGTTTAGAAATTCTAGCAGTTTCATTACAGAAATAAATAACATGCCCATCAATATTATCAGACAAGAGATCTTTAACAATAGCAATATTATGTTCAACTTTAACTTGCTCAGGAGGTGTATATGTTTTGATATTGCTTTTATGAACCACAGTTGAAGCTTTAGCATGATCCTTTATCCTAACAGGGAAAGGAGGTTTCTCAACATAAGAAGTAGGAACAATAGGATCATTGTAAGTAATAGTCTTTTCTTCAACTTTAATAGGTGCAGCTACTTTTACTTCTATTGGAGGATGATATTTAAACCACTTCTCCTTGGGGAGATCAACATAAGCAGCAAAAGATTCACAGAAAGAAGCTACTATCTCAGAGTCAAGTCCATATTTAGTGCTAAATCTACGAAAAATATCGGTATCCATAAAAGATTTAACACAATCAAAACTAGGTGTCATACCTGACTCCTTACCATTGTCGAGGTCCCAATCTTCAGAGTTGCGTTTAATTCTTTCCAATAAATTCTATTTGAATTCAATAGTCTTGATCATAAAAGAGCCAGCACAAGAAGTATCAAGCATGGTGCGATTGTTACCAGAAAGTCGAGCATAAAAATTTTGAATAATCATTTCCCTTGAGAGCTCATGATTGGGGCATGAACATAACATTGATTTAAGCCTCCCCCAAGCTTGAGCGATGCTTTCTCCTTCGCGAGGCCAAAAATTATATATATAATTGCGATCATGATGAACAAGATGCATAGGATAAAATTTCTGATGAAATTCCAATTTTAATCATTTGTAATTCCAAGACCTCATATCATCACATAGCCTATACCATGTTGATGCATCTCCCCTCAAAGATAAGGGGAAAACCTTCTTCTTAACAACATCTCCGGGTACACCTGCAAGCTTAAATAATCCACAAACTTCATCCACATATATCAGATGTTCATCAGGATGTTTTGTTCCATCTCCTAAAAAAGGATTAGCTAGCAGTTTTTCTATCATACCCACAGGAACTTCAAAGCAAGCATTTTCATTTTCATATTCATATTCAATAGGTTCAGTAGGTTGAGGAGCATCTCTTTGCTGTACTGGTCGGGGTGAATATACCCCGAACAAACCCTCAGAGGATTACTTTCTATAGTAATAAGTGACAGTAAATTTCAGCACACTATATAAATTTTTCCTTCCCAAATTCCACCTACCAAAGGCGCGTCACTCCCCGGCAACGGTGCCAGAAGAGAGTCTTGATGACCCACAAGTATAGGCGATCTATCATAGTCCTTTCGATAAGTAAGAGTGTCGAACCCAAGAGGAGCAGAAGGAAATGATAAGCGGTTTCCAGCAAGGTATTCTCTGCAAGTACTGAAATAAGTGGTAACATATAGTTTTGTGATAGGATAATTTGTAACGAGCAACAAGTAGCAAAAGTAAATAAAGTGCAGCAAGATGGCCCAATCCTTTTGTAGCAAAGCACAAGCCTGGACAAACTCTTATATGATGTAAAGCGCTCCTGAGGACACATGGGAATATCATCAAGCTAGTTTTCATCACGTTCATATGATTCGCGTTCGGTACTTTGATAATTTGGTATGTGGGTGGACCGGTGCTTGGGTGCTGCCCTTACTTGGACAAGCATCCCACTTATGATTAACCTTTATTGCAAGCATCCGCAAATACAACAAAAGTATTAAGGTAAACCTAACCATAGCATGAAACATATGGATCCAAATCAGCCCCTTACGAAGCAACGCATAAACTAGGGTTTAAGATTCTATCACTCTAGCAACCCATCATCTACTTATTACTTCCCAATGCCTTCCCCTAGGGCCGAATAATGGTTAAGTGTCATGTAGTCGACGTTCACATAACACCACTAGAGGAGAGACAACATACATCTCATCAAAATATCGAACAAACACCAAATTCACATGACTACTAATAGCAAGACTTCTCCCATGTCCTCAAGAACAAAAGTAACTACTCACAAAGCATAAACATGTTCATAATCAGAGGGGTATTAATATGCATATAGGATCTGAACATATGATCTTCCACCAATTAAACCAGCTAGCATCAACTACAAGGAGTAATTAACACTACTAGCAACCTACTAGCACCAATCCCGGACTTGGAGACAAGAATTGGATACAAGAGATGAACTAGGGTTTTGAGATGAGATGTTGTTGATGAAGATGTTGATGGAGATTTCCCTCTCCCGATGAGAGGAGCATTGGTGATGATGATGGCGATGATTTCCTCCTCTGGGAGGGAAGTTTCCCCGGCAGAACAGCTCCGCCAGAGCCCTAGATTGGTTCCGCCAAGGTTCCGCCTCATGGCGGCGGAGTTTCGTCCGAGAAGATGGCTTCTTAATTTTTTTCCCATCGAACGACTCCATATAGCAGAAGATGGCCACCGGAGGGCCACCAGGGGGCCCACGAGGTAGGGGGCGCGCCCAGGGGGTAGGGCGCGCCCCCCACCCTCGTGGGAAGGGTGTGGCCCCCTGGTGAGGTTCTTGCGCTCAGTATTTTTTATATATTTGAAAAACATCATCCGTGAAGTTTCAGGACTTTTGGAGCTGTGCAGAATAGGTCTTTAATATTTGCTCCTTTTCTAGCCCAGAATCCCAGCTGCCGGCATTCTCCCTCTTATGTAAACCTTGCAAAATAAGAGAGAATAGGCATAAGTATTGTGACATAATGTGTAATAACAGCCCATAATGGAATAAATATTGATATAAAAGCATGATGCAAAATGGACATATCAATTGACTTGACCCATTCCGTTAGCTTAGCACTTGATCGTTTAGTATGTTGCTATTGCTTTCTTCATGACTTATACATGTTCCTATGACTATGAGATTATGCAACTCCCGTTTACCAGAGGAACACTTTGTGTGCTACCAGACGTCACAACGCAACTGGGTGATTATAAAGGTGCTATACAGGTGTCTCCAAAGGTACTTGTTGAGTTGGCGTATTTCGAGATTAGGATTTGTCACTCCGATTCTCCGAGAGGTATCTCTGGGCCCACTCGGTAATGCACATCACTATAGGCCTTGCAAGCATTGTAACTAATGAGTTAGTTGCGGGATGATGTATTACGTAACGAGTAAAGAGACTTGCCGATAACGAGATTGAACTAGCTATTGAGATACCGATGATCGAATCTCGGGCAAGTAACATACTGATGACAAAGGGAACAACGTATGTTGTTATGCGGTTCGACCGATAAAGATCTTCGTAGAATATGTAGGAGCCAATATGGGCATCCAGGTTCCGCTATTGGTTATTGACCAGAGAAGTGTCTCGGTCATGTCTACATAGTTCTCGAACCCGTAGTGTCCGCACGCTTAACGTTCGTTGATGATATAGTATTTATGAGTTATGTATGTTGGTAACCGAATGTTGTTCGCAGTTCCGTATAAGATCACGGACATGATGAGGAACTCCGGAATGGTCCGGAGATAAAGTTTGATATATGGGATAATAGTGTTTGGCCTCCGGAAGGGGTTCCGGATGTTTCCCGAAATGTTTCGGTACGAGAACACTTTATTTGGGCCAAAGGGGAAAGCCCACAAGGTTTTTGGAAAGCGCAAAAGGAAGTTTTGCGGAGTCGAGGGGCCAGACGCCAGGGTCCCTGGCGTCTGGGTCCAGACGCCGGGTACCCTGGCGTCTGGCCCTGGAGTCCGAGAAGGACTCTTGCCATTCGGGTGAAACCAACTTTGTGTAGGCTTTTACTCCAAGTTTCGACCCCAAGGCTCAATATATAAATAGAGGGGTAGGGCTAGCACCCAAGACACATCAAGAAACACCAAGCCGTGTGCCGGCAACCCCGTCCCCTCTAGTTTATCCTCCGTCATAGTTTTCGTAGCGCTTAGGCGAAGCCCTGCGAAGATTGTTCCTCACCAACACCGTCACCACGCCGTCGTGCTGCCGGAACTCGTCTACTACTTCGCCCCTCTTGCTGGATCGAGAAGGCGAAGACGTCATCGAGCTGAACATGTGCTGAACGCGGAGGTGCCGTAGGTTCGGTACTTGATCGGGACGGATCGTGAAGGTGTACAACTACATCAACGGCCTTGATAAACGCTTCCGCTTACGGTCTACGAGGGTACGTAGACAACACTCTCCCCTTTTGTTCCTATGCATCACCATGATCCTGCGTGTGCGTAGGAATTTTTTTGAAATTACTACATTCCCCAACAAAAGGAAGGGGGAGGCCGACTCCCTTCCTTTCCTTCTCCCACTTGTGGGCTGGTGTGCCCCTTCCCCTTTGGCCCATGTGGCCCATTAACCCCCCGAGGGTTCCGGTAACCCCTCTGGTAGTCCGATATGTCCCCGATACTTTTCGAAACAATTCCGGTGTTCGAATACTATCGTCCTATATATCAATCTTTACCTCTCGACCATTTTGAGACTCCTCGTCATGTTTGTGATCTCATCCGGGACTCCGAACAACATCCGGTCACCAAATCACATAACTCATATAATACAAAATCGTCATCAAACATTAAGCGTGCTGACCCTACGGGTTCGAGAACTATGTAGACATGACCGAGACACCTTTCCGGTCAAAAACCAACAGCGGAACCTGGATGCTCATATTGGTTCCCACATATTCTACGAAGATGTTTATCGGTCGTACCGTAATGACAACATACGTTATTCCCTTTGTCATTGGTATGTTACTTGCTCGAGATTCGATCGTCGGTATCTTCATACCTAGTTCAATCTCGTTACCGGCAAGTCTCTTTACTCGTTCTGTAATACATCATCCCGCAACTAACTCATTAGTCACATTGCTTGCAAGGCTTCTTATGATGTGCATTACCGAGAGGGCCCAGAGATACCACTTCGATACTCAGAGTGACAAATCCTAATTTCGATCTATGTCAATCCAACAAACACCTTCGGAGATATCTGTAGAGCATATTTTTAATCACCCAGTTACGTTATGACGTTTGATAGCACATAAGGCATTCCTCCGGTATCCGGAAGTTGCATAATCTCATAGTCAAAGGAATATGTATATGACATGAAGAAAGCAATAGCAATAAAACTGAAACGATCAATACGCTAAGCTAACGGATGGGTCTTGTCCATCACAGCATTCTCCTAATGATGTGATTCCTTTTATCAAATGACAACACATGTCTATGATTAGGAAACTTAACCATCTTTGGTTAACGAGCTAGTCTAGTAGAGGCTTACTAGGGCATGGTGTTAATTATATGTATCCACACATGTATCAACTTTCCGGTTAATACAATTCTTGCATGAGTAATAAACATTTATCATGATATAAGGAAATATAAAATAACAACTTTATTATTGCCTCTAGGTCATATTTTCTTCAGTTCATCCACCAACGATGATGGGGATGGAGTAGGTGAGGGGATGGGGCAGGGGTGCTTTAGAGCCGACCATGGGTGAAACCGAGAAGACGGTGAGAGAGAGTGAGAATGTGGTGTGATACCGAGGGTGGGTGGTGATGGGAAAGAGTGCAAGGAAGCTATTAAGTGCCACGTCTGTCTCCCGCGCTTCCCAAGACAAGGCGACAAAACACGCAGGGCTTGTCCGGGCCTGTGTTTGGGAAAACAGCCGATTAAGCCTGGCCTGGGAGTGCTCTAAGGTTTGTGCGAGCTAGGAATTTGATGTGTCCCAGACAATTAAACAGCCCAAAAATACATCTTGCGGGCCTGGCTAAGTGAAGCACATGTAACCGTACAGGTCCTAGAGGGACATTCCCATATGGGACGCATATTTAGCCTGTCTGTCCTCAAAACGAATTGCCTAGATACTACATGCATCAATGCTACTTCCTCTATTCCTAAATATTTGTCTTTTTAGAGATTTTAACAAGTGACTACATACGAAATAAAATAAGTGAATGTATACTCTAAAATATACCTATATACATCCGTATGTGATAATTTATTTAATTTTTTTTAAAAACAAATATTTAGAAACGAAGGACGTAGAACCTGATGCATGTCGTTGTCCTACGCTGGCTTTGTTTGATCGAGTATTGGGGTATGCGTGTGTATACTCTATATGTACCTGCAGAGAGTTCGGAAAAGACCCTTTTCATGTCATCTTCCAAGCTCCTTTTGCCACTTTTACTGTATACACACCTGGGCAAAAGGATGTGCTTTTCCGTCCTCCTCCGATGGATGTGGTGGCAGTGTCATAGGTATGTTGCGTAGGGGGTCCAAATTTAATGTTTTGACCCTTTTGCGAAAGTTTAGTGAGATCTAACCCTGATTTAGAAAAATTTCAGGATCTGGCCCTTTTCCTATCGTCAAGGTCGATGCGGTAGCCTGTGTACCCCAACCGCCGAGGTGCCTGGCGGCAGGTGAGTACACGCATTGTATTTGATACGTAAAATTATTTGCGGTAGGGGTGGAAAATTATTTGCGGTAGAGTGTGTACCCCTACCACCAAGGGCCCCGGCGGTAGGTTTTTATACCCTACCGCCATCCACTCTGTCAATATAAAAAAGGGTCAAATCTCGAAAAACTTTTAAACTAGGGTCAGATCTTGCTAAACTTTCGCAAATAGGTCAAAACACTAAAATCGGCCTGGGGATCTGAACGTTGGGGCAGCGGCCTTGGGTGGCGGGTTGCACTGCTGGATCTTTGGTGGGCAACGTTGCAGCAAGTGTTGACTGTGCTCTTCTGCCATGTGAGTGGCTAGGTGTCCTATAGCTGACCGATCTAGTGTGGAGTCCTCGGTCTGTCTCGGTTGATCCAACACTGAGGTGGATCGGGTTGTTTAGAGTACCTCGACAAGGTGAGCACGCGGGGGCGAGCGAAAGCTTAGTACCTCACCCCCAGCGGCAGCGACGCCTGCGCGTGTCACATCCCTGTTTAGGCCACCGTCTTGGCACCCCCTTCCAACACTCGTGGTGAAAACCCATGTCCGCTTTGCTCGACGTAATAGAAGCGGCGCTCTACATCATGACCCTCTTGGGGGTGTCACCGGTGAGTGCAGATGTCTCGGTCGCGGCGGTGGGTTCAAAATGGTTTGGAGTTCCAGTCGACAACACATTGAATCTGCCGACAGGTGGTCCCGTGTGCTTGTATCGATTATATGTGACTATGTTTCTTCTCTACATTTTTGCGTGCCGATAGGATCGACGCTTCTCGATCTAGAGCGAGAGGGTAGAGGGGTCCTCTCTAACGCACAGTTTGGTGCTGATGGTGCGACAAAGTCCGGTGTTTTCTTTTAGGGAAAGCATGTGGCAAATTTGACAATTTTGACCTATGGATGAAATCATTTCACAAAATGAACTGTCCTAAAAAATATGACTCAGCTGACCTTTTTTAGTGGCGCCCGACACGAAGACGCCACACTACACTGTGCAACGCCTCACAAATAGGCACTACACACCTGGCCAGCGTCACACCCCGGACTGCCTAAAAATTACTAAGTCAATGTGCAGCGCCTAAGAGCTAGGCGCCACACTATATAGTGTAGCGCCTAGCCTCTAGGCGTTGCACTAGTGATTGCCTACCAAATGAAGCAACCACTAGTGCAACACCTAGAGGCTAGGCGCTACACTGTATAGTGTGGCGCCTACCTCTCAGGCGCTGCACACTGACTTAGTAATTTTCGGATCACATGGGGTGTGACGCAGGCCAGGCGTGTAATGCCTATCTGTGAGGCGCTGCACAGTGTAGTATGGCGCCTTCGTGTCAGGCGCCACTAAAAAAGGTCAGTTGAGTGAAATTTTTTTAGAGGCAGTTCATTTTGTGAAATGATTTCATCCATAGGTCAAAATTGTTAAATTTGCCAACGCATGTTTGCTTGCCATTGGCGGCCTTGGTTGCGTGTTTCAGTGGTCTGGCCTCTTATATGCTTCTTCTCGCGGCTCGCTGGAGACCTCTTGTGGAGCAACTTTGGTGCTTGTTGGGGGTGCTTGACTTTGTCATGTTTTTTCTTTGATCAACATTTATAAGGATTTTGTTTCAATACATAGATATAAAGCAGGGCAAAAGCCTGTTTCGAGCACTTCGATTTTTCTGCATATGTATGTAATGTATATATGTGCATAGGAGTACCAGCGGGCGAACATGCCGGGTCCGGCTCCGCGCACCGCTGATACCTTTCGAAGCACTTTCATGTGTGAACCGAAGTCATCTTGCCGAACTCCTTCCTTTCTCATTTCAGTCCTTGCCTTTTTCATCTTCCGTAGGGGCCTTTAGTCTTTTGATTAGAGTGGAGGTCGCGAGAGAGCAGAGCGTACCGCCCTGCCATAGCCGCGAGGATCTTAATAGTCAGTCGCGACTGTTGTCATAGTCAACGACGGTTGAAACTTCCAGGAAAAAACTTTGAATTGGGAGGACGATCCTCTCGATGAACTGACCGTACCCCAAACCGACACAGGTGAACAAGTAGAGTATACTAGGGCGCATCGAGAGAACCATGTCGAAGGAACTCGGCAAAATGACCGCGTAACTTCAGGAGAAGGGGTGCTCTCCTATCTTTTGATTAGGAAAGCGGCACATACCAGGGGTAGCGACTGTTTATTAAAAACACAGGACACTACTAAGTGGTAACACGATGTATAGAGTCTGACACCTGTCCGGTGCTGGAAGGTCGGAAGGAGAAGTGTGATAAGCTTTGAATAGAAGCCCCGGTAAACGGCGGTAGTAACTCTAATTGTCCTAAGGTAGCGAAATTCCTTGTCGCATAAATAGCGACCTGCACGAATGGTGTAGCGACTGCCCCGCTGTCTTCGACATGGACCCGGTGAAACATCGGAAAACAAATACTCCCTCCGTTCACAATATAAGATCATTTTTCAAACTACAGCTGCATGGCTGCCTAGTTAATTAACGCTTATTTCAAAACAGTGCAAGTGGGACAGTATTTTGGTGAAATGAAACACCATCCCATCGTTTCAAAATACTAAGATATAAATATGTACCTGTAGAAAAATCCATAGAACTCTCTCTACCTACTCATCAACTTGTCGCCTTGTCGGGCAGCCTTTTACTCTACCGGCACACATGCAAATCACTAATCTAACGGCGGCAAACAAGCAAATCAGTTTCTGGGGCAATGGTCCCGTCTCTCTCCAACGCATGCACATGCACACTGTATCCACACTAGGGCAACTCGTGACCCTCAAATTTTCTCCAGCATCCCTTCACGAACAGGAGACCAATTGGCGGACCTGGATATTTGAGATCGTTATCCAATATTGCCAGCATATATTTCAAACACATTGGCAACAACTCGGACGGAATTCTTACAACACGGTGGATTTCAGACATACCGGACCGGGCGACGTTCATACAAACATGGCGGATTTTGATTAGATTTCAAACATTTAGAAAAAAAAGACCAGACCCTAAACATATCCTACGGCGGCGTACAACCCCTTGTCATCCTCCATCCGTCATCTTCATAACCACCGGCGATAAGACCAATGAAGTGAAGCAGCGGTCTCCCGCGAGGAAGAGTACAACACGGGAGATGGAATGGCCCGCACGGGACACAAGGCCCTACTGCTTCCCGTGCCCTACTCATCCTCAAAGGAGTATGCGACTTGTCCATCGCCGGTGAACATGAGGTCCACAACGAAAATGGTGGCGCCCGCACTGTCGTCGTCCCACCGGGCCACCGGATGGTTCGGCGGCGACGCGTAGGAGGTGCATCTGGCGTTATTTTCCTCCGGGATCGCCGGGAACTGCGCCTCGGTGGCGGCCTCTTCCTGGCGAGCGACGGCTTGAGCGCGGATGACATCGTAGATGGCACACTGATCCATGACGAAATTGGGGTTCGCCGTGGCCATGGCCGCCATGGCCTCCTTGCTCACGCGCTCGCCATAGCTCTGACCCTCTGGCAGCCGGTGCTACTCCAGGAGGAACATGTTGTACCGTTATTCCTCATGCGTTTGCTGGAACGCCGATAAAGGCGTCGGCGCAGGCCGCACCCCCACCATGGCGTTGTAGTGCGCCAGCGTACACATAGGCGCGGGAGCCGTGGCGGTGTCGTCGGAGCCCGTCTCCATCGTGGTGTCGTCCTCGTCGTCGGAGACCTCGGGCGAGTTGATCGGCAAGCCAGCCTCAATCCGCCTGGCACGGTGACAACAAGGGCGACCATGCTTCATCTCAGTTGAAAGGGTCTTCCACAGAGCTTCGTCGCCCGCAGTCATGACGGGTGAAATGCAAGGTAGGAGGATGGGGAGCGGCTTGTGTTATGGCATGGAGTTAGCCAAAGTGTGGCCGGCTTTAAATAGCGGATTTCGGTGAGGCCAGGCGTCCAGGTGCGTTAATGCGCGACGCAGAGGTTGGTTTCTTGGCCAGTGAGCCTGCTTAATAGCGGCATATGGACGGACCGGACATTCAACGGGCGTCGTCCCTCCCGTCTAGTAACGCGTCTCCGGCATTAAACAGGCGCGGACACCGGAGATGTGCAGCGGACGGCACCCTTGGCCGGCGCGCCGCTTCAATGGCGAGGGTAGTGAAAGGTCGCTTCCGCCCTGAGCCATATTCGATGTGAAGCGGTGCGCTCTACAACGGCATGAACGCGGGCAGCTGGCGATGGGCGAGAATGCCCACGGGCGAGGGATGAGAAGTTTGGGTGGACCAGGGCGGTCACAAGCAGGCGTGGCATCGGTCCAGACTTCCGTAATGCCCCCCACGTTTGACTTTGATTTGCGGGAAAAAACGTGCCCGGACCGCTCTCCAAATCGATACATGCCAGTGTTGGATGGCTTCTGTTGTCCGGACAATGCAGGTCAGATGTATGCGGGAGGATTACGGTTCTTGGAGATGCCCTAACAACACAGTCTATATGTGCTTCTAGAATCAACACGCGTATCGTACTACGTGTACCGCTGCGCAGATCAAGTCCATGCCCAAACGCCGTTGCAGCCCTTTTCTCTCATATTTCCTTGCGTAGTTAACGCCAATGCTACTGCTGCCAGTACCAGTAAAGTACAGTACGCAGACACAGTCAAGGTGATGGAGCTACTAAATGGACCCTTTTCATCGAATCCGATCCGACTAAAGTGGGAGAGACAGACACCCGCTAGCCACCTTATGCACCAAGTGCATGTTAGTCGGTGGAACCAGTCTCACATAAGCGTACGTGTAAGGTCGGTCCGGGCCGCTTCATCCCACAATGCCGTCGAATCAAGATAAGACTAGTAACGGTAAGCAAATTGAACAAATCATCACCCACAACTACTTTGTGTTCTAGTCGTGCATAGAATCTATGCATAGACCTAGCTCATGATGCCACTGTTGGGGAACGTAGTAATAATTCAAAAAAATTCTACGTGTCACCAAGATCAATATAGGAGATACTAGCAATGAAAGAGAGGGAGTGCATCTTCATATCCTTGAAGATCGCTAAGCGGAAGCATTACAAGAACGCGGTTGATGAAGTCATACTCGCGGCGATTCAAATCGCGGAAGATCCGATTAAGCGCCGAACGGACGGCGCCTCCACGTTCAACACATGTAAACCCCGGGGACGTCTCCTCCTTCTTGATCCAGCAAGGGGAGAGGAGAAGTTGAGGGAGAACTCCGACAGCACGACAGCGTGGTGTTGATGGAGCTCGTGGTCCTCCGATAGGACTTCGCCAATCACTATGGAGGAGGGAGGGGCTGCGCCAGGGAAGAGGTGTTGCAGCCCTCCCACCCCCTCACTATTTATAGGGGAAGGGGAGAGGGGGCCGGCCCCTTAGATCCATCTAGATGGGGGGCGGCGCCAAGAGGGGGTAACTTGCCCCCCAAGCATGTGGGAGGCGTCCCCACCCCCTAGGGTTTCCAACCCTAGGCGCCTTGGGCCCTAGGAGGGGGTGCACCATCCCACGAGGGGGCTGGTTCCCACCCATATTCAGCCCATTAAGTCTCCCGAGGCAGGTGGCCCCACCCGGTGGACCCCCGGACACCTTTCGGTGGTCCCGGTAAATACCGATAACCCCCGAAACTATTCCGGTGACTGGAACTGGACTTCCCATATATAAATCTTTACCTCCGGACCATTCCAGGATTCCTCGTGACGTCCGAGATCTCATCCGGGACTCTGAACAACCTTCAGTAACCACATACTATTTCCCATAACAACTCTAGCGTCATCGAACCTTAAGTGTGTAGACCCTACGGGTTCGGGAACCATGCAGACATGACTGTGACATCTCTCCGGCCAATAACCAACAGCAGAATCTGGATACCCATGTTGTCTCCCATATGTTCCACGATGATCTCATCGGATGAACCATGATGTCGAGGATTCAATCAATCCCGTATACAATTCCCTTTGTCCATCGGTATGTTACTTGCCCGAGATTCGATCGTCGGTATCTCTATACCTCATTCAATCTCGTTACCGGCAAGTCTCTTTACTTGTTCCGTAACGCATGATCACGTGGCTAACTCCTTAGTCACATTGAGCTCATTATAATGATGCATTACTGAGTGGGCCCAAAGATACATCTCCGTCATACGGAGTGACAAATCCCAAACTCGATTCGTGCCAACCCAACAGACACTTTCCGAGATACCTGTAGTGCACCTTTATGGCCACCCAGTTACGTTGTGACGTTTGGTACACCCAAAGCATTCCTATGGTATCCGGGAGTTGCACAATCTCATGGTCTAAGGAAATGATACTTGACATTAGAAAATCTCTAGCAAACGAACTACACGATCTTGTGCTATGCTTAGGATTGCATCTTGTCCATCACATCATTCTCCTAATGATGTGATCCCGTTATCAACGACATCCAATGTCCATGGTCAGGAAACCATAACCATCTATTGATCAACGATCTAGTCAACTAGAGGCTTACTAGGGACATGTTGTGGTCTATGTATTCACACATGTATTACGGTTTCCGGTTAATACAAGTATAGCATGAACAATAGACAATTATCATGAACAAGGAAATATAATAATAACCATTTTATTATTGCCTCTAGGGCATATTTCCAACACTACATAAGGAGAGAAAATGATTGAATCTACACTCTAAAATATTCTATATACATCTGTATGTGATAGTCCATTTGAAATTTTAAAAAAGACAAATATTTAGGAACAGAGTGAGTAGAATCTGATGCATGTCGTTGTCCTACGCAGGCTTTGTTTGATCGAGTATTGGGGTATGCCTGTGTATACTCTATATGTACCCGTAGAGAGTTCACAAAAGACCCTTTTCGTGTCATCTTCCAAGCTCCTTTTGCCACTTTTACTATATACACACCTG
The DNA here is from genome assembly GCF_056163025.1 of Triticum urartu. NCBI lineage: Eukaryota > Viridiplantae > Streptophyta > Magnoliopsida > Poales > Poaceae > Triticum > Triticum urartu. Next base: position 83,971,573 of record NC_141878.1, on the reverse strand, counting down.
GGGACAAGAAAAGGATGTGCCTTTCCGTCCTCCTCCGATGGATGTGGTGGCCGTGTCATAGGTCTCTTGCGTGGGGGAGCAAATTTGGTGTTTTGACCCTTTTGTGAAAGTTTAGTGAGATCTAACCCTGATTCAGAAAAATTTCAGGATCTGACCCTTTTCCTACCGTCAAGGTCGATGACGATAGCATATACTAGCCTAACGCCAAGGTCCCTGTTGGTGGCAACTTATCCATGTTAGTGTACTGCTTCCATACCGTCAAACAGGCCGGCGGTAGCCTGTGTACCCCTACCGCCGAGGTGCCCGGTGGTAGGTGAGTACACACACTGTATTCGATACTTCAAAATTATTTGCGGTAGGGATGCAGAAGTATTTGCGGTAGGGTGTGCACCCCTACCACCAAGGGCCCCGGCGGTAGGCTTTTATACCCTACCGCCATCCACTCTGGCAGTAGAAAAAGGCTCAAATCTCGAAAAACTTTCAAACCAGGGTCAGATCTTGCTAAACTTTCAAAAATGGGTCAAAACACCAGAATCGGCCTAGGGATTTGAACGTCGGGGCAGTGGCCTTGGGTGGCGGGTTGCACTGCTGGATCTTTGGTGGGCAACGTTGCAGCAGGTGTTGACTGTGCTCTTTTGCCATGTGAGTGGCTAGGTGTCTTATAGCAGACCGATCTAGTGTGGAGTCCTCGGTCTGTCCCGATTGGTCCAACACTAAGGTGGATCAGGTTGTTAGGAGTACCTCGACAAGGTGCGCACGCGGGGGCGAGCGAAAGCTTAATACCTCGCCCCCAGTGGTAGCGACACCTGCGAGTGTCACATCCCTGTTTGGGGCACCGTCTTGGCACCCCCTTCCAACACTCATGGTGAAAACCCATGTTCTCTTCGCTCGACGCAATAGAGGTGGCACTCTACATCATGACCCTCTTGGGGGTGTCACCGGTGAGTGCGAATGTCTCGGTCGCGGCGGTGGGTTCAAGATGGTTTGGAGCTCCAGTCGGCAACACATTGAATCTGCCTACAGGTGGCCCCGTGTGCCTGTATCGATTATATGTGACTACATTTCTTCTCTACATTTTTGCATGCCAATAGGATCGACACTTCTCGATCTAGAGCGAGAGGGTACAGGGTCCTCTCTGACTCACAGATTGGCGCCGATGGTGTGACAAAGTCCGGTAATTTTCTTTTAGGGAACGCATGTTTGCTTGCCATCGGCGGCCTTGGTTGTGTGTTTTAGTGGTCTGGCCTCTTCTATGCTTATTCTCGCAGCTCGTTGGAGACATCTTGGGCGTGTTTGCTTGCCCGCATTAGGCCCAGCCTGGCTCGCGCGGGAAGAAAGTGGCCCGTTTGGTTGCCTGCGTTTACTATGCGGCCCGCATGGCACGAACCTTAAAGTACACTTGGGCCTGGCTCGCATCAACATTACCCTCTCGTTTAGGGTTAGCGGCGCCGCCTCTGGCGATCTTGCAATCGCCGGGGAGGTTTCGCTGCTGCAGGTCGATACCGAGTCGCCGTCCCGCTAGGGGCGCCGAGGGGGTTTGTTAGTGGCTGTGGTGGAGAAGAATCGGGGCTGTTGCCATGGTCGCCATAGGGGGCTCTTCTTCGCACTCGGGCAATGATTCGGAGATCGATCTAGAGGAGATGATGAAGAACATGGAACTCATGGAGGAGGAGCTGGATGAGGTCGTCATCGGGGAGGCAGATGCCCAGAAATTTGCGGTGGAGGCCAGATGGATGGCGATCGCACGGGTAAACACAGACAGGCCCTTTAGCTCTACGGTGTTCTTTGATAATATGAAATTCATCTGGGGATTGGCTCGAACACCAACGTTCCGAGAGGCGGGCGAGAATCTGTTCATCTTTCAACTTTTCTGTCTTAGAGATTGGAAGAGGGTTGTGCATGGAGGACCATGGCTTTTCAGAGGTCTCGGTGTGATAATTGAGGATTATGACGGCAAGACGGACCCTGAAGCAGTGGTGCTAGATGGACTGTACGTTTGGGCTCAGATACACAAGATTCCGGATCCCTATCGGCGGGAGCCGGTGGTGGATCAGCTAGCTCGCCGTATTGGCAAGGTCCATGAGGTCCAGCTGCGGCCTACCCTCTACTACGAGGGAGACTATGTTCGTGTTAGAGCTAAAGTTTTGACGGCCAAGCCCCTGACCCGGTTCACTCCGTTGACTGTGGTAGGGGAAGGTAGGAGGATGCTAGTCGTTAAGTACGAGAAAATTCCTTTCTTCTGCAAGGTGTGTGGGATGATGGGGCATGGGTATGAGGAATGCGGCAATGGTGTTTGGAAGGACGAGGAAAAGAAGTGGGGTGGCTGGATGATTGCTCAACGCCGATCAGTGCAGTACTCGCAACCTGCGGGGGCCAGATATTGTTGGGGAACGTAGCATAAATTCAAAATTTTCCTACATGTCACCAAGATCTATCTATGGAGTCATCTAGCAACGAGGGAGGAGTGGATCTACATACCCTTGTAGATCGCGCGCGGAAGCGTTCAAGAGAACGGGGTTGATGGAGTCGTACTCGTCGTGATCCAAATCACCGATGATCCTAGCGCCGAACGGACGGCACCTCCGCGTTCAACACACGTACGGAGCAGCGACGTCTCCTCCTTCTTGATCCGGCAAGGGGGTAGGAGAGGTTGATGGAGATCCAGCAGCACGACGGCGTGGTGGTGGAAGTAGCGGGAGTCCAACAGGGCTTCGCCAAGCACTGCGGGAGGAGGGAGATGTGTCATGGGAGGGAGAGGGAGGCGCCAGGGCTTAGGTGTTGCTGCCCTCCCTTCCCCCACTATATATAGGGCCAAGGGAGAGGGGGGCGCAGCCTTGGCCCTTCCACCAAGGAAGGGTGCGGCCAGGGGAGGAGTCCCTCCTCCCCAAGGCACCTCGGAGGTGCCTTCCCCGTTTAGGACTCTTCCTTTCCCACTTCTCTTGGCGCATGGGCCTCTTGGGGCTGGTGCCCTTGGCCCATATAGGCCAAGGCGCACCCCCTGCAGCCCATGTGGCCCCCCGGGGCAGGTGGCCCCACCCGGTGGACCCCCGGGACCCTTCCGGTGGTCCCGGTACAATACCGGTGACCCCGAAACTTGTCCCGATGGCCGAAATAGCACTTCCTATATATAATTCTTTACCTCCGGACCATTCCGGAACTCCTTGTGACGTCCGGGATCTCATCCGGGACTCCGAACAACTTTCGGGTTACCGCATACTAATATCTCTATAACCCTAGCGTCACCGAACCTTAAGTGTGTAGACCCTACGAGTTCGGGAACCATGTAGACATGACCGAGACGTTCTCCGGTCAATAACCAACAGCGGGATCTGGATACCCATGTTGGCTCCCACATGTTCCACGATGATCTCATCGGATGAACCACGATGTCAAGGACTTAATCAATCCCGTATACAATTCCCTTTGTCTATCGTTACGATACTTGCCCAAGATTCGATCGTCGGTATCCCGATACCTTGTTCAATCTCGTTACCGGCAAGTCCCTTTACTCGTTCCGTAACACATCATCCCGTGATCAACTCCTTGATCACATTGTGCACATTATGATGATGTCCTACCGAGTGGGCCCAGAGATACCTCTCCGTTTACACGGAGTGACAAATCCCAGTCTCGATTCGTGCCAACCCAACAGACACTTTCGGAGATACCTGTAGTGTACCTTTATAGCCACCCAGTTACGTTGTGACGTTTGGCACACCCAAAGCACTCCTACGGTATCCGGGAGTTGCACAATCTCATGGTCTAAGGAAATGATACTTGACATTAGAAAAGCTTTAGCATACGAACTACATGATCTTGTGCTAGGCTTAGGATTGGGTCTTGTCCATCACATCATTCTCCTAATGATGTAATCCCGTTATCAACGACATCCAATGTCCATGGTCAGGAAACCGTGACCATCTATTGATCAACGAGCTAGTCAACTAGAGGCTTACTAGGGACATGGTGTTGTCTATGTATCCACACATGTATCTGAGTTTCCTATCAATACAATTCTAGCATGGATAATAAACGATTATCATGAACAAGGAAATATAATAGTAATCAATTTATTATTGCCTCTAGGGCAAATTTCCAACAGTCTGCCACTTGCACTAGAGTCAATAATCTAGTTTGCATCGTCATGTGATTAACACTCACAGTTCTGGGTTTGATCATGTTTTGCTTGTGAGAGAGGTTTTAGTCAACGGGTCTGAATCTTTCAGATCCGTATGTACTTCGCAAATCTCTTATGTTATCTTGTAGATGCAACTACTACGCTACGTTTGGAGCTATTCCAAATAACTGTTCTACTATACGAATCCAGTTTACTACTCAGAATAATCTGGATTAGTGTCAAAGTTTGCATCGGCGTAACCCTTGATGACGAACTCTTTTACCACCTCCATAATCGAGAAAATTCCTTAGTCCACTAGTTACTAAGGATAACTTTGACCGCTGTCCTGTGATCCATTCTTAGATCACTCTTGTACCCCTTGACTGATTCATGGCAAGGCACATTTCAGGTGCGGTACACAGCATAGCATACTGTACAGCCTATGCCTTAAGCATAGGGGACGACCTTCGTCCTTTCTCTCTATTCTGCCGTGGTCGAGCTTTAAGTCTTAACTTCATACCTTACAACTCAGGCAAGAACTCCTTCTTTGACTGATCCATCTTGAACACCTTCAAGATCATGTCAAGGTATGTGCTCATTTGAAAGTACCATTAAGCGTTTTGATCTATCCTTATAGATCTTGATGCTCAATGTTCAAGTAGCTTGATCCAGGCTTTCCATTGAAAAACACTTTCCAAATAACCCTATATGCTTTCCAGAAATTCTACGTCATTTCTGATCAACAATATGTCAACAACATATATTTATCAGAAATTCTATAGTGCTCCCACTCACTTCTTTGGAAATACAAGTTTCTCATAAACTTTGTATACACCCAAAATCTTTGATCATCTCATCAAAGCATACATTCCAACTCCGAGATGCTTACTCCAGTCCTCAGAGGGATTGCTGGAGCTTTGCGTACTTATTAGCATCTTTCAGGATTGACAAAACCTTCCGGTTGTATCACATACAACCTTTCCTCAAAAATCATCGAGGAAACAATGGTTTTTGGCATCCTATCTGGAAGATTTCACAAATAATGCAGTAATTGCTAATATAATTCCAACAGACTCATAGCGTCTCTACGAGTGATAAAGTCTCATCGTAGTCAACTCCTTGAACTTGTCGGAAAACATCTTAACGACAAGTCGAGCTTTCTTAATGGTGACATTTACCATCATTGTCCGTCCTCCTTTTAAAATCCATCTGTACTCAACAGCCTTACGACCATCGAGTTGTTCTGCCAAAGTCTACACTTTGTTTTCATATATGGATACTCTCTCGGATTTTATGGCCTCGAGCCATTTATCGAAATCCGGGCCCACCATCGCTTCTCCATAGCTCGTAGGTTCATTGTTGTCTAGAAACATGACTTCCAAGACAGGATTACATACCACTCTGAAGTAGTACGCATCCTTGTCATCCCACGAGGTTTGGTAGTGACTTGATCTGAAGTTTCATGATCACTATCATAAGCTTCCACTTCAATTGTTGTAGGTGCCACAGGAACAACTTCCTGTGCCCTGCCACACACTAGTTGAAGAGACGGTTCAATAACCTCATCAAGTCTCCACCATCCTCCCACTCAATTCTTTCGAGAGAAACTTTTCCTCGAGAAAGGACCCAATTCTAGAAACAATCCCTTATTGCTTTCGGATCTGAGACAGGAGGTATACCCAACTGTTTTGGGTGTCCTATGAAGATGCATTTATCCGCTTTGGGTTCGAGCTTATCAGCCTGAAACTTTTTCACATAAGCGTCGCAGCCCCAAACTTCTAAGAAATGACAGCTTAGGTTTCTCTAAACCATAGTTCATACGGTGTCATCTCATCGGAATTACGTGGTGCCCTATTTAAAGTGAATGTGGTTGTCTCTAATGCCTAACCCATAAACTATCGTGGTAATTCGATAAGAGACATCATGGTATGCATCATATCCAATAGGGTGCAGTTATGATGTTCGGACACACCATCACACTATGGTGTTCCAGGCTGTATTAGTTGTGAAACAATTTCCACAATGTCTTAATTCTGTGCCAAACTCGTAATTCAGATATTCATCTCTATGATCATATCATAGATATTTTATCCTCTTGTCACGACGATCTTTCAACTTCACCCTGAAATTACTTGAACCTTTCAATAATTCAGACTCATGATTCATCAAGTAAATATACTCAACATCTACTCAAATCATCTGTGAAGTAAGAACATGACGATATCCACTACATGCATCAGCACTCATTGGACTGCACACATCAAAATGTATTACTTCCAACAAGTTGCTTTCTAGTTCCATTTTACTGAAACCGAGGCATTCAGTCATCTTGCCCATGTGGTATGATTTGCATGTCTCAAGTGATTCAAAATCAAGTGAGTCCAAACGGTCCATTTGCATGGAGTTTCTTCATGCATATACACCAATAGACATGGTTCGCATGTCTCAAACTTTTCAAAAATGAGTGAGCCCAAAGATCCATCAACATGGAGCTTCTTCATCCGTTTTATACCGATATGACTTACGTGGCAGTGCCACAAGTAGGTGGTACTATCATTACTATCTTTTGGCATGAACATGTGTATCACTACGATCGAGATTCAATAAACCATTCATTTTAGGTGTAAGACCATCGAAGGTATTATTCAAATAAATAGAGTAACCATTACTCTCCTTAAATGAATAACCGTATTGCGATAGACATAATCCAATCATGTCTATGCTCAACGCAAACACCAATCTTGATGGTAGAGGGAGCGTACGATATTTGATCAACCATGGAAATACTTCCAACACATATCGTCATCTCACCTTTAGCTAGTCTCCGTTTATTCCGTAGCTTTTATTTCGAGTTACTAACACTTAGCAACCGAACCGGTATCTAATACCCTGGTGCTACTAGGAGTACTAGTAAAGTACACATCAACACAATGTATATCCAATATACTTCTATCAACCTTTGCCAGCCTTCTCATCTACCAAGTATCTAGGGTAATTCTGCTCCAGTGGTTGTTCCCCTTATTACAGAAGCACTTAGTCTCGGGTTTGGGTTCAACCTTGGGTTTCTTCACTAGAGCAGCAGCTGATTTGCCGTTTCATGAAGCATCCCTTTTTGCCCTTGCCCTTCTTGAAACTAGTGGTTTCACCAACCATCAACAATTGATGCTCCTTCTTGATCTCTACTTTTGTGGTGTCAAACATCGCGAATATCTCAAGGATCATCATATATGTCCCTGATATATTATAGTTCATCACGAAGCTCAAGCAGCTTGGTGGTAATGACTTCGGAGAACCATCACTATTTCATCTGGAAGATCAACTCCCACTCGATTCAAGCGATTGTTGTACTCAGACAATCTGAGCACAAGTTCAACAATTGAGCTTTTCTCCCTTAGTTTGCAGGCTAAGAAAATCGTCGGAGGTCTTATACCTCTTGACGTGGGCACGAGCCTGAAATCCCAATTTCAGCCCTCGAAACATCTCATATGTTTCGCGACGTTTCAAAACGTCTTCGGTGCCTCAACTCTGAGCCGTTTAACTGAACTATCACGTAGTTATCAAAATGTGTATGTCAGATGTTCGCAACATCCATAGACAACGTTCGAGGTTCAGCACACTGAGCGGTGCATTAAGGACATAAGCCTTCTATGAAGCAATGAGGACAAACCTCAGTTTACGGACCTAGTCCGCATAATTACAACTATCAACTTTCAACTAAATTTTCTCTAGGAACATATCTAAACAGTAGAACTGAAGCACGAGCTACGACATAATTTGCGAAGACCTTTTGACTATGTTCAGGATAATTAAGTTCATCTTGTGAACTCCCACTCAGATAGACATCCCTCTAGTCATCTAAGTGATTACATGATCCGAGTCAACTAGGTCGTGTCCGATCATCACGTGAGACGGACTAGTCAACATCGGTGAACATCTTCATGCTGATCGTATCTACCATACGACTCATGCTCGACCTTTCGGTCTTCTGTGTTCCGAGGCCATGTCTGTACACATGCTAGGCTCGTCAAGTCAACCTAAGTGTTTCGCGTGTGTAAATCTGTCTTACACCCGTTGTATGTGAACGTTAGAATCTATCACACCCGATCATCACGTGGTGCTTCGAAACAACGAACTATCGCAACGGTGCACAGTTAGGGGGAACACCTTCTTGAAATTTTAATGAGGGATCATCTTATTTACTACCGACGTTCTAAGCAAATAAGATGTATAAACATGATAAACATCACATGCAATCAAATAGTGACATGATATGGCCAATATCATATTGCTCCTTTTGATCTCCATCTTTGGGGCTCCATGATCATCATCGTCACCGGCATGACACCATGATCTCCATCATCATTATCTCCATCATCGTGTCTTCATGAAGTTGTCTCGCCAACTATTACTTCTACTTCTACAGCTAACGGTTAGCAATAAAGTAAAGTAATTACATGACGTTTATGTTGACACGCAGGTCATAAATAAATTAAGACAACTCCTATGGCTCCTGCCGGTTGTCATACTCATCGACATGCAAGTCGTGATTCCTATTACAAGAACATGATCAATCTCATACATCACATATATCATTCATCACATCCTTTTGGCCATATCACATCACATAGCATACCCTGCAAAAACAAGTTAGACGTCCTCTAATTGTTGTTTGCATGTTTTACGTGGCTGCTATGGGTTTCTAGCAAGAACGTTTCTTACCTACGCAAAAACCACAACGTGATATGCCAATTGCTATTTACCCTTCATAAGGACCCTTTTCATCGAATCCGATCCGACTAAAGTGGGAGAGACAGACACCCGCTAGCCACCTTATGCAACTAGTGCATGTCAGTCGGTGGAACCAGTCTCACGTAAGAGTACGTGTAAGGTCGGTCCGGGCCGCTTCATCCCACAATGCCGCCGAATCAAGATTGGACTAGTAACGGTAAGCATATTGAACAAAATCAACGCCCACAACTACTTTGTGTTCTACTCGTGCATAGAATCTACGCATAGACCTAGCTCATGATGCCACTGTTGGGGAACGTAGCATAAATTCAAAATTTTCCTACGTGTCACCAAGATCTATCTATGGAGTCATCTAGCAACGAGGGAGGAGTGGATCTACATACCCTTGTAGATCGCGCGCGGAAGCGTTCAAGAGAACGGGGTTGATGGAGTCGTACTCGTCATGATCCAAATCACCGATGATCCTAGCGCCGAACGGACGGCACCTCCACGTTCAACACACGTACGGAGCAGCGACGTCTCCTCCTTCTTGATCCAGCAAGGGGGGAGGAGAGGTTGATGGAAATCCAGCAGCACGACGGCGTGGTGGTGGAAGTAGCGGGATTCCAACAGGGCTTCGCCAAGCACTGCGGGAGGAGGGAGATGTGTCATGGGAGGGAGAGGGAGGCGCCAGGGCTTAGGTGTTGCTGCCCTCCCTTCCCCCACTATATATAGGGCCAAGGGAGAGGGGGGCGCAGCCTTGTCCCTTCCTCCAAGGAAGGGTGCGGCCAGGGGAGGAGTCCCTCCTCCCCAAGGCACCTCGGAGGTGCCTTCCCCCTTTAGGACTCTTCCTTTCCCTCTTCTCTTGGCGCATGGGCCTCTTGGGGCTGGTGCCCTTGGCCCATATAGGCCAAGGCGCACCCCCTACAGCCCATGTGGCCCCCTGGGGCAGGTGGCCCCACCCGGTGGACCCCCGGGACCCTTCCAGTGGTCCCGGTACAATACCGGTGACCCCGAAACTTGTCCCGATGGCCGAAATAGCACTTCCTATATATAATTCTTTACCTCCGAACCATTCCGGAACTCCTCGTGGCGTCCGGGATCTCATCTGGGACTCCGAACAACTTTCGGGTTACCGCATACTAATATCTCTATAACCCTAGCGTCACCGAACCTTAAGTGTGTAGACCCTACGGGTTCGGGAACCATGTAGACATGACCGAGACGTTCTCCGGTCAATAACCAACAGCGGGATCTGGATACCCATGTTGGCTCCCACATGTTACACGATGATCTCATCGGATGAACCATGATGTCAAGGACTTAATCAATCCCGTATACAATTCCCTTTGTCTATCGGTACGATACTTGCCCGAGATTCGATCGTCGGTATCCCGATACCTTGTTCAATCTCGTTACCGGCAAGTCTCTTTACTCGTTCCGTAACACATCATCCCGTGATCAACTCCTTGATCACATTGTGCACATTATGATGATGTCCTACCGAGTGGGCCCAGAGATACTTCTCCGTTTACATGGAGTGACAAATCCCAGTCTCGATTCGTGCCAACCCAACAGACACTTTCGGAGATACCTGTAGTGTACCTTTATAGCCACCCAGTTACGTTGTGACGTTTGGCACACCCAAAGCACTCCTACGGTATCCGGGAGTTGCACAATCTCATGGTCTAAGGAAATGATACTTGACATTAGAAAAGCTTTAGCATACGAACTACATGATCTTGTGCTAGGCTTAGGATTGGGTCTTGTCCATCACATCATTCTCCTAATGATGTGATCCCGTTATCAACGACATCCATTGTCCATGGTCAGGAAACCGTGACCATCTATTGATCAACGAGCTAGTCAACTAGAGGCTTACTAGGGACATGGTGTTGTCTATGTATCCACACATGTATCTGAGTTTCCTATCAATACAATTCTAGCATGGATAATAAACGATTATCATGAACAAGGAAATATAATAATAATCAATTTATTATTGCCTCTAGGACATATTTCCAACAGATATCCCTCGCGGGGAGGAAGAATCCGGGGAGCAGGTCGCGGCTTCGCTCCAGCGCGAGGTCGAGGGGATGCCTATCACTAGTAGAAAAAGGGTCAAACGTGAAGCACATTAGTGCCGGTTTGAATTTGAGCCGGCACTAATGTGTACATTAGTGCCGGTTCCAACGGCTAGCCAGGCCGCTCTCATTAGTACCGGTTCGTGGTGAACCTTTAGCACCGGTTCGTGCCACGAACCGGTACTAAAGTGAGTGGTGGCAGGATGTTGTCAGTCCGGGGCCCCTCCAGCACCTTTAGTACCGGGTTGTATCACGAACCGGTACTAAAGGTCGTCCTACATAGACCCTTCTTCCACCCGAGCTCGCTCTGTTCTTCCCCTTTCCCCTCTCCTCTCTGTTCTTTTCCCTCTTCCTCTCAAGCTCATCACACATTTTGCCCAAGATTTGAAGGCCCCCATCCATTCAAATGATCACAAAGGTTAGCAACTTTTTCCTTTCATCTCTCATTGCTAGATTAGCTCGTGCAATGCTTTATATAGCGATTGATTTTTGAGTTTAGTAATTTGGGAGGAATTATATATATGTGCTAGTATTTGATGTATATGCAATTTGAGGTCAAAAATAACACTTAGTTTTGCATATGTAGGTGTGGTTTACTTAGTACCTTCTAAATCTCCGTCGTAACCACCGTCGATCGCTCGCAACGTCCCGTCGCCGGCACCGCCTTGTGGTGAGCCTCTTGTTCATGAAGTTTTATATAAAAAATTGATGTTTGTGTGATTTGGATATATAGTTACTCGTATAATTATCTTACCCATACGTTGTTTGTTATGCATAGTGCCATGGTTTTGATATCCGTCCCCGTCGGCCCTCGTCCGGGTTATGATTTGGATGTGGTATATTCTCTTTTAAAACTATTAATTGCATTTTGTGTTTATGACAAATTATGCCCATCAAGTTGACATAGATATTTGTATGTAGGAGGTAGTTGAATCGGAAATTCCAACCGACCCTATTGTCGAGAGGTTAAATTTAGTTGAAAGAGAAAACGAGGATTTGAAGGAAAAATTGAAAAGAATTGAGGGGGAGAAGATGGAATTGGAGTTGCATGTTGCCGATGTCGTCGATGATCACAAGATTAAGATGGAGAAAATGCGCTTGAAAATTAGAAATATTAGAAAATATGCCATTCATAGTGAGGCTTGGTATCATTATGCTGTTGGATCAATTGTTACCTTAGTTGCGATCTTGATCGCATTTGTTGTTGCATTTAAATTCTTTAGCTAGAGAGTTATTTTTTTGTTGCATTTAAGTGTTGTATGATCTTTATGTATGAACTTTATGTATTGTATTAATTTGATGTTTTCGGTGCTGTGTATTGAAGATGAGCCGGCAATGGATGTACGATGACCGATGCTCTCCCGAGTTCATTAATGGCGTGCGTACTTTTCTGCTTGCGGCTGAGGCAAACAAGCGAGCGGATGGTTTTATGCATTGTCCATGTGCTGGCTGTAAGAATGGTCGGAATTACTCTAGGTCAAGAACCATTCACGTCCACCTGTTTGAGTCCGGTTTCATGCCCCACTATAATGTTTGGACCAAGCATGGAGAAAGAGGGGTTATGATGGAAGACAATGAAGAAGAAGAAGAGGACGACGACAGCTATCCTGGCCATGGGTTCCCTGAATACGATGATACAACAATGAGGGAAGAAGCTGAGCCGGTAATGCGGGAAGAAGCTGAGCCGGCAATGCGGGAAGAAGCTGAAGAAGAGGCATCGGATGAGCCCGTTGATGATCTAGGTCGGGCCATTGCTGATGCAAAGAGAAACTGCGCAAGTGATTTGGAGAAGAAGAAGTTGCAGCGCATGTTAGAGGATCACAAAAAATTGTTGTACCCGAATTGCATAGGTGACAAGAAAAAGCTGGGCACCACACTGGAATTGCTGCAATGGAAGGCAGAGAATGGTGTATATGACAAGGGATTTGGAAAGTTGCTGGTAATGATAAAGCATATGCTTCCAAAGGACAACGAATTGCCCGAGAGTACGTACGAAGCAAAGAAGGTTGTCTGCCCTCTAGGGTTAGAGGTGCAGAAGATACATGCATGCCCTAATGATTGCATCCTCTACCGCGGTCAGTACGAGGATTTGAACGCTTGCCCGGTATGCGGTGCATTGCGCTATAAGATCAGCCGCGATGACCCTGGTGATGTAGAGGGCGAGCGCCCCAGGAAGAAGATTACTACCAAGGTGATGTGGTATGCTCCTATAATACCACGGTTGAAACATTTGTTCCAAAACAAAGAGCATGCCAAGGCGATGCGATGGCACAGAGAAGACCGTAAGAAAGACGGAAAGTTGAGAGTACCCGCTGATGGGTCGCAGTGGAGAAAAATCGAAAGAAAGTACGGGAAGGAGTTTGCAGATGACGCAAGGAACGTATGGTTTGGTCTAAGCACGGATGGCATTAATCCTTTTGGGGAGCAGAGCAGCAACCATAGCACCTGGCCTGTGACTCTATGTTTGTATAACCTTCCTCCTTGGTTGTGCATGAAGCGGAAGTTCATTATGATGCCAGTGCTCATCCAAGGCCCTAAGCAACCCGGCAACGACATTGATGTGTACCTAAGGCCATTAGTTGAAGAACTCTTACAACTGTGGAATGGAACAGGTGTACGTGCGTGGGATGAGCACATGGGGGAAGAATTTGACCTAAAGGCGTTGCTGTTCGTGACCATCAATGATTGGCCTGCTCTCAGTAACCTTTCAGGACAGACAAACAAGGGATACCGCGCATGCACGCACTATTTGGACGATACCGACAGTATATATTTGGCTAATTGTAAGAAGAATGTGTACCTGGGACATCGTCGATGTCTTCCGAGCAGGCATCCGTAAGAAAGAAAGGCAAGCATTTCAAAGGTGAGGCGGATCACCGGACGAAGCCTCGCCACCGTAATGGTGCTGATGTACATGATATGGTCAAGGATTTGAAGGTGGTCTTTGGAAAGGGTCCTGGTGGACAACCTGTTCCGAATGACGCTGACGGACGCGCACCCATGTGGAAGAAGAAATCTATATTTTGGGACCTGCCCTATTGGAAAGACCTAGAGGTCCGCTCCGCAATAGACGTGATGCACGTGACGAAGAATCTTTGTGTGACCCTGCTAGGCTTCTTGGGCGTGTATGGGAAGACAAAAGATACACCTGAGGCACGGGAGGACCAGCAACGTATGCACGGAAAAGACGGCATACATCAGGGTCATGCAAGCTACGCTCTTACCAATGAAGAGAAGGAAATCTTCTTTGAATGCCTGCTTAGTATTAAGGTACCGTCTGGCTTCTCGTCGAATATAAAGGGAATAATAAACATGGCAGAGAAAAAGTTCCAGAACCTAAAATCTCATGACTGCCACGTGATTATGACGCAACTGCTTCCGGTTGCATTGAGGGGGCTTCTACCGGAAAATGTTCGATTAGCCATTGTGAAGCTATGTGCATTTCTCAATGCAATCTCTCAGAAGGTAATCGATCCATAAATCATACCAAGGTTAGAGAATGATTTGGTGCAATGTCTTGTCAGCTTCGAGTTGGTGTTCCCACCATCCTTCTTCAACATCATGACGCACGTCCTAGTTCACCTATGCAAAGAGATTAACGTTTTGGGCCCTGTATTTCTACATAATATGTTCCCCTTTGAGAGGTTCATGGGAGTCTTAAAGAAATATGTTCATAACCGTGCTAGGCCAGAAGGAAGCATCTCCAAGGGCCATGAAAATGAGGAGGTCATTGAGTTTTGTATTGACTTTATTCCTGACCTTAAGGCGATTGGTGTTCCTGAATCGCGGCATAAGGGCAGACTGGATGGAAAAGGCACGCTAGGAGGGGAACAAATAATATGTATGGACGGACATTCTCTCACTGAAGCACACTACACAGTTCTACAGAATTCCGCCTTGGTGGCTCTGTATATGGATGAACACAAGAATTTGCTACGCTCCAAACACCCGGAGCGGTCTGATGACTGGATTACACGTGAACAAACCAGGAGTTTCGCCAGCTGGTTGCAGACACATACCATGCATGACACCTCTATTGAAGATGACCTGTACTTGCTGTCCCAGTTACCATCTTCGAATACAATGCCTTTCAAAGGGTACGAGATAAATGGTAATACATTTTACACGATCGCCCAAGATAAGAAGAGCACCAACCAAAACAGTGGTGTCCGCTTTGATGCAGAAACCCAGACGGGAAAGGAAACATATTATGGTTATATACAGGACATATGGGAACTTGACTATCGACGTGGTTTGAAGGTCCCTTTGTTTTGGTGCAAATGGGTCAATATGACACGAGGCGGGGTAACAGAAGACCCGCAGTACGGAATGACAACAGTGGATCTCAACAATCTTGCGTATGCAGACGAACCATTCGTCCTAGCCAATGATGTGGCATAAGTTTTCTATGTGAGGGACATGTCTGCCAAGCCAAGAAAAAGAAAAGATAAGGAAGCGAATGCATCGTACGATGAGCGAAAGTGGCACATAGTTCTTTCTGGGAAGAGAAACATCATGGGAGTGGATGACAAGACAGACATGTCAGAAGATTATGAAAAGTTTGATGAAATTGCTCCATTCACAGTGAATATTGACCCGAGCATCCCGTTAAATGATGAAGATTTTCCATGGTTACAGCGCAAAGGGACACACGCGAAGAAAAAGTTTCACACCGAAAGATCTGGGATGTGATGGGCTTCACTATCATCACTTTCTTCTGTGTTTCACACCCAGGAGGGAATCTCTGTAATAGTTAGGGTAGTTATGTGTTTTGGCATTTGAAACGCGAAGAAATTTTATGTGCAAACAAATTCTTTCATGCCTTTACTGATTTTCAAAGTTAAGTTATTCACAAACTAGTGATTCACACTAATTTCAAATGATTCAAAATTTAAAATATTCAAATTTGAAAACTACGGGCACTAACAGAAAGTTTGTAATTTTTTGTACCTAAAGCAAAAATATTCACAAAGAAACTCTAAATACACAAAAAAACAACTCAAAAATAAATAAAGCAAAAAAATATAAAAAAAGCCCGCCTACTGGGCCAGAGCGGCCTGCATATGACTAGAAACCCAACCTGTTGTTGGGCCAGGATGCAGGCCCGCAAAGGCCCAGTAGGCCCACAGGGCAGCACAGAACATGTAAGCCCAGTAGGCCTGCTTTGGAGAGGAGCTCGAGAGAGCTACCGCATGAGGGGTTATAAACCAGTGCGGACGCCCCTCGGCTAGCGAGGTGGGACTAAACTTGCCACACCGCACCTGCGCCAGCGCACCCCCTTTAGTACCGGGTGGTGGCACCAACCGGTACTAAAGGGGGGGGGGCCTTTAGTGTCGGTTGGAGACACCACCCGGTACTAAAGGGGGTGCGGTTCCCGCCGCTTGGCCTGGCCAAAACAGGCCTTTAGTACCGGTTGATGGCTCCAACTGGTACTAAAGGTCCATCCTATATAACTAAACACTTCAAAAATTTCAGTTTCTCATCTGCTTCTTCTCCTCTGCCCCGTCGCCCGGCGCCCCCGTCTCCATATCCCTCGTCGCCGCCCCCATCGCCGCCCCGTCCCCGTCATCGCTGCCCCGTCCCCGTCGCCCCGTCGTCCCCATCGCCACTACTGCGCCGTCCCGGCCCGTCCCGCGTCGTCCCCATCCCCGTCATCGCCGCCCCGTCCCCGTCGTCGCCGCCCCGTCCCTGTCCCCGTCGTCGCCATCCCCGTCGTCGCCACGCCCGTCGCCGTCCCCGTCGCCGCCCCCCGTCGCCTCTCGCCTCGCCGGTGAGCACACACACACACATACATTTTTTTAGTTATAGAATTAGTTATAAAAATGTTAGAAATTTTTCTTTTTTTAGTTATAGAAATAGTTAGTTATATAGCATTGTTAGAAATGTTAGAATTGTTAGAAATTTTTCTGTTTTTTAGTTATAGAAATAGTTATAAAAAAGTTAGAAATTTTTCTTTTTTTAGTTATAGAAATATTAGAAATGTTATACAAATGTTAGTTATATATATAGAAATGTTATAATTTTTTTTTTGTTTTTTAGTTATAGAAATATTAGAAATGTTAGTTATATAGCATTGTTAGAAATGTTATAGGAATGTTAGTTATATAGAAATGTTAGAAATTTTAGTTATCAAAATCCAATCATTAAAAAAATGTTACTTTTTGCGGGCATATAGCTAGTATTTGTTCTCGACGATGCCCGGCCCGCATCCTCGCCGTCGACCCGTCCGCGACGACGTCCGGCTGACCCATGTCCGGGACTGGGCTCCGCCGGGCTGGCACTGGGAGGTGCTTCCTGGAGGGGCGCGCCACTTGATGAGGAACCCGGCCCCGGTCGTCGACCCTGATCTCATTTGGTGGCGTTCGCGTGGGCCAGTTTCGGTGCGGAGGGAGCCGGCCCCGCCGGAGGTGGTACGTCGCCGTGTCAGGGAGGACGACGAGCACTTCCATCGCTACATGGTTGCGTTAGAGGGCGGCAGGTTCTCCAATACCTGGCAGTTTCGTCAGGGATCTCACTTCAGCTATGATCCTGTGAGGGTTCCTTCTCTTTGGGTGTCCATCGCCCGCGCCACATGATCCGACGATGTATTCAAGATTATATATTATTCAAGACGATGTATTCGAGATTATATCTATTATTCAAGACAATGTATTCGAGATTATATCTATTATTCGAGACGATGTATTCGAGATTATATCTATTATTCGAGACGACATATTCGAGATTATATTCGATGATGCTTATTATGTACTATGATTGATTCACTTTTTCCTTATTAATTGATTGCATCCATGCATTGTAATTTGAATATATTTCTTTTGGATTAGTTAAACAAAACCTATGGCGGACAATACCGGCAGAGAGGGAGAAGAGGCCCTGTTCAATATCATACGCAATCCTCGCGGGCCAGATGATGATCAGAATGAAGAAGATTATGACGGCTCCGAATATCTAAACAACACCGGGGAGGGTGATATGATATTCGATCGCGATGACCGAATTGATGAAGTCATGAACTATGAACATGACGAAGAAAATGTTGATCTTGAAACAACAAAGACCGGCGAGGTATATATATTTATATAAGCAGGCATCTGTTGATCATCACATGTTTTAAATGACTTGAAGATATATTAACGAATCGATCTTTCTTCTTTCAGCCATCCGGATCGAGCAAATCTTCAGGCAACAGGACGAAATGAGGCCCGAACAAAAAGTTGAAGGAGGGCGTAAAGTACAATATCGAGGCAATCAGACCTAATGGCGAACCATTAGCGCCTAAGAAGATTGCGGACAAGTTCATTTGTCAGTGCGGAGTTCTTGTGAAGGACCAACTCCCGATCTCCCTTCAAGAATGGAGAGAGCCAGCAAAGCCACGTCCAGGAGTTACTTTTGTCGATGACAGACAAAAACATTTGCTTTGGGAAACGCTCATGGAACATTTCACCCTACCAGATCATTTGACAGATGCAGATGTGGAGAAAGTCAAGGACGCTGCTCTTAGGAAGATGGCGGTTGCATTCAAGAACCACAAGATTCGTGAATGGGCCAAGTACGTCAAGGGAGGAAGGAAGACTCCAGTATTCGAGGGAACACTAGAGAAGCAAAGTGCTCATTGGGACGATTCCGTGAAATTCAAGGATTCGGAATTATCTAAGGAACGGTCCAGAATAAACAAGGCCAATGCCGCAAAAAAGGATAAGTTCCATAAGCTGGGGCCAGGTGGCTATGCGGTGGGAATGCCTAAGTGGGATAAGTCTGAGAAAGAGATGCTGGATGCATGTGTCACTCCAGAAACATTGAGCTGGCCCCCCAGGTGCAGGACTTGGTTCTATGCGCATGGAGGGGAGTTGGACCCGAAGACAGGCAAAGTTTCGAAGAAGGCATGTCTGGACGGAGCCGAAGATAAGCTACTTGTTGCAATAGAAGAGGCTCGATCGGGGTTGTTCGAGCCCAACAGAGAGAACGACGAGCTTACGCGTGCCCTAGGAAATCCTAAACACCCGGGAAGAACACGAGGCATGGGCGCTATTCCGTGGTATGAGGGATTTTCGTACTGGAACGCCGACTACAGAACCCATGCGAGAAAGAAGATTGCGGAGGAGAAGAAGAGGAATATGAAGGAGGAGCAGAGGAAGCTAGACTATGAACGCCTTCAAGGCCTAGAATCAGCGCACGCGGACTTGGCAATCAAATTCCAGCGGTAGCAGGAGCAGATCGACTCACTTAGCCAGCAAAGGGGGTCTCAGCAGCTAGCTGATGATCCACCAATGGATAGCACCGTCCCATCCATGCCGAGAAGCAGCGTGGGTTCCGCCCCGGGCGACGCATTGCTGGATAGCTACCCAGTGGATGACATCATGGAGAACACTAACTGCGAGCTACACTTCAAAATGAAGAACATATCCATGAAGGTGGCGGACGCCCTTGCTTTTACAAATCCCCCCGAGGCAACCTTCCATTGCAACCCGATTCCAGCGGGCTATGCTCGTGTCTTGGTTGATGAGGTGGTGGACCAATATTCGGGGCTAGAGCTTGACATTCCTGGAGGTGATGATAAGCACACACTAGGAGAGGCCAACCATCGTATCATCCTATGGAGAAAGGATTGCATCATCTTTCGAAGGCCACCGACACCGCGTCATCCGACTCCTCGTCGCAGTCCGCCACCGAGTCAGCAGACTCCCGCTCCTCCAAGTCCACCAACGCGTTAGGCCACTCCTCCTCCAAGTCTGGCACAGCTTCAGGCCACTCCTCCTCCAAGTCCGGCAAAGCGTCAGGCCACTCCTCCTCCAAGTCCGGCACGGCTTCAGGCCACTCCTCCTCCAAGTCCGGCACAGCTTCAGGCCACTCCTCCTCCTCCAACTCAGCCACGTCAGCCGTCTTCGCCGCCTCAGCAATCATGGAAGAGAACCGCCTCAGCTATGGTGCGTAGCGGTACAAGTCGAGGTAGTACTGCAGGTACAGGCGGAGGCAAGCGATTTCAATATGGTCCAAGCCTCGCGCCTCTTTAGCAGAGGCCTTACGACAAGTCCGAGGAGGAAAACGTAGCCATATCGAAGGCCGAGGTGGAAGCCCATTTTGCACCGAAACCACCACCGCCGCCAAGGGAGAAAGTGCCTGTGGAAAAGATTGACCACTTCATTCGTATGGCTAGACCACCAGCTCCCAAGCCTGTTGACACAAACTATGAGCGCCACCTCAGGAAGTTAAATCGAGCACGTCTACAGAAAGAGGCGAGCTCGAGCTCGAGCAAATCAGCTGGCAAAATGAGCGGTAAAACCGTTCCCCAGCTGGGAGAATAGGCGGCGCAATCAATCCCCCCGCTTGTTGTGCCAACAACACATGAGAGTAGGCGCGCCCAATATTATTGTGGGCAAACCGTTAACGTTCCCGGGGTGGGCGATGTGGTAATAACCGGGGAGCATATTGCGCAGGCTGAATCGATCGAGATCACTGTTGGACGGCTCCTCGATATCGAGCCCATGTCTCCGACTAGAGAGGAGGAAATAAAACGGAAATATGCCCGGGGCCAACCTTTGGTCGAGCCAGAGGAGGTCAAGAAGCTCCCAACAAGAATGTATGAATTGCATCAATGGTACATGGACATTACCAAGATTTCCAATCGAGAGTCCCTCATGGTGAATGTCAAGAAGGATCATTACTACCATGAGAAAGCTGTGACTGTTGAGTATTCAGAACTATTTCAGCTATACAATAAAGACGCACTCGACAAATCTATCACCAGTTGCTATTGTCTGTAAGTGATTTCTTTCTGTAATTTAAGTCTCAAGCTAGCTGTAGTGATCATTTTGATCAATCATTACCTGTAATTATCCTCACTATATTTTTTCTGTGGTATTATGCAGGATGAAGATTTATGAAATGAAAAAAGGTGGACGCTATGGCATTGGGTTCGTTGACCCAAATACCATTAATGAATACACATGGAAAATAGATCCATATCACGAAAAAAGTGTAGAGGAAAGCATGCTACAGTTCTTCAAGGAACTCAAATACAATGAAGATATACTACTTCCTTACAACTTCCAGTGAGTCACACTGTCTTGTACTACAAATTATGTTTTCCCTACTAGCTAGCTACATGTTTTTGCTTACATATGCCCGCTTAATTAAGACATGCAAACGTGTGTGCATGCAGATTTCACTGGGTCTTGTTAATCATTAAAGTTGATGAAGGAACAGTTGAAGTACTAGACTCGCTACTTAAGAAAGCAAGTGACTACACCATCATGAAGGGGATAGTCAACAGGTAATTTCAATCATTATTAACTATATCTCGGCCTATTTAATTAGTTCGTCATTTCCTGATAACAACTATTTAATAACCCATGTATTCATTTTCTTTGTCGGCGGGGCAGGGCTTGGGCAAAGTTCATCATGGCCACTCCAGGCGCATGGAAACCAAAGCTGAAATGGTATCGACCCAAGGTAAGTAATTAAGTAGTACTAGCTAGCTGCCATCTCTTTAATTATCATGCTTGATTAATTATTATCTGATCAAATTCCATTCTCGTAAAGGCCCTGAAGCAGGCGCCGGGGAATGATCTATGTGCATACTACGTTTGCGAGAACATTCGCATGATGGCGTCCGAAAGGAGCAAATCTCAAAGACAGGAGTGGGTACGATATCGATTGTCAGAATACTATTCACAATTTTTACACCATTATCAATATCTAGTCACACAACTAATACACATGCATATTGATCTCCTTCTTAACAGTTCAGAGAGGTGCGTGACAAGCTCCTAGCACAGGACCGCATAGAAGCAATTCAAGAGGAAATAGCGGGATTTTTGCTCGACCAGGTCATAGATCCCAAAGGAGAATACTATTACCCGCTACCGCCCCCATGAACCACTTCCAATTGTTATCGTGCTCCGAAGGCACCAATTAGCTAGGCTAATGCCACTGGCTCCGAAGGCACCAATTAGGAGAAATTGTATATATATATATATATATATATATATATATATATATACATGTGTGTATATATGTGTGAATTAATTAATGGAAGTTGTGTGAGACATTCGATGATATATATATATATATATATATATTATGATCGGTTCTACTAGAAATTCTATTTTATATATATGCATAACGTGTAAAATATGTAGTATCGTAAAATACCAGCAAACGAAAAAGAATTAAATGGAAAACACAAAATTAAATGAAAAAGAAATCATAAACCCAACCCCCCCCCCAACATTTTAATACCGATTGGTGACACCAACCGGTACTAAAGGGCTCCCTGCCCCCGAAGCTGGCTCGTGCCACGTGGTTGCCCTTTAGCACCGGTTCATGCTGAACCGGTAGTAAAGGGGGGGCCTTTAGTGCCTACATTTTAGCGCCGGTTACCAAACCGGCACTAAAGGGCCTTACGAACCGGTGCTATTGCCCGGTTCTGCACTAGTGTATGAGCATCGACGACCAGGTACGGCCGAAGCTCCTGTTGATGGGAACCAGACGGATGGTCCTGTCATCCATGATGAGAAGTTGGTGAGGGATGAGAAGGACGCTTCAAAAGTGAGCGAGGCAAATCTGAATAATGCGCCTGTACCATCATCTGAAAAGGCAGAATATAGTGCGTCGGTTTTGAATGCAGCCCATACAACTTCTGCTGAAGGCTCAACGGTTAGTGGGAGTACTCAGGTGGCCGCGGTGGATATGAAGGAAACCACCAACAATACAGATACCAGAAACAACAACAAAAGAGGGTTGCAGGAAAATATTCAGTTTTCGTCAACTAGTCTTGTTGCTCCCGTATCAGAATCTAGTGGGGCTGTTGTTTTGGCAGAGAAGAATCCAACGGGGGTGCCACCACTTCCTCCACTCTATGTCTCACCACGCAATAACAACAAACGGCTAAAGATGGGGCTGATCCATCAAAAAGGAGAAGGGGAGGATGACACAACTGAAACAACAAATGCATCATCGGCGGGCTCCCATGAGGGGCGCCGCCGGGCACAATGAATTACATATGTTGGAACTGCTGGGGCGCGGGCAAGGCCTCGACAGTTCGCGAACTTCGTGATTTAGCGAAGAACTATGGCCCTGCTTTGCTTTGTATTTTAGAAACTCGGATTGGCAAGACAAGAGTAGAGAGTTTAGCAGCTTCTATAGGCTTTGATAATGCCTATGCTATTGATAGTGTTGGTAGGAGTGGAGGTATAGGCCTCTTCTGGAATAATTCAATAAAAATAAATATTTTAGGTTACTCGGACTACCATGTGGATGTGGAGGTTCTTGACCCTGGCTGGGATCCATGGAGGATGACGGCAGTGTATGGAGAGGCTCAAACTCATTTGCGCCATCAAACATGGGACACTTTAAAAAACATAAGCTCTTCAAGCAGCCTACCCTGGCTGTGCATAGGCGATTTCAACGAAGTCCTTCGTCCAGACGAACATGAAGGAGTTGGACAGCAGAGTAATGCTCAGATTCAAGCATTCCAGGACATGGTTGATGTGTGCATGCTGATGGACTTGGGTTTCAAGGGTAGATTCTGGACCTTTGAGAAGAAGGTTGTTGGAAATATGCCCTAGAGGCAATAATAAATTAGTTATTATTATATTTCCTTGTTCATGATAATCGTTTATTATCCATGCTAGAATTGTATTGATAGGAAACTCAGATACATGTGTGGATACATAGACAACACCATGTCCCTAGTAAGCCTCTAGTTGACTGGCTCGTTAATCAATAGATGGTTACGGTTTCCTGACCATGGACATTGGATGTCGTTGATAACGGGATCACATCATTAGGAGAATGATGTGATGGACAAGACCCAAACCTAAGCCTAGCACAAGATCATGTAGTTCGTATGCTAAAGCTTTTCTAATGTCAAGTATCATTTCCTTAGACCATGAGATTGTGCAACTCCCGGATACCGTAGGAATGCTTTGGGTGTGCCAAACGTCACAACGTAACTGGATGGCTATAAAGGTACACTACAGGTATCTCCGAAAGTGTCTGTTGGGTTGGCACGAATCGAGACTTGGATTTGTCACTCCGTGTAAACGGAGAGGTATCTCTGGGCCCACTCGGTAGGACATCATCATAATGTGCACAATGTGATCAAGGAGTTGATCACGGGATGATGTGTTACGGAACGAGTAAAGAGACTTGCCGGTAACGAGATTGAACAAGGTATCGGGATACCGATGATCGAATCTCGGGCAAGTATCGTACCGCTAAACAAAGGGAATTGTATACGGGATTGATTAAGTCCTTGACATCGTGGTTCATCCAATGAGATCATCGTGGAACATGTGGGAGCCAACATGGGTATCCAGATCCCGCTGTTGGTTATTGACCGGAGAGTTATCTGGGTCATGTCTGCATGGTTCCCGAACCCGTAGGGTCTACACACTTAAGGTTCGATGACGCTAGGGTTATAGGGAATAGATATACGTGGTTACCGAAAGTTGTTCGGAGTCCCGGATGAGATCCCGGACGTCACGAGGAGTTCCGGAATGGTCCGGAGGTGAAGATTTATATATGGGAACTCCTGTTTTGGTCATCGGAAAAGTTTTGGGTTTTATCGGTAACGTACCAGGACCACCGGAAGGGTCCCGGGGGTCCACCAAGTGGGGCCACAAGCCCCGGAGGGCTGCATGGGCCAAGTGTGGGAGGGGACCAGCCCCAGGTGGGCTGGTGCGCCCCTCCACAAGGGCCCAAGGCGCCTAAGGGGAGGAGGGGGGGCAAACCCTAAGGGCAGATGGGCCTTAGGGCCCATGCCTGGTGCGCCTCCCTCTCCCCTCCACCTGGCCGCCACCCAGATGGGATCTGGGGGCTGCCGCCACCCTAGGGAGGGAACCCTAGGTGGGGGCGCAGCCCCTCCCCTCCCCCTATATATACTTGAGGTTTGGGCTGCCCAACACACACGAGTTCCTCTCCTTCTTGGCGCAGCCCTACCCCTCTCCCTCCTCGTCTCTTGTAGTGCTTGGCGAAGCCCTGCTGGAGTACCACGCTCCTCCACCACCACCACGCCGTCGTGTTGCTGCTGGATGGAGTCTTCCCCAACCTCTCCTTCTCCCCTTGCTGGATCAAGGCGTAGGAGACATCACCGGGCTATACGTGTGTTGAACACGGAGGTGCCGTCCGTTCGGCACTAGGATCATCGGTGATTTGGATCACGACAAGTACGACTCCATCAACCCCGTTCTCTTGAACGCTTCCGCGTAGCGATCTACAAGGGTATGTAGATGCACTCTCCTTCCCCTCATTGCTGGTTTCTCCATAGATAGATCTTGGTGACACGTAGGAAAATTTTGAATTTCTGCTACATTCCCCAACAGTGGCATCATGAGCTAGGTCTATGCGTAGTTTCTATGCACGAGTAGAACACAAATTAGTTGTGGGCGTTGATTTTGTTCAATATGCTTACCGTTACTAGTCCAATCTTGATTCGGTGGCATTGTGGGATGAAGCGGCCCGGACCGACCTTACACGTACTCTTACATGAGACTGGTTCCACCGACTGACATGCACTAGTTGCATAAGGTGGCTAGCGGGTGTCTGTCTCTCCCACTTTAGTCGGATCGGATTCGATGAAAAGGGTCCTTATGAAGGGTAAATAGCAATTGGCATATCACGTTGTGGTTTTTGCGTAGGTAAGAAACGTTCTTGCTAGAAACCCATAGCAGCCACATAAAACATGCAAACAACAATTAGAGGACGTCTAACTTGTTTTTGCAGGGTATGCTATGTGATGTGATATGGCCAAGAAGAATGTGATGAATGATATGTGATGTATGACATTGATCATGTTCTTGTAATAGGAATCATGACTTGCATGTCGATGAGTATGACAACTGGCAGGAGCCATAGGAGTTGTCTTTATTTATTGTATGACCTGCGTGTCATTGAACAACGCCATGTAATTACTTTACTTCATTGCTAACCGGTAGCCATAGTAGTAGAAGTAATAAGTTGGCGAGACAACTTCATGGAGACACAATGATGGAGATCATGATGATGGAGATCATGGTGTCATGCAGGTGACGATGATGATCATGGAGCCCCGAAGATGGAGATCAAAAGGAGCAATATGATATTGGCCATATCATGTCACTATTTGATTGCATGTGATGTTTATCATGTTTATACATCTTATTTGCTTAGAACGATGGTAGCTTAAATAAGATGATCCCTCAGTAAAATTTCAAGAGAAGTGTTCTCCCTAACTGTGCGCCGTTGCAAAAGTTCGTCGTTTCGAAGCACCACGTGATGATCGGGTGTGATAGATTCTTACGTTCGAATACAACGGGTGTTGACGAGCCTAGCATGTACAGACATGGCCTCGGAACACATGCGAAACACTTAGGTTAACTTGACGAGCCTAGCATGTACAGACATGGCCTCGGAACACAAGAGACCGAAAGGTCGAGCATGAGTCGTATGGTAGATACGATCAACATGAAGATGTTCACCGATGTTGACTAGTCCGTCTCACGTGATGATCGGACACGGCCTAGTTGACTCGGATCATGTAATCACTTAGATGACTGGAGGGATGTCTATCTGAGTGGGAGTTCACAAGATGAACTTAATTATCCTGAACATAGTCAAAAGGTCTTCGCAAATTATGTCGTAGCTCGCGCTTCCGTTCTACTGTTTAGATGTGTTCCTAGAGAAAAATTAGTTGAAAGTTGATAGTAGCATTTATGCAGACAGTAGAAGGCTTATGTCCTTAATGCACCGCTCAGTGTGCTGAACCTCGAACGTCGTCTGTGGATGTTGCGAACATCTGACATACACGTTTTGATGACTACATGATAGTTCAGTGCGTAATGCTAAATGGTTTAGAATTGAGGCACCAAAGACGTTTTTGAAACATCGCAGAACATATGAGATGTTCCAAGGACTGAAATTGGGATTTCAGGCTCGTGCCCACGTCAAGAGGTATAAGACCTCCGACGATTTTCTTAGCCTGCATAATAAGGGAGAAAAGCTCAATCTTGAGCTTGTGCTCAGATTGTCTGAGTACAACAATCGCTTGAATAGAGTGGGAGTTGATCTTCCAGATGAAATAGTGATAGTTCTCCAAAGTCACTGCCACCAAGCTACTAAAGCTTCGTGATGAACTATAACATATCAGGGATAGATATGATCCTTGAGCTATTCGCGACACCGCGAAAAGTAGAAATCAAAAGGGAGCATCAATCGTTGATGGTTAGTAAAACCACTAGTTTCAAGAAGGGCAAGGGCAAGAAGGGATACTTCATGAAACGGCAAATCAGCTGCTGTTCTAGTGAAGAAACCCAAAGTTGAA
The DNA here is from genome assembly GCF_056163025.1 of Triticum urartu. Classification (NCBI taxonomy): domain Eukaryota; kingdom Viridiplantae; phylum Streptophyta; class Magnoliopsida; order Poales; family Poaceae; genus Triticum; species Triticum urartu. The sequence goes on along the minus strand of NC_141878.1, from coordinate 83,944,341 downwards.
CCCAAGCCCGAGACTAAGTGCTTCTGTAATAAGGGGAACAGTCACTGAAGCAGAACCACCCTAGATACTTGGTAGATGAGAAGGCTGGCAAGGTCGACAGAAGTATATTGGATATGCATTATAATGTGTACTTTACTAGTACTCCTAGTAGCACCAGGGTATTAGATACCGGTTCAGTTGCTAAGTGTTAGTAACTCGAAACAAAAGGCTACGGAATAAACAGAGACTAGCTAAAAGGTGAGATGACGATATGTGTTGGAAGTATTTCCAAGGTTGATCAAATATCGTACGCTCCCTCTACCATCGAGATTGGTATTAAAACCTAAATAATTGTTATTTGGTGTTTGCGTTGAGCATAGACATGATTGGATTATGTCTATCGCGATACGGTTATTCATTTAAGGAGAATAATGGTTACTCTGCTTATTTGAGTAATACCATCCCGATCGTAGTGATACACATTTTCATGCCAAAGGTATAAGATAGTAATGATAGTACCACACAAATGTGGCACTGCAATTTGAGTCATATTGGTATAAAACGCATGAAGAAGCTCCATGTTGATGGATCTTTGGACTCACTCATTTTTGAAAAGTTTGAGACATGCGAACCATGTCTATTGATGTATATGCATGAAGAAACTCCATGCAAATGGACCGTTTGGAATCACTTGATTTTGAATCACTTGATACATGCAAATCATACCACATGGGCAAGATGACTGAAAGCCTCGTTTTCAGTAAAATGGAACTAGAAAGCAACTTGTTGGAAGTAATACATTTTGATGTGTGCAGTCCAATGAGTGCTGAGGTGTGTAGTGGATATCGTTATGTTCTTACTTCACAGATGATTTGAGTAGATGTTGAGTATATTTACTTGATGAATCACGAGTCTGAATTATTGAAAGGTTCAAGTAATTTCAGGGTGAAGTCGAAAGATCGTCATGACAAGAGGATAAAAGATCTATGATATGATCATAGAGATGAATATCTGAATTACGAGTTTGGCACAGAATTAAGACATTGTGGAAATTGTTTCACAACTAATACAGCCTGGAACACCATAGTGTGATGGTGTGTCCGACATCATAACTGCACCCTATTGGATATGATGCATACCATGATGTCTCTTATCGAATTACCACGATAGTTTAAGGGTTAGGCATTAGAGACAACCACATTCACTTCAAATAGGGCACCACGTAATTCCGATGAGATGACACCGTATGAACTATGGTTTAGAGAAACCTAAGCTGTCATTTCTTAAAAGTTTGGGGCTGCGACGCTTATGTGAAAAAGTTTCAGGCTGATAAGCTCGAACCCAAAGCGAATAAATGCATCTTCATAGGACACCCAAAACAGTTGGGTATACCTCCTGTCTCAGATTCGAAAGCAATAAGGGATTGTTTCTAGAATCGATTCCTTTCTCGAGGAAAAGTTTCTCTCGAAATAATTGAGTGGGAGGATGGTGGAGACTTGATGAGGTTATTGAACCGTCTCTTCAACTAGTGTGTGGCAGGGCATAGGGAGTTGTTCCTGTGCCACCTACACCAATTGAAGTGGAAGCTTATGATAGTGATCATGAAACTTCAGATCAAGTCACTACCAAACCTCGTAGGACGACAAGGATGCGTACTACTTCAGAGTGGTACGTAATCCTGTCTTGGAGGTCATGTTGCTAGACAACAATGAACCTACGAGCTACGGAGAAGCGATGGTGGGCCCGGATTCCGATAAATGGCTCGAGGCCATAAAATCCGAGAGAGGATCCATGTATGAAAACAAAGTGTAGACTTTGGCAGAACGGCTCAATGGTCGTAAGGCTGTTGAGTACAGATGGATTTTAAAAGGAAGACGGACAATGATGGTAAATGTCACCATTAAGAAAGCTCGACTTGTCGTTAAGATGTTTCCCGACAAGTTCAAGGAGTTGACTACGATGAGACTTTCTCACTCGTAGCGATGCTAAGAGTCTGTTGGAATTATATTAGCGATTACTGCATTATTTATGAAATCTTGCAGATAGGATGTCAAAAACCATTGTTTCCTCGACGATTTTCTTGAAGAAAGGTTGTATGTGATACAACCGGAAGGTTTTGTCAATCCTGAAAGATGCTAACAAGTATGCAAAGCTCCAGCAATCCTTCTAAGGACTGGAGTAAGCATCTCGGAGTTGGAATGTATGCTTTGATGAGATGATCAAAGTTTTGGGTGTATACAAAGTTTATGAGAAACTTGTATTTCCAAAGAAGTGAGTGGGAACACTATAGAATTTCTGATGAGTATATGTTGTTAACATATTGTTGATCGGAAATGATGTAAAATTTCTGGAAAGCATGCAGAGTTATTTGAAAAGTGTTTTTCAATGGAAAACCTGGATTAGGCTACTTGAGTATTGAGCATTAAGATCTATAAGGATAGATCAAAACTCTTAATAGTACTTTCAAATGAATACATACCGTGACAAGATTTTGAAGGAGTTCAAAATGGATCGGCAAAGGAGGAGTTCTTGGCTGTGTTATAAGGTGTGAACATTGAGTAAGACTCGAAACCTGACCGCGGCAGAATAGAGAGAAAGGACGAAGGTCGTCCCCTATGCTTTAGACGTAGGCTCTACAGTATGCTATGCTGTGTACCACACCTGAAGTGTGCCTTGCCATGAGTTAGTCAAGGGGTACAAGAGTGATCCAAGAATGGATCACATGACAGCGGTCAAAGTTATCCTTAGTAACTAGTGGACTAAGGAATTTTCTCGATTATGGAGGTGGTAAAAGAGTTCGTCGTAAAGGGTTACACCGATGCAAACTTTGACACTAATCCAGATTATTCTGAGTAGTAAACTGGATTCGTATAGTAGAACAATTATTTGGAATAGCTCCAAATAGAACGTGGTAGCTGCATCTGGGAGATGACATAGAGATTTGTAAAGCACACACGGATCTGAAAGAATCAGACCCGTTGACTATAACATCTCTCACAAGCATAACATGATCAAACCCAGAACTCATCGAGTGTTAATCACATGGTAATGTGAACTAGATTATTGACTCTAGTAAACTCTTTGGGTGTTAGTCACATGGGGATGTGACCTTGAGTGTTAATCACATAGCAATGTGAACTGGATTATTGACTCTAGTGCAAGTGGGAGACTGTTGGAAATATGCCCTAGAGGCAATAATAAATTAGTTATTATTATATTTCCTTGTTCATGATAATCGTTTATTATCCATGCTAGAATTGTATTGATAGGAAACTCAGATACATGTGTGGATACATAGACAACACCATGTCCCTAGTAAGCCTCTAGTTGACTGGCTCGTTAATCAATAGATGGTTACGGTTTCCTGACCATGGACATTGGATGTCGTTGATAACGGGATCACATCATTAGGAGAATGATGTGATGGACAAGACCCAAACCTAAGCCTAGCACAAGATCATGTAGTTCGTATGCTAAAGCTTTTCTAATGTCAAGTATCATTTCCTTAGACCATGAGATTGTGCAACTCCCGGATACCGTAGGAATGCTTTGGGTGTGCCAAACATCACAACGTAACTGGGTGGCTATAAAGGTACACTACAGGTATCTCCAAAAGTGTCTGTTGGGTTGGCATGAATCGAGACTGGGATTTCTCACTCCGTGTAAACGGAGAGGTATCTCTGGGCCCACTCGGTAGGACATCATCATAATGTGCACAATGTGATCAAGGATTTGATCACGGGATGATGTGTTACGGAACAAGTAAAGAGACTTGCCGGTAATGAGATTGAACAAGGTATCGGGATACCGACGATCGAATCTCGGGCAAGTATCGTACCGCTAAACAAAGGGAATTGTATACGGGATTGATTAAGTCCTTGACATCGTGGTTCATCCGATGAGATCATCGTGGAACATGTGGGAGCCAACATGGGTATCCAGATCCTGCTGTTGGTTATTGACCGGAGAGTTATCTCGGTCATCTCTGCATGGTTCCCGAACCCGTAGGGTCTACACACTTAAGGTTCGATGACGCTAGGGTTATAGGGAATAGATATATGTGGTTACTGAATGTTGTTCGGAGTCCGGATGAGATCCCGGACGTCACGAGGAGTTCCAGAATGGTCCGGAGGTAAAGATTTATATATGGGAAGTCCTGTTTTGGTCATCGGAAAAGTTTCGGGTTTTATCGGTAACGTACCGGGACCACCGAGAGGGTCCCGGGGGTCCACCAAGTGGGGCCACAAGCCCCGGAGGGCTGCATGGGCCAAGTGTGGGAGGGGACCAGCCCCAGGTGGGCTGGTGCGCCCCTCCACAAGGGCCCAAGGCGCCTAAGGGGAGGAGGGGGGCAAACCCTAAGGGCAGATGGGCCTTAGGGCCCATGCCTGGTGCGCCTCCCTCTCGCCTCCACCTGGCCGCCACCCAGATGGGATCTGGGGGCTGCCGCCACCCCTAGGGAGGGAACCCTAGGTGGGGGCGCAGCCCCTCCCCTCCCCCTATATATACTTGAGGTTTAGGCTGCCCAACACACACGAGTTCCTCTCCTTCTTGGCGCAGCCCTACCCCTCTCCCTCCTCGTCTCTTGCAGTGCTTGGCGAAGCCCTGCTGGAGTACCACGCTCCTCCACCACCACCACGCCGTCGTGCTGCTGCTGGATGGAGTCTTCCCCAACCTCTCCTTCTCCCCTTGCTGGATCAAGGCGTAGGAGACGTCACCGGGCTGTACGTGTGTTGAACACGGAGGTGCCGTCCGTTCGGCACTAGGATCATCGGTGATTTGGATCACGACGAGTACGACTCCATCAACCCCGTTCTCTTGAACGCTTCCACGTAGCGATCTACAAGGGTATGTAGATGCACTCTCCTTCCCCTCGTTGCTGGTTTCTCCATAGATATTTCTTGGTGACACGTAGGAAAATTTTGAATTTCTGCTACGTTCCCCAACAAAGGTAACTTGTGGTATATTCACTAGAGTAAGGTTGGATCGTGCGCTAGCATCGGCTGAGTGGAGTACCATGTTCCCTAATGCTAGCTTGTCACATCTAGTGGCGGCCACCTCTGATCACTGTCCAATACACCTTGAACTCAACAGTGCTCCCTTGCAGCCAAAAGCTACTAGTAAAATCTTTCGATATGAGGTAGCTTGGGAGTCTCAAGATGGTCTGAGGGATGAAATCTAGGCTGCCTGGTCACCGGAGCACCCTAGTGGTCGGGTGGAGGATGTAAAACAGAAGCTCCTTGCGCTGTCACAAAGCCTGAGTCGATGGGATAAACACACTTTTGGTTCAGTGCGGACTGAAATAAAAAACTTAAAATGCGAGCTTGGAAGATTAAGAGATAATCCTCTGCGCACTGGTCCGAGCCACGTCGAGCAAAAGATTCATGAGCGGCTTGTGGAGTTGTATCACAGAGAGGAAATACTCTGGCGACAAAGATCGAGAATCGAATGGTTAGCAGCGGGAGACAAGAATACAAAGTTTTTTCATATGAGGGCCAGCATGAGAAGAAAGAAAAACATGATCAAGTCTCTATCCAATGCTTTGGGCGTCACGATAGACGATCCGGCAGAGCTGAAAATTCTTGTTTCCAATTTCTACAAAGATCTTTACACATTAGAGGGAGTAACGAATCTGGAGGCAGTGCTAGCACATGTGCCTTGGAAAGTCACGAATGACATGAACGTCACTCTCTGTGCTCCCTACACGAGTGAAGAGGTGAAAGTGGCGCTTTTTCAAATGTTTCCCACAAAGTCGCCTGGACTAGATGGCTTCCCCGCACACGTTTTGTATAAAATTGCTTCCAAGGTGGTGGCGAATAGGTTAAGCAAATTTTGCCTGACATTATTTCTGAGGAACAATCTGCTTTCGTTCCTGGAAGATTGACCACGGACAATATTATATGTGCCTATGAATGCCTGCATTTCATGAAGAGGAGCAAATCCAAATCCAACAGTCATTGTGCTTTGAAACTGGACATGATGAAAGCTTATGACAGGCTAGAGTGGTCGTACCTGGAGGCAATTATGGTTAAACTTGGCTTTGCAAGATCTTGGATTGGAATTGTCATGGGCATGATCAAGTTAGTATCGTTTTCAGTACTTTTTAGTGGAGAGAAACTGGATCAGTTCAAACCTACCAGTGGTATTCGACAGGGAGATCCAATCTCCCCTTACCTCTTTTTGATTGCAGCGGAGGGCCTTTCGTGCCTTTTGAAATCTGAAACTCAGTCATCGCATTTCGTGGGAGTACAGGTGGCTCCGACATCTCCGGTTGTTAACCATCTTCTCTTTGCTGATGATAGCCTGCTGCTATTCAAAGCGAGTAATGAGGGGGCGACTACAGTGTCAAACCTGTTGACTACCTATTGCAATGCTTCTGGACAGTGAGTGAACAATGCAAAATCATCAATTTTTCAGTAAGGGATGCCCTCAATCTGTTCGTGATGGCATAAAAAACTCGCTTGATGTGCTCAATGAACAATTGAGTGAGAGGTATCTTGGCATGCCCACTGATGTAGGGCACTCGAGGAATGGAACCTTCAAATATTTGAGGGACAGAGTGTGGGAAAAGATAAAAGGATGGATGGAGAAGTTATTATCTTATGCGGGTAAGGAAGTATTGATAAAAGCAGTCGCCCAAGCTATTCCGGTTTATTCTATGGCATGCTTCAGGCTGCCGCGTGGCATTTGTGAGAATGTGACGTCAATGATCCGCCAATTCTGGTGGGGAAGCAAGAGGGGTAAAAGGAAGCCATGCTGGGTTTCGTGGGATGTATGCACTAAACCAAAATCTTTGGGAGGATTAGGCTTTCGAGACATAGAATTATTCAACCTATCCCTCCTTGCAAGACAAGCATGGCGCTTGGTTGAGGGGCCTGCGACATTGAGTGCAAGGATACTAAAGGCTGTATACTTTCCATCGAACTCTTTATTAAATTCTGAACTGGGAACCCATCCGTCGCAGATTTGGAGGGCTATTATCGATGGACGAAATGTTGTTGCACAGGGCATCATTAAGCGGATTGGAACGGGCGAAAATACCAATATATGGACAGAAAATTGGTTGCCCACAACGGGCATGATGAGGCCGATTTGTTCCCTTGTGGCAAACCCACCACAACTAGTTTCTAAACTTATAAATGCAGCTACAAGTACTTGGAAGGAGGAGGAGTTAAGAAGAGTTTTTCTTCCAATTGACGTGAATGTCATATTATCTATCCCACTGTGTACGAAGAGAATAGATGATTTTTGGGCTTGGGGAGAAGACCGTCGAGGCAAGTTTTCAGTCAGCTCGGTTTACAAGATGCTCTTCAATGTCAAAACCCAAAGGGAAAATTTATTGGCTGGTAATGGAGGCTCTTCAGCATACGAACAGGAGAAGAAGGCGTGGGTGTCTTTGTGGAACATCAAGGTTCCCTCGAAACTGAAAAATTTTGTATGGAGATTGTGCAAGGACTCGGTACCAACTTCAAACATTTTGCATCATCGACATATGGCCTCAACCCCGGCCTGTCCGTTCTGCCCAGTAGAGGATAGCTGGGAACATGCTTTAATTAATTGTATTACTGCAAGGTGCGTTTGGTCTCTTTCGTCGGAAGAGATAGTGGAGCATATGTGTGACAGCATGAGTTTAAATGCTAAAAACTAGATCTTCACAATGCATGAGAAACTAAAGCATGAAGAATTTACTCGCATGATTGTTACTCTTTGGGCAATTTGGAGATCAAGGCGTAAAGCCATTCATGAGGATATATGTGACAGCCCTATGCAGATCCATCTTTTCATCAATGCTTTTTTGAGGGATATACAGATACTATCAACACCAGTACAGCGGACTAATGCAAGCCGGATGCCCAGGTCAGCTCTTTGGCAACCTCCGCCACTGGATCACGTGAAGTTTAATGTTGATGCCGCTGTTTCAAGTGGAAAATTTGGTGCAGTTGGAGTAATATGTAGGGATGTGGCTGGCACTTTCCTGGGTGCCTCTTCTCTTAATTTCCAACACATATTTGATCCTGTTGCATTGGAAGCATTGGCGGTAAGAGAGGTGCTGGCGCTCGCGGAAGATTTATATGTGCATAAGATACAAGTGGCGTCTGATTGCAAGATCGTGGTGGATGAAATCAAGCAAGGTACATCATCGAATCATGCGGCAATCGTACATGAAATCATAGAGAGATCGAATGCTTTTATTGCTTGTAATTTTGTCCATGAATTTAGGAGCTCAAATTTCGAGGCTCACAATCTCGCTAGGCATGTACTTTCGCTCGGGTTAGGCCGCCGTGTCTGGTTAGGCCTCCCCGGAGATTTGAATTTTATCCCTGTAAATATTGTGACAATTTAAATAAAGCCTGGCGAGGATGTCTCAAAAAAAACTTGGGCCTGGCTCGCTGGAAACGCTCAGATCGGCAGTTTTCTAGCGAGCCAGGCTGAGTTGAGCGCACAAGGTGGGCCACTTGCATGAGGGGAGATGGGAGGGATACGAGCTGGTATGCAGCCTGTGAGTGCTTATCTACTCCTACCTCCAGTAACCTTCCCTCTAATTTTGTTCTTCCTAGCCCTCCGATCTACACAATAGTGTTCCGATTCGAGGTAAGCTCTACATGAAAAAGATTCACCTCGATGCTACGGTTCCGTTCAGGCGATCGGTTCGTAGTTTCGTCGGTTGTAAGTTCTTAATTTTGTCTTCCCATTTGAGGTTGTTCTTGACGAATTTTGTCAGATTCTTCGCGCACGATCGATCATTTGAAATTTTCTTTGACCAACACCCTAATCTTGCAGTTCCTCACAACATTCGTGTTGTAAGTTTTTGGTTTCGACGATCGTAGTTTCATCTCTCTTTGAGCAACAGTCTACTGCACTGACGCCGCCATGTCGAGCTCCTCTGTCCTCTGCTCAGAGCCCTCCTATTCGTCCCTCTCGACGCCAAAGCCCTTTCCCTTGATCTCCTTGCCCACGTCCTACTACACTAGAGTCGTTTCCGGCATCGCTCATCTCGGCCTACTCTTTGTCGTCCTCCTACTGCACTGACGCTGCAATGGTGTGCACACTGCTTTCTTGTGTCCTCTACCTACGTGCACACTGCAGTTCGCCACGCCGCCGACGAGGTCGATCATCTTGGCCTCCTCTCTCTCGCCCTACTACACTGGAGTCATTTCCGGTGTCGATCATCGTGACCTCCTCTCTCGTCCACTGCACTGACGATACCATGGAACGGGCATTGCATTCTCCTTCTCTATCGACTGTCTTTGCACGAGCACCGCAACTAGTTCGCCGACGATGTCGCTCGCCGTGCCGCCGACGGGGTTGCTCGTCCACACTCCATGCTCGTCATGTCAGACACGGCGCCACGCCCACTATCCACCGCAGTCTCCATGGTCCGGCGCACACTGCATTTCTTCTCCCACTTCCTCTGCTATCTCTTAACCCTGTGTGCTAAGTGCAAGTGCTAGCTCTTAATCATACCCCATGCGGGCAACCAAACAGTGTGTAGTTGCATGCGCCGAGACAATGCAGGCAACCAAACAACGTGCCAATGTTGATCTCCTAATGCAGGCAGTTCATATGCAGGCAACCAAACAACTCGCGGATGTCGCATATGACTATATGAGGCTGTTTTTCTAGAGTCAGGCCGAGTGGAGATGTGTATGCAACGCGGGTACTGTACGCGATGGCAACCAAACACGCCCCTTGTGGAGCAACTTTGGTGCTTGTTGGGGGTGCTCGACTTTGTCATGTTTGTTCTTTGATCAATATGTATAAGGATTTTTTTTCCAATACACAAATATAAAGCAGGATAAAAGCCTGTTTCGAGCACTTCGATTTTTCTGCGTATCTATGTAATGTATATATGTGCATAGGAGCATAACATCGGAAACAAATACTCCCTCCGTTCACAATATAAAATCATTTTACAAGCTACAGCTGCATTGGCTGCCTAGTTAATTAACGTTTGTTTCAAAACAGTGCAAGTGGGACAGTATTTTGGTGAAATGAAACACCATCCCGTCGTTTCAAAATACTAAGATATAAATATGTACCTGTAGAAAAATCCATAGAACTCTCTCTACCTACTCATCAACTTGTCGCCTTGTCGGGCAGCCTTTTACTCTACCGGCACACATGCAAATCACCGATCTAACAGCGGCAAACAAGCAAATCAGTTTCTGGGGCAATGGTCCCGTCTCTCTCCAACGCATGCACATGCACATGCACACTGTACCCACGCTAGGGTAACTCGTAACCTTTAAATTTTCTCTCGCATCCCTTCACGAACAGGGAACCAGTCGGCGAACCTGGATGTATGAGATCGTTATCCAATGTTGTTCGTATATATTTCAAACACTTTGGCAACAAATTGGACAAAATTCTTACAACATGGTGGATTTCAGACATATCAGATCGGGCGACGTTCATGCAAACATGGCGGATTTTGATTAGATTTCAAACATTTAGAAGGGGAAAAAAAGGCCAGACCCTAAACCTATCCTATGGCGGCGTACAACCCCTTGTCATCCTCCATCCGCCATTTTCATAACCACCGGCGATAAAACCAATGAAGTGAAGCAGCGGTCTCCCGCGAGGAAGAGTAGAACACGGGAGACGGAACGACCCGCATGGGACACACCTGCTGCTTCACGTGCCCTACTCATCCTCAGAGGAGTCTGCGACTTGTCCATCGCCGGTGAATATGAGGTCCACGATGAAAATGGTGGCGCCCACGCTGTCGTCGTCCCACCGGGCCGCCGGATGGTTCAACGGCGACGAGTAGGAGGCGCAGCTCGCGTTATTTCCTCCGCGATCGCCCGAATCTGCACCTCGGTGGCGGCCTCTTCGTGGCGAGCGACGCCTAGATGGCACACTGATCCATGACGAAATTGGGGTTCGTCGTGGCCATGGCCGCCATGGCCTCCTCGCTCACGCGCTCGCCGTAGCTCTGACCCTCCGGCAGTCGGTGCTGCTCCAGGAGGAACATGTTGTACCGTTATTCCTCATGCGTCTGCTGGAACGCCGATAAAGGCGCCGGCACAGGCCACACCTCCTCCATGGTGGCGTTGTAGTGCGCCGGCGTACACCGGAGGCGCGGGAGTCGTGGCGGTGTCGTTGGAGCCCGTCTCCATCATGGTGTCGTCCTCGTCGTCGGAGACCTCGGGCAAGCTGACCGGCAAGCCAGCCTCAATCCGTCGGGCATGGCGATGACAAGGGCGACCATGCTTCATCTTAGTTGAAAGGCTCTCCCACAGAGCTTCGCCGCCCGCAGTCATGACAGGTGAAGTGCAAGGTAGGAGGATGGGGAGCGGCTTGTGTTATGGCATGGAGTTAGCCAAAGTGTGGTCGCCTTTAAAGCGGATTCCGGTGAGGCCAGGCGTCCAGGTGCGTCAATGCGCGACGCTGAAGTGCCTTTCTTGGTCAGTGAGCCAGCTTAATAGCGGCATATGGACGGATCGGACATTCAACGGGTGTCGTCCCTCCTCTCTAGTAACGCGTCTCCGGCATTAAACAGGCGTGGACACCGAAGACGTGCAGCGGACGGCACCCATGGCCGGTGCGCCGCTTCAATGGCGGAGGCAGTGAAAGGTCGCTTCCATCCTGAGCCATTGTGACGCCCGGGTAATTAAGCTACAGTAACCCCCTCGTAATGATGCCACGTCACCTCGATTACTGTTGCTAAACTCGCGTTAGTTCGAAACCGATTCAAATTCAAAGTCAAAATCAAGCAAACAATAAAAGTTTTCAAACATCAAAACTAAAATGTTCATCATGTGGCAAATGATCCCTAACTAGATTTTGTGGTGGAACAAACCTTTTACAAAGTGTTTAAATGCCCTAAACTAATTAAAAACAGTGGCTAAACTAATAATTTAATTGCTTTTGAAAAATAAAAATACATTATACTAATTTATTTTGGGTCCAAACTAGGTTTGGCAGTGGCCTATTTTGATGATACTAAGTTAGGTGCTAACCTGGTATTTTAAAGAAACTAAAATAATTAGGAGCTAAAAGAAAACAGAAAAGAAAAATAGAAAAAAAGAAAAAGGTCAAACAAAAAAAAACAGAAACCCCCCCCCCCCCCGTTGGGCCAAGTGGCCCAGCTGGCCTTCGCCGTCCGAACGGGCCGGCCCAGCCGGCCGCACCTTATCCCCACCCCCCCTGAGACCTAACCCTAACCCCCACCCGCTCCCCACTCTCCCCCACTCATCCCACCCCCTCGCGTCTCCCTCGCCCCTCCCCGATCTGAATCGGGGGAGATGGCGCCTCGACCGCGCCGCCTCGCGCCCTGACGCCGGAGCCCGTCCCCGGTGCCACCCCGACGCCCCACCTCGCCGCGCGCTGGACTGCCTCGCCCCTCCTTCTCCCTCGCACGTCGCCCGGACCGCCGACGCCGCCCGGTGCCGCCTCGCCGCGACCCCGCCGCAGGAGCCCCCTCGCTGGAGTCACCACCTCGCGGACGCGCGCTCCTCCGTCCTCGCCACTGCCCCGTCGTCTTCGACTGCATGCCGCCACGCCGCACGTCGTCCCCGACCTCCGCCGAGCACGCTGCCCCGAACCCTACTCCGCGCCGTGAGCACCCCTCCTGGCCTCTCCCTCTCTCCCCGTCGTCGCGGTCGTCGTGCTCCGCACACGCACACGCTCACTCGCCGTCGCCCCTCGCCCGTGCGTGGCCACGAGCCCGCGCTGCCCCCTGGCCGCACCCGCCTCCGCCTGACCTTGCTGGCGGCGGCCCGCATCTGCCCCGCGGATAACCTGCCGGCCACCATGCCACCGCCCTGGCCGAGCCCCCCCTGCTATGCGAGCGTGCCCAGCCGAGGCCACGGCCTCGCCCTCGCCCTCGATGGGCGCCCGCACCCAGCGCCCAACGCCCGCCCGATAGCGCCCGAACCCGCTAGGCCCCCTGGGGCCTATGACAAAGGGGCCCCACCCCCGGAACTTAAAAAAAGAATTAAAAATAATATGTAAATAAATAAAATAAATAAATATAATAATAATAATAATTAATAAATTAATTAAGGAATTAATTATGTTAATTAATTATAATTAGATTAACCTAATCACTAATTAACCTAATTAACTATTAGTTAATTAAAACAGAGTATGACGAATGGGACCCACCTGTCAGGTTGACCTGGTCAACTGCTGACGTCATGCTGACGTCATGATGACGTCAGCAGACACTATTCTGGATAATGTTGATTAAATTAAATAAATAAATCCTAAAAATGATTTAAATCTTTTAAAATTAATATAAAATAAACCGTAGCTCGGATGGAAAAACTTTGTACATGAAAGTTGCTCAGAACGACGAGACGAATTCGGATACGCAGCCCGTTCGTCCGCCACACCCCCCCTAACCTATCGAACACGTAACTTTCCCCCTCCGGCTCCTCTGCCCGAAAACGCGAAACACCGGGGATACTTTCCCGGATGTTATCCCCCTTCACCAGAATCACCTACTACCGCGTTAGGGCACCTCTAACGCCGTTACTTGTCATGTCATGCATCACTATGCATATGCTTGTTTAAATATTTATTGTTTCCCCCCCTCTTCTCTCGATAGACACCGAGACCGACGCCGCTGCTACCCAGTACGACTACGGAGTTGACGACCCCTCTCTCTTGCCAGAGCAACCAGGCAAGCCCCCCCCCCTTGATCACTAGATATCGCCTACTCTCCTCTATACTGCTTGCATTAGAGTAGTGTAGCATGTTACTGCTTTCGTTATTCCTATCCTGATGCATAGCCTGTCCTTGTTACTACTGTTGTTACCTTTACCTGCAATCCTAATGCTTAGTATAGGATGCTAGTTTATCATCAGTGGCCCTACATTCTTGTTCGTCTGCCTTGCTATACTATCGGGCCGTGATCACTCGGGGGTTGATCACGGGTATATACTATATACTTTATACATGATACATGTGGTGACTAAAGACGGGTCGGCTTGAGGAGCACCCGCGAGTGAAGTTTTGAGGCGGAGCGGCAGGGCAGGTTCCGACCACCTAGGAGAGAGGTGGGCCTGGCCCTGGTCGGCGTTCGCGGATACTTAACACGCTTAACGAGATCTGGGTATTTGATCTGAGTCTGGCCATTTGGTCTATACGCACTAACCATCTACGCGGGAGTAGTTATGGGTATCCCGGCGTCGTGGTATCAGCCGAAGCCTTCGTGACGTCAGCGACTGAGTGGCGTGCGCCGGATTGGACTGGAAGGCCACTAGGCTAGGTCTGCTTTTGGCCGCGTTCGCAACGTGCAGGTGTGCTAAGGGCGATGGGCCCAGACCCCTGGGCGCTTAGGTTTAGACCGGCGTGCTGACCTCTCTGTTGGTCTAGGTGGGGCTGCGACGTGTTGATCTTCCGAGGCCGGGCATGACCCAGGAAAGTGTGTCCGGCCAAATGGGATCGAGCGTGTTGGGGTATGTGGTGCACCCCTGCAGGGAAGTTAATCTATTCGAATAGCCGTGATCTTCGGTAACAGGACGATTTGGAGTTGTACCTTGACCTTATGACAACTAGAACCAGATACTTAATAAAACACACCCTTCCAAGTGCCAGATACAACCGGTGATCGCTCTCTCACAGGGCGACGAGGGGAGGATCATCGGGTAGGATTATGCTATGCGATGCTACTTGGAGAACTCCACTCTACTCTCTTCTACATGCTGCAAGACGGAGGCTGCCCGAAGCGTAGTCTTCGAAAGGACTAGCTATCCCCCTCTTATTCCGGCTTTTTGCAGTCCAGTCCACATATAATAGCCTTATTCCAGTTGATCCCAATGCATACATATGTAGTGTAGCTCCTTGCTTGCGAGTACTTTGGATGAGTACTCACGGTTGCTTTCTCCCTCCTTTCCCCCTTTCCTTCTTCCTGGTTGTCGCAACCAGATGTTGGAGCCCAGGATCCAGACGCCACCGTCGACGACAACTCCTACTACACCGGAGGTGCCTACTACTACGTGATGCCCGCTGACGACGACCAGGAGTAGTTAGGAGGATCCCAGGCAGGAGGCCTGCGCCTCTTTCGATCTGTATCCCAGTTTGTGCTAGCCTTCTTAAGGCAAACTTGATTAACTTATGTCTGTACTCAGATATTGTTGCTTCCGCTGACTCGTCTATGATCGAGCTCTTGTATTCGAGCCCTCGAGGCCCCTGGCTTGTAATATGATGCTTGTATGACTTATTTTATTTGTAGAGTTGTGTTGTGAAATCTTCCCGTGAGTCCCTGATCTTGATCGTACACGTTTGCGTGTATGATTAGTGTACGATTAAATCGGGGGCGTCACAAGTTGGTATCAGAGCCGACTACCTGTAGGAACCCCCCTTCCACACTCCTTGGCCGAAGTCGAGTCTAGACATTGCAAAAACTTTTACTAACTTGGCCGTGTGCCTTACGGGCCCACATCGCCATCGGGTGGTATTAGGATCTTTTACTCCTCGATCCATACTCTGGGACTCTGAACTCTCTCCTACTCGGGTTAAATGAATTTTGCTAAATCTAACATTAGGATCTCGTTATCACTTTCACCCGGAGAGCCCCTTATTACTGATGATCGTCTGCTGCACGTGAAGACCCTGAAGATACTCTCCGCTGTTAACCCGAGAACTTGTGTTCATCGCGTTTGCAATTCCCCTTCCACCATCAACCCTTATGGGTAACTACTTGCAGTTGTTATTCTTACATTCATCCATAGTTGATCTTGTTATTATAAGATACCCTGAAATACTCGTCGTTGTTTCGATACTCCTTGAGCTTACCGCCTTGCTGTTCCTTGTCACCTGGATACCCCTACGGATAATTCCTCGCACTTATCGAGTATCCGCTCATTCCCAGTTGTTCATGTGTTTCGCAAAAGACTTCGAAATACCATTCGATCTTCCAAAAATCTTGAGCATCCTCTTGCTCTTGAAATTCTTGCTTGCTTGCATTATGGTTAATCCCATAAGTCTCGTAATCTTATTGGCATCTCTTGTCATTATCATTTTGAGTCCGTTGATTCAATTTGTTGCGAATGCTCGCAATTCTCAATCAGATCCTAGAATTCAACCTTCCGGCTCAGACGTCATTTTGAATAGGAGCTAGTTCTCGACCAATCAAATTGCCGTCGATTGTGCCCCTAAGTCTATTCAACTTATCCATCCTTGATCAGATGCATCTGCTTCTGATCCTTCGATTTGGAATCATAATACCTATGCATTTAAGCTTCGAATTATTCAGATGATTCCACAACCTATTGCATTTGCATTCTTTCCTCTTCTGGTTGAGTACCGATGCGCACATCAGATCCTTTGAGGACCACCGGATCCTTTGTTGGATTTTATCCGATAGCGTCCTTCATATTCAATCCCTTTGGAAGTTTTTTCTCCATTGGTAAATCCTATCCTCTGATTGACCAACCATGCTCTGCTTTCAAGCTTGTGGTATTTACTATTGAAGCTTGTGGTATATGTTTCCACGATACCCTGACGGGTTGAACATATGCTTTTTTCTAATCTGTGTGAACCCGGAACTTACTACGGGTCATACTCTACTGGTGTTATGACGGATAAAATTTTCAACACCACAACTTCGTTGAAGGCGAGAAGTAAATGTAAGGTTATGCATTGAAGAAGTGGGAGTCGACCTTGAACTTTGTGTTCATGCCCATGGACACGATGTAGATCTTATTATTAAAGCTTCTCTTAAATTAATTACTCCCTTGGTATAGTTCATATTATATCTGGGATCTGGCCTTTTGCAATCATGGTTTCGACCATGTTCTCCTTTAGGTACCGTTTCTCGTGCAAGTTTAAGCACTTGTCTTCTGCAGAGCAATACCCCAGTCCAACCTCTACTTTGATCTGTCGTCGAGTATTACCCCCTGGTATCTCGAGGATACCACGGGATACATAACTTCTTATGAGTTCTTCATCAACTAATATTCTTGCCGATTCCATTTTTCCAACAGGTTCTCAGTTGTTAGAACCCCTCAAGGACACCGACAACTGAATTGAGTCCGCACTACGATTCAACAACTCTTGGTAACCTTCATTACTTATGAGTCTGAACTCGATCACGTCATTCCGAGCCTACTCGACTATATCATTATCGTGCCAAATTTTAACTGTGCTACCTGGTCCTTCTTTCTGGAGCACAATTTCGATGATGGGCTAAGCTTACGTCGATCTTCCTTGTCTTATCGTTTCACCTCAAACAACAAACTTGATTTCAAGTTTGTGACGTACCCATGGTTCCAATAACCTTTCGCTTCATCATTCGTTTGACTTGATGTCATCGCCGACCGATTACATCTCCATGAAACCTCTCGACAGAAATTGTCATGATCATCATCAACATTTCGAGCTCCTCAAGGATATCAATTGAATTCCTGATGAAGAAATACCATCCTTGCCCTCGATGATTTGTGTTACCATCGACCACTTTATTGACTTCCCTCCAACACAAACTTGTTCGTGTTTTGTGTTATACCTTGATTTCCTTGCTATCCAGCATTTGTTCTTCTTCACCTTGGAGTATTACCATCTTTAATGTCAAGAAAGTCATGAGAATTTCACCACCTCTTAAGGATTCCTGATACAGGTAATACTTCTCACCATCACCTTTCTTTCTTGGTCTCTGTATTGTTTCTAACCGGAATACCGACTAATGGTCTGTGTTGTGCAAATTCTAAACTTCTAGCAACCCTATTGCTTTGAAGTTATTGGTCTACAGTTTCATTCTAAGTCTATTGCTTATTGAATCATCATTCGAACATTGATCGTGCTACCTAGTCCAGATTCCTGGGTGCACCCTTCTATCATTGTTCAGTTGTGTATGTTTCCCTAGAGCATACATCATTATATCATTTGAATTGACTAGTGTCATCTTCTTGTTCACATTATTGTGGAAAGCCATCCATTTGAAAATTCTCGATGAATTGTCGCTGAGCCCATCAGCCACCTTCTCATCCCCTCCTTGGTTTAATGATGAACTATTATTCCAGGAACCCTCTCCCATGGTTCATTTCTCGAGAATCTTGCAATGTCATTTCGACTATTTGTGTTGCACCTTTTCTTCTCGGACATCCTGAGTCTGAGGTATCCTGACACCAATTAGACCTGCACCTCGGTCAGATATGATGGTTGGAACATATTTCCAAGAGTTATAACATTGGTCTTTAACCCGGTAAGGTGATTCGTGCCTAGCACACCTGGTCGGAGGCCCTATTGTTATAGTTCCCCTTTTAGCAAGGTTACCCCTTCTTCCGTGGGAAACTGTAAGATCTATTCTACAAGTTATTCCTGATGGATCCTTTTTGTTTCCAAAGTCTGATTTTCACCTGTTGACCATGTCAATGCTATCTCGAAGCATGTCTGTGGTACTCCGATTTTCAATAAGAGCATTTGAAGCCCAATGCTAATTGTTTCCTGCTCAATTATCCAAACACCGTTGTAAGGGTAATGTCATGAAATTTCTCTCCCCTTACCTAAAGGTTTTTCTGGTTTCTATCATGTCATGGATATCATGCTCTGCTCGTCCTTGGGAAAGATATACCCGTGGAATATGTGTTTAAACACATATTCCTTTCCATTGTTTTGTTTAACCTTCTTGAGGTTTATATGATTTAAGCAGTAATAAGACACTGCTTTTGTAAGCACCTCGGTGTACAACTCTGTCAGTAAGAACCTGTTACTATTGTTGATGACATTCCGGTATCCACCGATGGACGGGAACTTTGCCTAATGGCCCGCCTCGTTCAACGAGCAGGAAAATGGTTCTCTTCGTCCCTCGCCCTTGGTACCAACGTTGTTGCCAACTTAACTGACAGGCTACCCTCTGACATGTCTTGCTATCATGACCGAGTAAGATGCCAACGGCCTTCCTACTTTTAACCACATGGTGGGCCCATAACCCACAGTTCCACAGGATCGAAACCGGACTCTCCCGTACACCATGTTGTCAAAGTTATTCCTCGTGCTTGACTTCGTATGTGATTCACGGGCCACCTGCCTAGCGATCCATTCTGCTACCAGACACAATACTTATTCCCATTGCTTTGGACCCCTTTTCATGCCCTGTTTCAGGCATCAAACGATCGCCTGCCCGCTCGAAACTTCCCATGATACCACCTTACTATGCTCTCGATATTTTTGTAAGTTTCAATTCGAGAGTTACTTCCGCCACCTTCCTTGATATTATCGACCAGATAGTCGACCTTGCAGAGGTCTGTTCTCCCGGAATGCCCACCCTTTATTCTTTCGTAAATACGATGGAGTTCCTGAAGGAAGGACGCCGACTTCATCATGATGACTTAAAGCAGAGAGATGAAAATATCAGTGTATTGGACCGGCCTCTTCGAGAAGAGCAAGCCAGGATGAGAAGACCCGCTAGTTTCTAACCAGACTTTCCCCCCTTACACCCCTCTTAAATCTCGGGACGAGATTTCTTGTAGTGGAGGAGAATTGTGACGCCCGGGTAATTAAGCTACAGTAACCCCCTCGTAATGATGCCACGTCACCTCGATTACTGTTGCTAAACTCGCGTTAGTTCAAAACCGATTCAAATTCAAAGTCAAAATCAAGCAAACAATAAAAGTTTTCAAACATCAAAACTAAAATGTTCATCATGTGGCAAATGATCCCTAACTAGATTTTGTGGTGGAACAAACCTTTTACAAAGTGTTTAAATGCCCTAAACTAATTAAAAACAGTGGCTAAACTAATAATTTAATTGCTTTTGAAAAATAAAAATACATTATACTAATTTATTTTGGGTCCAAACTAGGTTTGGCAGTGGCCTATTTTGATGATACTAAGTTAGGTGCTAACCTGGTATTTTAAAGAAACTAAAATAATTAGGAGCTAAAAGAAAACAGAAAAGAAAAATAGAAAAAAAGAAAAAGGTCAAACAAAAAAAACAGAACCCCCCCCCCCCCCGCTGGGCCAAGTGGCCCAGCTGGCCTTCGCCGTCCGAACGAGCCGGCCCAGCCGGCCGCACCTTATCCCCACCCCCCCTGAGACCTAACCCTAACCCCCACCCGCTCCCCACTCTCCCCCACTCATCCCACCCCCTCGCGTCTCCCTCGCCCCTCCCCGATCTGAATCGGGGGAGATGGCGCCTCGACCGCGCCGCCTCGCGCCCTGACGCCGGAGCCCGTCCCCGGTGCCACCCCGACGCCCCACCTCGCCGCGCGCTGGACTGCCTCGCCCCTCCTTCTCCCTCGCACGTCGCCCGGACCGCCGGCGCCGCCCGGTGCCGCCTCGCCGCGACCCCGCCGCAGGAGCCCCCTCGCTGGAGTCACCACCTCGCGGACGCCGCGCTCCTCCGTCCTCGCCACTGCCCCGTCGTCTTCGACTGCATGCCGCCACGCCGCACGTCGTCCCTGACCTCCGCCGAGCCCGCTGCCCCGAACCCTACTCCGCGCCGTGAGCACCCCTCCTGGCCTCTCCCTCTCTCCCCGTCGTCGCGGTCGTCGTGCTCCGCACGCGCACACGCTCACTCGCCGTCGCCCCTCGCCCGTGCGTGGCCACGAGCCCGCGCTGCCCCCTGGCCGCACCCGCCTCCGCCTGACCTTGCTGGCGGCGGCCCGCATCTGCCCCGCGGCTAACCTGCCGGCCACCATGCCACCGCCCTGGCCGAGCCCCCCCTGCTATGCGAGCGTGCCCAGCCGAGGCCGCGGCCTCGCCCTCGCCCTCGATGGGCGCCCGCACCCAGCGCCCAACGCCCGCCCGATAGCACCCGAACCCGCTAGGCCCCCTGGGGCCTATGACAAAGGGGCCCCACCCCCTGGAACTTAAAAAAAGAATTAAAAATAATATGTAAAATAAATAAAATAAATAAATATAATAATAATTAATTAATTAATTAAGGAATTAATTAAGTTAATTAATTATAATTAGATTAACCTAATCACTAATTAACCTAATTAACTATTAGTTAATTAAAACAGAGTATGACGAATGGGACCCACCTGTCAGGTTGACCTGGTCAACTGCTGACGTCATGATGACGTCAGCAGACACTATTCTGGATAATGTTGATTAAATTAAATAAATAAATCCTAAAAATGATTTAAATCTTTTAAAATTAATATAAAATAAACCGTAACTCGGATGGAAAAACTTTGTACATGAAAGTTGCTCAGAACGACGAGACGAATTCGGATACGCAGCCCGTTCGTCCGCCACACCCCCCTAACCTATCGAACACGTAACTTTCCCCCTCCGGCTCCTCTGCCCGAAAACGCGAAACACCGGGGATACTTTCCCGGATGTTATCCCCCTTCACCAGAATCACCTACTACCGCGTTAGGGCACCTCTAACGTCGTTACTTGTCATGTCATGCATCACTATGCATATGCTTGTTTAAATATTTATTGTTTCCCCCCCCCCCCCTCTTCTCTCGATAGACACCGAGACCGACGCCGTTGCTACCCAGTACGACTACGGAGTTGACGACCCCTCTCTCTTGCCAGAGCAACCAGGCAAGCCCCCCCCCCCTTGATCACCAGATATCGCCTACTCTCCTCTATACTGCTTGCATTAGAGTAGTGTAGCATGTTACTGGTTTCGTTATTCCTATCCTGATGCATAGCCTGTCCTTGTTACTACTGTTGATACCTTTACCTGCAATCCTACTTGCTTAGTATAGGATGCTAGTATTTCCATCTGTGGCCCTACATTCTTGTTCGTCTGCCTTGCTATACTATCGGGCCGTGATCACTCGGGGGTTGATCACGGGTATATACTATATACTTTATACATGATACATGTGGTGACTAAAGACGGGTCGGCTTGAGGAGCACCCGCGAGTGGAGTTTTGAGGCGGAGCGGCAGGGCAGGTTCCGACCACCTAGGAGAGAGGTGGGCCTGGCCCTGGTCGGCGTTCGCGGATACTTAACACGCTTAACGAGATCTGGGTATTTGATCTGAGTCTGGCCATTTGGTCTATACGCACTAACCATCTACGCGGGAGTAGTTATGGGTATCCCGGCGTCGTGGTATCAGCCGAAGCCTTCGTGACGTCAGCGAATGAGTGGCGCGCGCCGGATTGGACTGGAAGGCCACTAGGCTAGGTCTGCTTTCGGCCGCATTCGCAACGTGCAGGTGTGCTAAGGGCGATGGGCCCAGACCCCTGGGCGCTTAGGTTTAGACCGGCGTGCTGACCTCTCTGTTGGTCTAGGTGGGGCTGCGACGTGTTGATCTTCCGAGGCCGGGCATGACCCAGGAAAGTGTGTCCGGCCAAATGGGATCGAGCGTGTTGGGGTATGTGGTGCACCCCTGCAGGGAAGTTAATCTATTCGAATAGCCGTGATCTTCGGTAACAGGACGATTTGGAGTTGTACCTTGACCTTATGACAACTAGAACCAGATACTTAATAAAACACACCCTTCCAAGTGCCAGATACAACCGGTGATCGCTCTCTCACAGGGCGACGAGGGAAGGATCATTGGGTAGGATTATGCTATGCGATGCTACTTGGAGAACTCCAGTCTACTCTCTTCTACATGCTGCAAGACGGAGGCTGCCAGAAGCGTAGTCTTCGAAAGGACTAGCTATCCCCCTCTTATTCCGGCTTTCTGCAGTCCAGTCCACATATAATAGCCTTATTCCAGTTGATCCCAATGCATACATATGTAGTGTAGCTCCTTGCTTGCGAGTACTTTGGATGAGTACTCACGGTTGCTTTCTCCCTCCTTTCCCCCTTTTCTTCTTCCTGGTTGTCGCAACCAGATGTTGGAGCCCAGGATCCAGACGCCACCGTCGACGACAACTCCTACTACACCAGAGGTGCCTACTACTACGTGATGCCCGCTGACGACGACCAGGAGTAGTTAGGAGGATCCCAGGCAGGAGGCATGCGCCTCTTTCGATCTGTATCCCAGTTTGTGCTAGCCTTCTTAAGGCAAACTTGATTAACTTATGTCTGTACTCAGATATTGTTGCTTCCGCTGACTCGTCTATGATCGAGCTCTTGTATTCGAGCCCTCGAGGCCCCTGGCTTGTAATATGATGCTTGTATGACTTATTTTATTTGTAGAGTTGTGTTGTGAAATCTTCCCGTGAGTCCCTGATCTTGATCGTACACGTTTGCGTGTATGATTAGTGTACGACTAAATCGGGGGCGTCACAGCCATATTCGATGTGGAGCGATGCGCTCTACAGCGGCATGAACGCGGACAGCTGGCGACGGGCCGGAATGCCCGCGGGAGAGGGATAAGGAGTTTGGGTGGACCAAGGCGGTCACAAGCAGGCGTGGCATCGGTCCAAACTTCCGTAAAATCCCCCATGTTTGTCTCCGATTTACGGGGAAAAACGCGTCCGGACCGCTCTTTGAATCGATACGCGCCTATGTTGGATAGCTTCTGCTGTCCGAACAATGCAGACCGGATGCATGCGGGAGGTTTACGGTTCTTAGAGATGCCCTAACAAAACAGTTTATATGTTCTTCTAGAATCAACACGTGTATCGTACTACGTGTACCGCAGTTCAAGTCCATGCCCAAACGCGGTTTCCGCCCTTTTCTCTCGTATTTCCTTGCGTAGTTAACGCCAATGCTACTGCTGCCAGTGACAGCTTTCAGGTCGTGATCTACACACACGCGATCTGTGGATGCCTCGATCTGAGCCCAGGAGGAACTCGAGGACGAACAGAAAACACACACGAACACGGGAGACAGTTTTGTGACGCCTTAATTCCAGCGTCTTTTCTGTTTCTCTTCTTTTATTCAACAGGGAAAACAAACTGAGCGACTTCTACGCCACGACCCAACATGCTCGCACCATCCCACGGCTTCAGATCGTGGACTCGCTCGTGCTACAAAAACGCTAGACACGACTTGGCCGCAACGTGGACTAAGCACGCTTCTGGCCATACAGAAACATGTACGTACAAAACACGTACAGATAAACTCCTAGGTGTCTATAACTGAAACACAAAGAAGAAAGACGTACAGTCTTAGGAAACTAGGAAAGAGGACAAGGTTAACAACAACAATCACCTCCTTAAACTTGTCACTTGCCTTTCATTGCCCTCATGCCAATCCTCTCCCTCATCTCCAGAAATTTTATTCTTCCAAGCGGCTTTGTGAGTATGTCAGCCAACTGATCGCCACTACGGACATGCTCCACGGACACGGATCCTGACTCCACCATGTCGCGGATGAAATGATATTTAATATCAATATGCTTACTCCTGTCATGGTAGACCGGGTTTTTGCAGAGAGCTATAGCTGACTGGTTATCAATTTTCAGCAATACTTGATCAACCTCCTGCCCAAGCACATCAGCTAATAGCCTCGCCAACCATATTCCTTGACAAGCTGCATATGCGCCCGCCATATATTCAGCTTCACATGATGAGACAGCGACGACTTTCTGTTTCTGTGAGAACCAAGTGATCAGACAAGGGCCAAGATAGAACATAACTCCACTTGTGCTTTTTCGATCATCAACATCCCCAGCCATATCACTGTCACTATAGCCATACAGGCGCAATGCTGTTCCTTCCTTCCTCTCATAACAGCACCCATAATCCAGTGACCCCTTCACATATTTAAGGATGTGCTTGACAGCAGCCAAGTGTTCACTGGTTGGTTTCTCCATGAACCTACTGACAATACCGACAGGGAAAGCAATGTCCGGTCGTGTATGAACTAAGTACCTGAGACTTCCAACAATGCTACGGTATTCAGTAGCATCTACTGGTGGAGCTGTACTGGTTTTCCTCAATTTCAGTTTGGGTTCCATCGGCACATGTGCTGGGTTACAGTCCATCATTCCCGCCTTCTCAAGAATTTTTGTAGCATAGCCTGACTGACAGAGAAAGATGTTCCTTGGACTTTGTCGTACTTCTATTCCAAGATAATATGACAGCAACCCCAGATCACTCATACTGAATCTGTCTTTCATTTGCTTTTTGAAAGAAGCCACTTCTTCAGTGCTTGTTCCAGTAATGATTAAATCATCTACATATACTCCAACCAGCAACTTGGATGTGCCATGACACTTCTTGTATAGGGCGTGTTCCAGAGGACATTTTTCAAAACCTAGTTGCACTAGAGTTTGATCCAACTTTGTGTTCCATGCCCTTGGAGCTTGCTTCAGACCATACAAAGCTTTGCTCAATTTCAGAACTTTTTCTTCCTCTCCATTCACTTCAAACCCTGGTGGCTGTGACACAAACACTTCCTCAACAAGTTCACCATTTAAAAATGCTGACTTTACATCCATATGATGTATTTCCCAACCCTCCTGAGCTGCAAGTGCAATGATAAGTCTGATGGTTTCCAAACGAGCAACAGGTGCATACACCTCCTCAAAGTCAATTCCATGCCTCTGAACATATCCCTTGGCTACTAACCTGGCCTTATGCTTCACTACGTTGCCATGTGAGTCCTTCTTCAATTTAAAAACCCACTTAAGACCAATTGGCTTTGTACCTGGTGGTAGATGCGTGAGCTTCCAAGTCTTATTTTCTTTAATGGAGCTCAACTCGTCCTGCATTGCACGCCTCCAGCATGCATCTTTGCTTGCCTCCAGGTACGAGGTTGGTTCAGCCATTCCCAACATACACAAGCTATATTCATCACCATCAATCTCGAAAGTTTCATCATAAATATCGTCGAGCAGCCGGTACCTTTGTGGTCCTTCTGACGTTGTTGGTTCTGAAACATTTGTTGGTGGTGATACAGAGTTTGGGGATGACTGCACCGCCGTCATCGGGGTCTCTGGTTCAGCTGTACTTTCAGAACTTCTCACCTCGTGATCAACCTGCAATTTCCCAGGTATTGGAGATGGCATGGGCACGCCAATGTCCAGATGTGCACCATACTGAACTGTGAAGGTAACACTACTCGGCTGTGTCGGTTCAGTCTTCTCTGAAACCCAATCCCACTGTCCATCTTCTTCAAATACTACTTCATGAGAGATGTGCAGTTTGTTTGTCCTTGGATCAAACATTCTGTATGCCTTTGAATTTGGCTCATAACCAATGAAGATCATGACCGAACTGCGATCAGCCAGCTTGGGAAGATGTGCACCAATTTTCTTAACATGTCCAAGACATCCAAATGTGCGCAGAAAATGCACATCCGGTTTCTTCTTGTACAGAGCCTCATATGGAGTCATATTTGGGACACTCTTAGTTGGTGCACGGTTGAGCAGAAAAACTGCAGTGGCTACAGCTTCACCCCAGAAAGTACCTGGCAATTGTTTGTTCTTCAACAGGCTCCGCGCCATCCCCACGACAGTTTGGTTTCGGCGTTCAACCACACCATTTTGTTGCGGCGAGTACGGAGCAGTGAGATGGTGCTTGATCCCCAAATCTTCACAGAACTGAACAAACTCCCTTGAGGTGAATTCGCCTCCTCTATCTGTCCGAAGTGCCCTGACAGTCAGTTTCAATTCAGTCTCAACTGATGCCTTGATCTTCTTCACTGCACCTAGTGCCTCATCCTTGCTTTTGATGAGCACAACCCACATATAGCGAGTGCAATCGTCCACTATCAATAAGAAGTACTTTTTCCCACCAAAAGTTGCTGGAGAAATTGGGCCACAGAGATCTCCGTGCAACAGCTGCAGAGCTTCGTCTGCGCGAAAGTTAGCTTCAGCAGGAAATGGTCTACGGCGCTGCTTAGCGACCAAACAGCCATCACAAAACCGATCACCTTGATCTATCAATGGTAAACCTCTCACCATCTCCTTCTGACCTAAAATTCTTAGCGCTGAGAAGCTCACATGACCATATCTTGCATGCCAAAGCCATGCGTCATCACCTGACTTGGACAGCAAACACTCTGGCAATGTGATGTCAATATGAAACACATACAGCCGGTTTTTGGTTCTTCTCACTTTAGCTAGCACCTTGCACTCTCGGTCTTGCACCACCATCACTCCATCCTCAACTGAATATTTGCAGCCTATCTCGTCAAGCTGGCCGAGGCTAATGATATTGTTTTTCAGCCTCGGTATGTAGTACACCTCAGTCAAGATGCGGTGATCACCAGTGTATGCCTCAAACAAAACCGAGCCTCGTCCCTCGATCTCAACAGTGGAACCATCTCCAAATTTCACTGCACCGCGAATGGAATGATCGATCTCTGCAAATTTGTTTAAGCACCCAGTCATATGGTTGCTAGCCCCGGTGTCCAAATACCAGGCCTTATCCATGCTTCCCTGCAGCTTAGGTTGTACTTTGTCCTCGTGCAGCATCACAGTTTCACTCACTGTCTCTGTCACCTCAACCAGAGTGCACACCTCTGTCAACAACAGTGCTGGATCCTCATCAACTTGCTTTTGCACAAGATTGGCCTTCTCTCGCTTCGGTTCCGGGCAATCAGAGGCGAAATGACCATTGACATTGCAGTTAAAACACTTAACTTTTGAAATATCAAACTTACGATGCTTTTTCTGCTTGCCCTTCCCATTGTTCTGGCCATGGTCACCACGACCTTTGTCCTGGCTGCCGCCTTGTCCTCCGCCTCTCTTTGCACCGGAACCTGAGGCACCGCCACTGTCAGTCGATTTCTTTCCTTTCATCAGCGATTCGAGGGCACGTGTGACGAGCATCAGCTGCTCATCCTTGTCGCTGCGGTTCTGCCGGCGCCCGCGCTGGTTCTCCTCGAACGCCGTGAGGCGCCCAACTGCCTCCTGCAGAGTCATCGTCGACATGTCACCCCACTGCTCGATGGTGTTGACGATGTCAGCGAAGCGATCCGGGACGGCGCTGAATAGACGCTCCACCACGGCCTCTTCCCCAAGGGTGACGCCGAGGGAGCGGATCTCGCTCACCAGTGTGGTGAGTTTCCTGGCAAACTCCGGGATAGTTTCCCCGTCCGCCATGTCGAGGCGATCGAACTGCCTTTTCAGTTGCCGCGCGCGTGCCTTCTTCACGCGATCCTCTCCGACGCGGGCACATCGGATCATCTCCCACGCCTCCTGCGCGGTGTCACAGTCCGCAACCTGCAGCATAACATGATCCGGGACGGACTGGGAGAGCGCCGCGAAGGCCCCCTCGTCCGCCGCTTGGTCGTACTCACCGGAGCCATCAATCGCCGACCAGACACGTAGCGCCTTCATCAACACTTTCATCTTGATAGCCCACAAAGAGTAGTTCGTGTCCGTCAGCATGGGGTACTGCACGGGCACATTGGTGGCTCTCGACGGAGCAGCCAGCACCACGGCGCCATCACCGTTGCCTGTGCTCGGCCTCCTGGCTGCCGGCGGCGTGTACTTTCCGCCACCGCTGCCGCCGCTCTTCCCGTCGCTCTTCTTAGGAGACGTATCCCCCATCTCCACCAATCGCCTTCGATCACCGCCGCCGGACGCCGCAGGAACCTAGAAACCCGAAGCTCTGATGCCAATTGACAGCTTTCAGGTCGTGATCTACACACACGCGATCTGTGGATGCCTCGATCTGAGCCCAGGAGGAACTCGAGGACGAACAGAAAACACACACGAACACGGGAGACAGTTTTGCGACGCCTTAATTCCAGCGTCTTTTCTGTTTCTCTTCTTTTATTCAACAGGGAAAACAAACTGAGCGACTTCTACGCCACGACCCAACATGCTCGCACCATCCCACGGCTTCAGATCGTGGACTCGCTCGTGCTACGAAAACGCTAGACACGACTTGGCCGCAACGTGGACTAAGCACGCTTCTGGCCATACAGAAACATGTACGTACAAAACACGTACAGATAAACTCCTAGGTGTCTATAACTGAAACACAAAGAAGAAAGACGTACAGTCTTAGGAAACTAGGAAAGAGGACAAGGTTAACAACAGCAGCCAGTACCAGTACAGTACAGTATGCAGACACAGTTAAGGTGATGGAGCTATTAAATGGGCCGAAAATGCCGATGCTACACTTTTTCTTTAACATTAACTAAGCAAAACCAGCAAGGACCTGTTTTGTACTAACAGTCAAGAGAGAAAACATGGCCCAGGTTCACTTGAAGAGCAAAACCTAGCCAAGTAAGCAGTTTAGCCGGCCCGGCTAGTAAATTACTGACACCAGCAGTCCAACATGCAATTTTCATATCATATCAACTAGCTTGTGATGACCCACTTGCCACATTCTTTTCCCTACTTCCGTTCGAATGAGCTTTAGCTTGACTGGCTTCGAACTTTTGAAGCTGCCCTTGGAATCCACTAAGCTAGGAGTGGAGAAGCTCGTCCCATTTGCGTTGCTTAGGTGTCTGATCACTTATGGTCTGGCTTAGGACTGATGTCCAAAGGACTACGGCTCTATCAGAGCGTACCGACGTACTGTACGCGCTTTGCCGCGTGTACGAATATCTTGCTTCGCTGCCACATGCAATATGTGCATGTTCTTGGCCGCCGTGGCACTGTTGCAGCTATAGCTGTCCGTCCATGTGAGCGCAACGGGCCGTAGAAAAGGCAAAGTTAACGAACTAATCATTTGTATTTTTTTATAAAGAGCGGAGAGATATGATAAATCTACAAGTACGAAGCTACCCAATTTTTTTAGGCCCTCGACTGTAGAACAATAGTTCTACAGTATTTTCATAATAATCATCATAATAGTATGTTACAATGAGGGCAGAAAAGAAAGTAATAGAGAAAATCTATCCAAAGACCAAGAAACCGATGTCTTCAGCCTATGCCAGTTCTAGGGCCGGGGTCATCATTGGCCAAAATTTTCACCACAAAATGATACACTTATAAAAGCAACTTAGTACCACATCAATATCATGCCATATTTATCATGGCATGAATCGAGTACAAGGGTCCGCGCAAAAGACACAAATCGAGTACTCCCTCCATTCCTCTATGTAATGCGTGTTATTTTTCTAAGGAAGTTTCACAATGTAGTGCGGGTTTGGTGTTTTGGACGGAATTAACCCTCGCTTGGCTGAATTATGTGGCTGAGAAGTGTGGGTCGCTAGGCACATGCATGTGGAAATGCTGAGCGAAGGGTAACAGGGTCCAAAGTACACGTGCCAGCACATTCATTGGTATTGTAGCCCAGATGAAATGAGCACGATATAAAGGAACAGAGGGAGTACAAGAGAACTAACAAGTAGGAGAAGCTCTAGATCCTCAATTTTATCACTTAGATTTGGGTGAATTTGTATATCTAACGGCCACGCGTCTCTCCCTACTCTAGAATACTCTCAGGAACAAAAAAAGCTCAATTCTCATGGTTACTCTGGGTTTTGGGAATAGGCATATATGCACAACTTTATAGAAAGCCCCCTCAGCTTGTTGAGTATCTCTTACAAGCAAATTAGGGCGCAAATTCGCTGTGGAGAAACTTAACCTCCATTCTTTCAAATGGTAAAATGAGAGTTGCGCTTTATCGCGGCCAAGGGTAATAAAGTTTTCGATTCTCCTTTTTAGTCTAGTGCTAGCTCACCAGAAAAAAAAATAGCTTAGAAAACCCCGCATAAGAGTTGAGCTTTATCATGGCCAAGGGTAATAAAGTTTCCGATTCTCCTTTTTAGTCTAGTGCTAACTCACCAAAAAAACAAAAATAGCTTAGAAAATCCCACATGCGCCAATAATCAGAAATATCCGACCCTTAGTTTAGTAGACCAGCAAATCATAGATGTCAGATTAATTGTAAAGCTGCATAAATTACCCACCAATGCCATGGAAGAGCGTTCGTCATTGAGTGTGGGGCAATGCACTCAAAATATCCATCGTATGCGGATGCTGGAATATGATTTTTTTTTTCTTTGAGCAAGAGAAGAGAGGAGGATGCACTCGAAGTAGCTATTTATGTTTTATGTTAAGTTGTGATCTAAATTCATATAAAGGCTAATTTCTGAAGGAGCGAGGAGGACAATATCCCCCGCGGTATGGATCAGCATCGATGCTCTTGCCCGATGCCCCGATCCCCTTTCTCCTTTCCTTCTCTCCACTCGCTCCAAAATTGCTGCCACCATATGAGGCCCGGCTGGTACTGTTGCATCCGTTCCTTGATTTGTTGCCCTAAACCTAGTCGTCCTCAGTTGCAGGCCCGCTGGTAACGACATAGGGTTTGTAAATAAATAAAACTTGAACCACGTGACACATGTGATAAGCAATACAAATAAGGGTTTGCCAAGGTCTCACTCGACTGAGACTTCGCCCGAAGTCTAAGTCAGCTGAAGTCATCCATGTTAAATTCAGCCTGTTTATATTGTGGGCTGCTGGGATGTATTTTTCTTCTTGTGGGCTTAAGTTTTGTGCTGTGTTGAGAAACGCATGATGGGCTTCACCTCATGTGGGAAAGGAAACGAGTGCAGCACCTAGCGGGGGACGCACAGCTCCACGCGAAAGCAGCTTGTTTTTATAATGCGGCCTCACACTCCAAACGAGTGCAGCTAGTCAGTCGGCCTCATCCCCTCAAAGGGGAAAATAAGACAGTCGGCCTCATGATTGTTGGTGATCATGCGAAGCGTGAACCATATAAGAACACACAACATCGTTGAGATTTGAAACACTATTGAAAAATATTTGAAACAAGTTTTCAAAATTGTGAAGAATTATGAAATACCGAATATTTTCTGTAAAACATGAACAATATTTGAAATTGCAAACATTTTTTAAAATGTGAATGACTTTTGTAATTCCGAACAATTATTTTCATCCCGAACAGGTTATATTTTTTTCAAAAATTTGAATATTTTTTAAAACACAAACACTTTTTGAAAAACATGAAAATATTTTTAGAATGAGAACATTCTTTAATTTTTTTGATCAACATGTCCTAATGGGAACATTTTCTAAAATTTAGAGAAAATATTTAAAAAACACAAACATTTGTTTTAAATGTAAACGCAGTTTTACAAGTTGGAAAACTATTTTTTGGAAATACGAACAAACTTTCAGTAATGCGAACAAAATTTGATTTTTTTAACATATTTTGAAAGTTCTAAACAATTTTTGATAATCTGCTCTTTTTACGACATTTATAAGTTTTAGAAAAGAAACAAAAAATAGAAAGTCAAACAAAAATCAAAAAAGAAAAAGAAATAACAATGAGTTGGAGTCGCGTCGAGGACCTGCAATTGTAGTGGGGGTGACACTTGCAGGTGCGTGCCTGTTGGTAGGCAGGCAATTGACCTACTCCATACCGACAAAACACCACACGGTTGCAGTCACGTTGAAGACATGTCGTTGTAGTCAAGGGTCACACCCGGAGTTGTGTGCCTAGTGACAGACATGCAACTATACCCTTGCCCGGCAAAACACTAATAAGTTGCACTCCTATCGAAGACATGCAATTGCAATTAGGGGTGGCACTTGCAGTTGGGTGCCTAGTGGTAGACAAGCAAACGGGCCTACTCCCTTGACAAAATACCACATAGTTGAGGTCATATTGACAACAAGCATTTGCACTCCTATCGAAGACATGTAGTTGCAGTCGGTGGTGACACTTGGAGTTGCGCGTCTAGTGGTAGATATGCAAATGGCCTATTCCATCGACAAAACACCACATAGTTGCAGTCATATCGAAGACATGCAATTGCAGTCGAGGGGTGACCCTTGGAGTTGGGTGCCTAGTGATAGACATGCAACTGGCCTACTCCCCCGATAAAACACCACATAGTTGCAGTCCTAGCAAGGACTTGTACTTGCAATAGGGAGTGACACTTGCAGTTGCATGCATAGTGATAGACATGCAGCTGGCCTACTCCTACCGACAAAAGACCACATAGTTGCAGTCATATTGAAGACATGCAATTGCAGTCAGGGGTGATACTTGCAGTTGCGTGCCTAGTGGTAAATGTGCAACTGGCCTACTCTGACTCGACAAAACACCACACGGTTCCATTGCGTTGAAGACATGAAATTGTAGTCTAAAGTGAGACTTGCAGTTGTGTGCCTAGTGGTAGAGATGCAACTAGCATATCCCCAATAATACACCACATAGTTGCAACCCTATTGAAGACATGCATTTATAGACGGGGGTGGCACTTGGAGTTGCATGCCTAGTGATAGACATGCAACTGGCATACTTCTTCCGATAAAACACCAAATATTGCATTCATATCGAAGACATGCAGTTGTAGTCGGGGATGACAATTGAAGTTGCGTGCCTAGCGGTAGACATGCAAGAGGCCTACTTTCCATACAAAACAACACATAGTTGTAGTCTTACCAAAGACATGTAGTTATAGGTGGGGGGCGGGGGCATTTGGAGTTGTGTGCCTAGTGATAGACATGCAACCGGCCTGCTCCACACCACATAGTTGCAGTCGAGGGTGACACTTGCAGTTGCGTGCCTAGTAGCAGACATGCAACTGCCGACTTTTCTAGCAAAACACCACGCAGGTACAGTCGCATTGAACACATGAAGTACTTGCATTTGCGTGCCGAGGTGCATCCTCCCTCTCCCACATACAAATAAAAAAATGTACGCAAAGGCTAATCCTTCGCTACTTGCACACGAGCTTTGCTAGAGTTACGGACTGAAAGTTACAGATTATACTTACGGGATGATGGTGGCCTTATCTGATTGGGTCATGTTGGGGGTCCTGCTGGAAATCAGGGGGGCAGAGTTTAGCATGAGAAGGACACGTATGTCCGTAAAAGCAGTCTGTAGGTTGTAGTCCGTAAGTGTAGGATTTTTGCTTGCACACTGGGTGAGAGACGTGTAGTTGTGCATGGATAGACTACACGTGCAATATATGATTAAATTGACCCGCAAAAAATAAATACGACTAAATTTTACTCAAAGTTAAAAATACGATGTATCCAGTTGTGCACGGAATGACTAGCATGCAACCGATAGTTTGATTTACAAAATAAGAAAAACAAATGTAAGAGGTAATAATTAATAATTAATAAAAGTCAAAAGAAAAATAAAAGAAAGAAAAAGTATTTGGGTGCAGAAAGAGAAGTGTTGAAAATGGGGCAGAAGAAGGTGATGAAACAAGGGAAAAAGAACCTCGCTCAGCGCCACGCATTCCCAACAAACAAATAAAAAGGGAATAAAGGGCAAACAGACCCCAAAAAAAACCTTCCCTGTCCAGCCCACTGCCAAAAGGCCTGCCCGGCAAGAAAAAAACAAGACAGAAAAGCAGCCCACCCCACTTCCTCCCCTACGCAGGCCAATTCTTATTAAACACAGTCTGCACCTAAAAGCAACACACAAATCTAACGGGCAGGGAATCGAGTCTCAGTCGGCTGAGTTTTAGCGAGACTGTACAAATAATTCAAAAAGAAAAACTTGAAACTCGCGAGTTAAACGAGTAACTCGATACTTGGTTTGGTTCGACTCGTCGCGGACTCAACTCTGCTATCCATCCCTACATCTGTGTTGGTGATTAGTGTACTACTCCCTCCATTCTTAAATATTTGTCTTTCTAGAGATTTCAACAAGTGACTACATACAAAGCAAAATAAGTGAATCTACATTTTAAAATATGTCTATATACATCTTTATGTGGTAGTCCATTTGAAATCTCTAAAAAATACAAATATTTAGGAACGGAGGGAGGGAGCAGTAGTTAGTTAGTACGGAGCTGTACGTACACCCAGTCCACAGGCAGTACCAGTTGGGGCCATTCCTTCGATCTTGGCACGTAAGCATCGTGCGACGGTCGCGTGGACACCGCTTGCATTGCAGCTCACTCTTCCTCCCGTCCCGAGCAGTACTCTGCTACTACCAATCTATCATGCGTGGCATCCATTGTGGCGTCAGTGGCATGACAGCAGAGGGGCACGAGCTGGCTGGACGGCGTGGCGTCAGAACATCAGAGCTGGTTGCTTGCGCACTGCGCGTGTACGCGTACGTTACGTACTACACGCGTGATTGGGTGACGGTGCCAATCCGCCGAGGACACTCGTGCCGTGTGCTGGTGTCCTCCGTGTTGCACCGTACGACGTCCGTCTCATCTCATCCATGGACGATCCTGTGGCGCCGTCCATATCGACGGGCCTGGATGCCTGATCATCATCTGAGATCAAACACATGCATCCGTTCATCCATTACTGGCGCTATCTAGCTAGGTATGTCGCCCGAGCACGAACAAACGTGCGTAGATCGGATAATTGCCGATGAGGGCTCTCAGAATTGCCATCGGATAATTGCCGAAATTTGGGCCAGGATGGTTTAAAAGCAGACCGAAAACGGACACTGATTCGTTTGCTCTCGGGGCGTTGGGCCGCGTCTTCTATCAGTTTATCCCAAACAGATGCGGCCGGACCATGCGTTGGAGTTGCACTTAGTGGCGCTATCTAGCTAGGTACGTATGTAGCCAGAGCACGAACGAACAAAGGTGGTGATCGAGTAATTACCGACGAGGGATCTGGTCTCAGATCGCCTGTTCCGCAGCGGTGTAAAACAAGCATGCATGCATTCAACCGGCCAAACACCAGCTAGCAGTTAGCACAGTGGAGCATCGAGCATGGTGCATGCTTTCCGTCGATCCATCTTTCGGCGATGCAATGCCAACTGTGCCCATATGGACGCACATGCATGTGCTGCTGCTGCTGCTGCGCGACCGACCGAATTACTTGCCTGCTACGCTCGATCGATCGATCGATCTCGAACATGCATGCCCGCTGTCCAGCACTAGTTAGCCACCGTCGATCGAGTACCGGAACAAGTGTAAGCGTCATGTGTGTCCACACAGACACGCCTGCATACCATACAAGTTTGCAAAAGGCCCCGGCCCTTTTTCCCTGTATATGTTTTCTACTCCCTCCGTTTCTAATAAAGTCTTTTTGAAGATTTTAAATAAACTATCACATATGGATGTATATATAGACATATTTTAATGTATAGATTCATTCATTTTGCTTCGTATGTAGTCGCTTGTTGAAATCTTTAGAAAAACCAATATTTAAAAACGAAGGAAGTACAACTCTTTTTTCCTGTCTTTTTGCTGCCCATTTTCACCGTAGTATAAAGGCTCAACGTAAAAGTGAACGACGGCGACGAAAAGTCTAAGGCAAATGAAACTGGGCTCCTCCAGTGGAACCAAAGAAGGGCACGGCCAGCGTGTGTCTAGTACTGTACACTACAACGAACATAACTTTACGATGGTACCCAGGGCTATACATACAACGGGGAGACTTTACGTCGTGTGTTTGGACAAATATAACGGATATGTTCATATGCATGCATGCATGCATGCACGCCAGCTAGGTGGCCGGAATTAAAGGACGAGAGAAAGCGGAGAGCAA
Source organism: Triticum urartu (assembly GCF_056163025.1). NCBI lineage: Eukaryota > Viridiplantae > Streptophyta > Magnoliopsida > Poales > Poaceae > Triticum > Triticum urartu. Next base: position 83,908,250 of record NC_141878.1, on the reverse strand, counting down.
CGCGTTTTCTCACGTGCACGTTGTACTGCATGCATGTCTCCATCGACATGTCTTGGCGGGAACGCCGTCGATCGCTGCTACTACTACGTACTGTACGTACGTATACCAGAAAGTATTTTAATTTTCTCTTGATTCATTATACTTGAGAGATCGTGAACTATCATTGAATGGGGCGCCGAAAATGCAGAGGGCTCTCCGCTCCCGCTGCATGCACGATCTCACTGTGCAGCTGCATGGACGGATCTCTGATTCAACACCGCCTCCCGAAACAGTTGTTCAGACAGCGAAGCCAAGCTTCGCGGGATTGAAAACGGTCAAGGGCGCACTGTACGAAGGGACGGCCCTGCAAAATGTGCAAACCACTCACAAACCATGGCGAAGCTGCCAACTCTTTTTTGGATAAATGATGCTTTTTTGACTCATAACGTCGCATCAAGAGAATACAATCATTATAAGTACACACTCGGTTTCTGCAAAACTAGGATGCACACAAACAACACTAACACACACGCAAAGAAACGTGTCACAACGAACTCAACTCAATCTTGCAACAGCAACCACCACCGATGACAATACCCGGACTTTGTGAAAAGTTCTTGGACAACGACGCCTTCAAGAAGGACACGACACTCGAGCGCCGCCGTCACTAGATCCACCGATGGAGGTTAGATCTACGTTTTTTCACCCCTGAAGAAATATCCGAGCAAATTCCAGAAAATGCCTTCATGAAGGGAATGGTGTGAAACACCATCATTGTCAGGTACAACCAGTGCAGAGATCAGACCTAGAGTTCTCACTCTGGAGCTCGAGACCCTATGCTAAAGAGCACCACCACACTTAAGTCTCCCTGTACTGCCGCCCCCATTTTTAGTGAAGATGTTATTGTTGCAAGCTAGATCGTCACGTTTCAACATCTATATACGACAAGCAGGTCATCAACAAGGTCACCAAAGCAGTCAAGAGCCCACTCGAGGGGCCAACCTAATGCCCTAAGTTATTGGTAGTGATAGAATGCATACTACAGATATATGAAGCGGCCGGTGCTGCCAAGAACCCACATGGTGAAGCTGCCAACTAACCTAGTTTATATGGATGGTTTTCTTGTAGTGGAATCAGTCTACCCGATTTGACTCTTATGCTCACATACTCTTTTGGATTTATTTTAGGTTCTGTGACGCTAATCTTTCAGTGGTATGATGTGCTTTTCAACTATATACGATTTGTCTTTGACAACTTTGTCAATCGCAATATCTATCAACTCAATCTTCAAAGGTACTCATATGAGTAGGGTTGTGTGCATGTGTTCATTGGACGAATGTGTGTGTGAACGTCTGCATCTATACTAAAGTTAAACGACCACAATGGCAAATCGACACACACACTCCTATAACGTTGTTCCTGCAATCTCCCACTTTGGCTGGCTCTGCAACTTGAGAAGAACACATCAACAAAGACATCATGCGCATCCTAAGACAAATTTTTAGAAGTCCCAGCAACGTTTTCCCACAAATGAACAATTTCTCTTTTGCCTAATTAATGCTAGAGGAAATATTTTGTCTATGTAAAAAGTATATGCACATTGTACAAAGGAACACCATGCCATTGTTTTTTATCCGCTTAAGGTGTAAATATGTGCCGGCATATGTGCTCTACTTTGGGGACGCAGATTCTTGGATCTCAAGGAGGAATTGCATAAACCATGAACTATTTGACGTTGACTTTGCATAAAACACCTACTCCACCGGTTTGTTGCACGGAACACTACATACCGGTGTACTCCGTTGCAGTGCACATCGGGTTGTTATCCGGCACCTGATGTACCGGGCGGGTGCACTCCTGACTTGATCCAGAAGAAAATTTAGCAACTTTGTGAGCCGACGAAAATACCCTGTTAGAAATAGAGATAGAACTACCTATTATAATCTCAACAAACTCTATTCTCTCTCTCCCATAGCTTATCTCCTCCTCTCTTGTAACAACCGAATCGTGATCGATCGGTATTGCCTTGTAAGCCACGACAGGGGTTGTTCCTGTCTCATATCAATATAAACCAACGCGGCTCCTCATTGAGGAGTAGGAACGCTTCCATCTGACATGGTATACAGAGCCATCCTCTTCCCATCGATCTAGCCAAAAGCTTTCCTCCCGATCACCCTCGCCATTGCCATGTCGTCCTCACCTACCGTCACCCTCAACCTCGGAGCCCTACCATCCGAGAAACTTACCAAAACCAACTACATCCTGTGGAAAGCACAGGTCATGCCGGGCCTCCGAGGAGCGCAGGTCACCGGCCTTCTGGACAGGTCAGATGCCGCACCACCAAAGACAGTGCAGCAAGAGCAGACGGACAAAACCGTCACCACGGAGCCCAATCCGCTGTATGCACAGTGGATATCAAAGGATTAGCAGGTTTGGAGTCATCTTCTGAACTCTCTGTCAATGGAGATCCTGTAGGAAATATGCCCTAGAGGCAATAATAAAATGATTATTATATTTCCTTGTTCATGATAATTGTCTATTATTCATGCTATAATTCTATTATCCGGAAATCGTAATACATGTGTGAATACATAGACCACAATGTGTCCCTAGTGAGCCTCTAGTTGACTAGCTCGTTGATCAACAGATAGTCATGGTTTCCTGGCTATGGACATGGGGATGTCATTGATAACGGGATCACATCATTAGGAGAATGATGTGATGGACAAGACCCAAACCTAAGCATAGCACAAAGATCATGTAGTTCGTTTGCTGTAGCTTTTCTGGATCGATGTCAAGTATCATTTCCTTAGACCATGAGATTGTGCAACTCCCGAATACCGTAGGAGTGCCTTGGGTGTGCCAAACGTCACAACCTAACTGGCTGACTATAAAGGTACATTACAGGTATCTCCGAAAGTGTCTGTTGGGTTGGCACAAATCGAGACTGGGATTTTTCACTCCGTATGACGGAGAGGTATCTCTGGGCCCACTCGGTAATGCATCATCATAATGAGCTCAATGTGATCAAGTGGTTGATCACGGGATCATGCATTACGGTACGAGTAAAGTGACTTGCCGGTAACGAGACTGAACAAGGTATTGGGATACCGACGATCGAGTCTCGGGCAAGTAACGTACCGATTGACAAAGGAAATTGAGTACGGGATTGATTAGGTCCCCGACATCGTGGTTCATCCGATGAGATCATCGAGGAGCATGTGGGAGCCAACATGGGTATCCAGATCCCGCTGTTGGTTATTGACCAGAGAGTCGTCTCGGTCATGTCTGCTTGTCTCCCGAACCCGTAGGGTCTACACACTTAAGGTTCGGTGACGCTAGGGTTGTATAGATATGAGTATGCAGTAATCCGAAAGTTGTTCGGAGTCCCGCATGAGATCCTGGACGTCACGAGGAGTTCCGGAATTGTCCGGAGGTGAAGAATTATATATAGGAAGTGTAGTTTCGGCCATCGGGAAAGTTTCGGGGTCACCGGTATTGTACCGGGACCACCGGATGGGTCCTGGGGGTCCACCGGGTGGGGCCACCCATCCCGGAGGGCCCCATGGGCTGAAGTGGGGAGGGGAACCAGCCCATAGTGGGCTGGTGCGCCCCCCCTTGGGCCCCCCATGCGCCTAGGGTTGGGAACCCTAGGGGAGGGGGCGCCTCCACTTGCCTTGGGGGGTACTCCACCCCCTTGGCCGCCGCCCCCCCTAGGAGATCCCATCTCCTAGGACCGGCGCACCCCCCTAGGGGGCATATATAAAGGGGGGGAGGGAGGGCAGCCGCACCTCAAGCCTTGGCGCCTCCCTCTCCCCTGCTACACCTCTCCCTCTCGCAGAAGCTCGGCGAAGCCCTGCTGCGATCGCTGCTGCATCCACCACCACGCCGTCGTGCTGCTGGATCTTTATCAACCTCTCCTTCCCCCTTGCTGGATCAAGAAGGAGGAGACGTCATCCGCTCCGTACGTATGTTGAACGTGGAGGTGCCGTCCGTTCGGCACTTGGTCATCGGTGATTTGGATCACGGCGAGTACGACCTCATCATCCCCGTTCTCTTGAACGCTTCCGCTCGCGATCTACAAGGGTATGTAGATGCACTCTCCTCTCGTTGCTAGTTGACTCCATAGATTGATCTTGGTGAAACGTAGGAAATTTTTTTGTTTTCTGCAACGTTCCCCAACAGTGGTATCAGAGCCAAGTTTATGCGTAGTTACTATGCACGAGTAGAACACAAAGTAGTTGTGGGCGTCGATATTGTCAATTTGCTTGCTGTTACTAGTCTTATCTTGATTCGGCGGCATCGTGGGATGAAGCGGCCCGTACCAACCTTACACGTATGCTTACGTGAGACCGGTTCCACCGATTGACATGCACTAGTTGCATAAGGTGGCTGGCGGGTGTCTGTCTCTCCCACTTTAGTCGGATCGGATTCGATGAACAGGGTCCTTATGAAGGGTAAATAGAAATTGGCAATTCACGTTGTGGTATTGGCGTAGGTAAGAAACGTTCTTGCTAGAAACCTATAGCAGCCACGTAAAAACTTGCAACAACAATTAGAGGACGTCTAACTTGTTTTTGCAGCAAGTGTTTTGTGATGTGATATGGCCAAAGGTTGTGATGAATGATGAATGATATATGTGATGTATGAGATTGATCATGTTCTTGTAATAGGAATCACGACTTGCATGTTGATGAGTATGACAACCTGCAGGAGCCATAGGAGTTGTCTTTATTTTTTGTATGACCTGCGTGTCATTGAGAAACGCCATGTAAATTACTTTACTTTATTGCTAAACGTGTTAGCCATAGTGGTAGAAGTAATAGTTGGCGAGCAACTTCATGGAGACACGATGATGGAGATCATGGTGTCATGCCGGTGACAAGATGGTCATGGAGCCCCAAGATGGAGATCAAAGGAGCTATATGATATTGGCCATATCATGTCACTATTATTTGATTGCATGTGATGTTTATCATGTTTTTGCATCTTGTTTACTTAGAACGACGGTAGTAAATAAGATGATCCCTCATAATAATTTCAAGAAAGTGTTCCCCCTAACTGTGCGCCGTTGCGACAGTTCGTTGTTTCGAAGCACCACGTGATGATCGGGTGTGATAGATTCCAACGTTCACATACAACGGGTGTAAGACAGATTTACACATGCAATACACTTAGGTTGACTTGACGAGCCTAGCATGTACAGACATGGCCTCGGAACACAGAAGACCGAAAGGTCGAGCATGAGTCGTATAGAAGATACGATCAACATGAAGATGTTCACCGATGTTGACTAGTCCGTCTCATGTGATGATCGGACACGGCCTAGTCAACTCGGATCATGTTATACTTAGATGACTGGAGGGATGTTTATCTAAGTGGGAGTTCATTGAATAATTTGATTAGATGAACTTAATTATCATGAACTTAGTCTAAAATCTTTACAATATGTCTTGTAGATCAAATGGCCAACGTTGTCCTCAACTTCAACGCGTTCCTAGAGAAAACCAAGCTGAAAGACGATGGCGGCAACTATACCGACTGGGTCCGGAACCTGAGGATCATCCTCATAGCTGCCAAGAAAGATTATGTCCTAGAAGCACCGCTAGGTGACGCACCCGTCCCACAGAACCAAGACGTTATGAACGCTTGGCAGACACGTGCTGATGATTACTCCCTGGTTCAGTGCGGCATGCTTTACAGCTTAGAACCGGGGCTCCAAAAGCGTTTTGAGCGACACGGAGCATATGAGATGTTCGAAGAGCTGAAAATGGTTTTCCAAGCTCATGCCCGGGTCGAGAGATATGAAGTCTCCGACAAGTTCTTCAGGTGTAAGATGGAGGAAAATAGTTCTGTCAGTGAGCACATACTCAAAATGTCTGGGTTGCATAACCGCTTGACTCAGCTGGGAGTTAATCTCCCGGATGACGCGGTCATTGACAGAATCCTTCAGTCGCTTCCACCAAGCTACAAGAGCTTTGTGATGAACTTCAATATGCAGGGGATGGAAAAGACCATTCCTGAAGTATTTGCAATGCTGAAATCAGCAGAGGTAGAAGTCAAAAAGGAACATCAAGTGTTGATGGTGAATAAAACCACTAGTTCAAGAAAGGCAAGGGTAAGAAGAACTTCAAGAAAGACGGCAAGGGAGTTGCCGCGCCCAGTAAGCAAGCTGCCGAGAAGAAGCCAAAGCATGGACCCAAGCCCGAGACTGAGTGCTTTTATTGCAAGGGAAGTGGTCACTGGAAGCGGAACTGCCCCAAATACTTAGCGGACAAGAAGGCCAGCATCACAAAAGGTATATGTAATATACATGTAATTGATGTGTACCTTACCAGTACTCGTAGTAGCTCCTGGGTATTTGATACCGGTGCGCTTGCTCACATTTGTAACTCAAAGCAGGAGCTGCGGAATAAGCGGAGACTGGCGAAGGACGAGGTGACGATGCGCGTCGGGAATGGTTCCAAGGTCGATGTGATCGCCGTCGGCACGCAACCTCTACATTTACCTACGGGATTAGTTTTAAACCTCAATAATTGTTATTTAGTGCCAGCTTTGAGTATGAACATTGTATCAGGATCTCGTTTAATACGAGATGGCTACTCATTTAAATCCGAGAATAATGGTTGTTCTATTTATATGAGAGATATGTTTTATGGTCATGCTCCGATGGTTAATGGTTTATTCTTAATGAATCTCGAGCGTAATGCTACATATATTCATAGTGTGAATACCAAAAAATGTAAGGTTGATAATGATAGTCCCACATACTTGTGGCACTGCCGCCTTGGTCACATAGGTGTCAAACGCATGAAGAAGCTCCATGCAAATGGACTTTTAGAGTCTCTTGATTACGAATCATTTGACACGTGCGAACCATGCCTCATGGGTAAAATGACCAAGACTCCGTTCTCAGGAACAATGAAGCGAGCAACCAACTTATTGGAAATCATACATACTGATGTGTACGGTCCAATGAGTGTTGAGGCTCACGGTGGCTATCGTTATGTTCTCACCCTCACTGATGACTTGAGTAGATATGGGTATGTCTACTTAATGAAATACAAGTCTGAGACCTTTGAAAAGTTCAAGGAATTTCAGAGTGAGGTTGAGAATCAACGTGACAGGAAAATCAAGTTCTTGCGATCAGATCGTGGGGGAGAATACTTGAGTCACGAATTTGGCACACACTTAAGAAAATGTGGAATAGTTTCACAACTCACGCCACCTGGAACACCTCAGCGTAATGGTGTGTCCGAACGTCGTAATCGCACTCTATTAGATATGGTGCGATCTATGATGTCTCTTACCGATTTACCGCTATCATTTTGGGGCTATGCTTTAGAGACTGCCGCATTCACTTTAAATAGGGCTCCGTAGAAATCCGTTGAGACGACACCGTATGAATTATGGTTTGAGAAGAAACCTAAGCTGTCGTTTCTAAAAGTTTGGGGATGCGATGCTTATGACAAGAAACTTCAACCTGAAAAGCTCGAACCCAAGTCGGAAAAATGCGTCTTCATAGGATACCCTAAAGAAACTGTTGGGTATACCTTCTACTGTTGGAAATATGCCCTAGAGGCAATAATAAAGCATTATTATTATATTTCTTTGTTCATGATAATTGTCTTTATTCATGCTATAACTGTATTATCCGGAAATCGTAAATACACGTGTGAATACATAGACCATAATATGTCCCTAGTAAGCCTCTAGTTGACTAGCTCGTTGATCAACAGATAGTCATGGTTTCCTGGCTATGGACATTGGATGTCATTGATAACGGGATCACATCATTAGGAGAATGATGTGATGGACAAGACCTAATCCTAAGCATAGCACAAGATCGTGTAGTTCGTTTGCTAGAGCTTTTCCAATGTCAAGTATCTTTTCCTTTGACCATGAGATCGTGTAACTCCCGGATACTGTAAGAGTGCTTTGGGTGTATCAAACGTCACAACGTAACTGGGTGACTATAAAGGTGCACTACGGGTATCTCCGAAAGTGTCTGTTGGGTTGACATGGATCGAGACTGGGATTTGTCACTCCATATAACGGAGAGGTATCACTGGGCCCACTCGGTAATGCATCATCATTATGAGCTCAAGGTGACCAAGTGGTTGATCACGGGATCATGCATTACGGCACGAGTAAAGTGACTTGCCGGTAACAAGATTGAACAAGGTATTGGGATACCGACGATCGAGTCTCGGGCAAGTAACATACCGATTGACAAAGGGAATTGTATACGGGGTTGATTAATCCTCGACATCGTGGTTCATCCGATGAGATCATCGTGGAGCATGTGGGAGCCATCATGGGTATCCAGATCCCGCTGTTGGTTATTGACCGGAGAGTCGTCTCGGTCATGTCTGCTTGTCTCCCGAACCCGTAGGGTCTACACACTTAAGGTTCGGTGACGCTAGGGTTATGAAGATATGTGTATGCAGTAACCCGAATGTTGTTAGGAGTCCCGGATGAGATCCCGGACGTCACGAGGAGTTCCGGAATGGTCCGGAGGTAAAGAATTATATATAGGAAGTGCTATTTCGGGCATCGGGACAAGTTTCGGGGTTATCGGTATTGTACCGGGACCACCGGAGGGGTCCCGTGGGCCCACCGGGTGGGGCCACCTGTCCCGGGGGGCCACATGGGCTGTAGGGGGTGCGCCTTGGCCTACATGGGCCAAAGGCACCAGCCCTACTAGGCCCATGCGCCTAGGGTTTCCACCAAGGAGGAGTCCAAGTGGTGGAAGGCACCCCGAGGTGCCTTGGGGGGGAGGGAAACCCTCCCCTGGCCGCCGCACCTAGGAGATCAGATCTCCTAGGCTGCGCACCACCCCCCCCCCCTTGGCCCTCCTATATATAGTTGAGGAGAGGGAGGACTTCATACCTCAGCCTTTGGTGCTTCCCTCTCTTCCCGTTACGTCTCTCTCTCGTAGTATAGGCGAAGCCCTGCTACTGTGACGCCCTGCATCCACCACCACGCCGTCGTGCTGCTGGATCTTCATCAACCTCTCTTCCCCCCTTGCTGGATCAAGAAAGGAGGAGACGTCATCCGTTCCGTACGTGTGTTGAACGCGGAGGCACCGTCCGTTCGGTGCTTGATCATCGGTGATTTGAATCACGTCGTGTTCGACTACATCATCCCCGTTCTTTGAACGCTTCCGCTCGCGATCTACAAGGTACGTAGATGCATCCGATCACTCGTTGCTAGATGAACTCCTAGATGGATCTTGGTGAAACCGTAGGAAAATTTTTGTTTTCTGCAACGTTCCCCAACATCTACCTCAGATCCGAAGGCAAGATCTTTGTTGCCAAGAATGGGTCCTTTCTAGAGAAGGAGTTTCTCTCGAAAGAAATAAGTGGGAGGAAGGTAGAACTTGATGAAGTATTACCTCTTGAACCGGTAAGTGGCGCAGCTCAAGAAAATGTTCCTGAGGTGCCTGCACCGACTAGAGAGGAAGTTGATGATGATGATCATGAAACTTCAGATCAAGTTGCTACTGAACTTCGTAGGTCCACAAGGACACGTTCCGCACCAGAGTGGTACGGCAACCCTGTCTTGGAAATCATGTTGTTAGACAACGGTGAACCTTCAAACTATGAAGAAGCGATGGCGGGCCCGGATTCCGACAAATGGCTGGAAGCCATGAAATCCGAGATAGGATCCATGTATGAAACGAAGTATGGACTTTGACTGACTTGCCCGTTGATCGGCGAGCCATAGAAAATAAATGGATCTTTAAGAAGAAGACAGACGCGGATGGTAATGTGACCATCTATAAAGCTTGGCTTGTCGCCAAGGGTTATCGACAAGTTCAAGGGGTTGACTACGATGAGACTTTCTCACCCGTAGCGAAGCTGAAATCCGTCCGAATCATGTTAGCAATTGCCGCATTCTATGATTATGAGATATGGCAAATGGATGTCAAAACGACATTCCTTAATGGTTTCCTTAAGGAAGAATTGTATATGATGCAGCCGGAAGGTTTTGTCGATCTTAAGAATGCTGACAAGGTGTGCAAGCTCCAACGCTCGATTTATGGGCTGGTGCAAGCATCTCGGAGTTGGAATATTCGCTTTGATGAGATGATCAAAGCGTTTGGGTTTATGCAGACTTATGGAGAAGCCTGCATTTACAAGAAAGTGAGTGAGAGCTCTGTAGCATTTCTCATATTGTATGTGGATGACATACTGTTGATGGGAAATGATATAGAATTCTTGGAAAGCATAAAGGCCTATTTGAACAAGTGTTTTTCAATGAAGGACCTTGGAGAAGCTGCTTATATATTAGGCATCAAGATCTATAGAGATAGATCGAGACGCCTCATTGGTCTTTCATAGAGTACGTACCTTGACAAGATTTTGAAGAAGTTCAAAATGGATCAGTCAAAGAAGGGGTTCTTGCCTGTATTGCAAGGTACGAGATTGAGCTTGGCTCAATGCCCGACCACGGCAGAAGATAGAGAAAAGATGAGTGTCGTCCCCTATGCCTCAGCCATAGGGTCTATCATGTATGCTATGCTGTGTACCAGACCTGATGTAAACCTTGCTGTGAGTTTGGTAGGAAGGTACCAAAGTAATCCCGACATGGAACACTGGACAGCGGTCAAAAATATCCTGAAGTACCTGAAAAGGACTAAGGAAATGTTTCTCATTTATGGAGGTGATGAAGAGCTCGTCGTAAAGGGTTACGTCGATGCTAGCTTCGACACAGATCTGGATGACTCTAAGTCACAAACCGGATACGTGTATATTTTGAATGGTGGGGCAGTAAGCTGGTGCAGTTGCAAGCAAAGCGTTGTGGCGGGATCTACATGTGAAGCGGAGTACATGGCAGCCTCGGAGGCAGCACACGAAGTAGTCTGGGTGAAGGAGTTCATTACCGACCTAGGAGTCATACCCAATGCGTCGGGCCCGATGACTCTCCTCTGTGACAACACTGGAGCTATTGCCCTTGCCAAGGAGCCCAGGTTTCACAGGAAGACCAGGCATATCAAGCATCGCTTCAACTCCATTCGTGAAAGTGTTCAAAATGGAGACATAGAGATTTGTAAAGTACATACGGACCTGAATGTAGCAGATCCGTTGACTAAACCTCTCCCTAGAGCAAAACATGATCAACACCAGAATTCCATGGGTGTTCGATTCATCACAATGTAACTAGATGATTGACTCTAGTGCAAGTGGGAGACTGTTGGAAATATGCCCTAGAGGCAATAATAAAATGATTATTATATTTCCTTGTTCATGATAATTGTCTATTATTCATGCTATAATTCTATTATCCGGAAATCGTAATACATGTGTGAATACATAGACCACAATGTGTCCCTAGTGAGCCTCTAGTTGACTAGCTCGTTGATCAACAGATAGTCATGGTTTCCTGGCTATGGACATGGGGATGTCATTGATAACGGGATCACATCATTAGGAGAATGATGTGATGGACAAGACCCAAACCTAAGCATAGCACAAAGATCATGTAGTTCGTTTGCTGTAGCTTTTCTGGATCGATGTCAAGTATCATTTCCTTAGACCATGAGATTGTGCAACTCCCGGATACCGTAGGAGTGCCTTGGGTGTGCCAAACGTCACAACCTAACTGGCTGACTATAAAGGTACATTACAGGTATCTCCGAAAGTGTCTGTTGGGTTGGCACGAATCGAGACTGGGATTTGTCACTCTGTATGACGGAGAGGTATCTCTGGGCCCACTCGGTAATGCATCATCATAATGAGCTCAATGTGATCAAGTGGTTGATCACGGGATCATGCATTACGGTACGAGTAAAGTGACTTGCCGGTAACGAGACTGAACAAGGTATTGGGATACCGACGATCGAGTCTCGGGCAAGTAACGTACCGATTGACAAAGGGAATTGAGTACGGGATTGATTAGGTCCCCGACATCGTGGTTCATCCGATGAGATCATCGAGGAGCATGTGGGAGCCAACATGGGTATCCAGATCCCGCTGTTGGTCATGTCTGCTTGTCTCCCGAACCCGTAGGGTCTACACACTTAAGGTTCGGTGACGCTAGGGTTGTATAGATATGAGTATGCAGTAATCCGAAAGTTGTTCGGAGTCCCGCATGAGATCCTGGACGTCACGAGGAGTTCCGAAATTGTCCGGAGGTGAAGAATTATATATAGGAAGTGTAGTTTCGGCCATCGGGAAAGTTTCGGGGTCACCGGTATTGTACCGGGACCACCGGATGGGTCCTGGGGGTCCACCGGGTGGGGCCACCCATCCCGGAGGGCCCCATGGGCTGAAGTGGGGAGGGGAACCAGCCCATAGTGGGCTGGTGCGCCCCCCCTTGGGCCCCCCATGCGCCTAGGGTTGGGAACCCTAGGGGAGGGGGCGCCTCCACTTGCCTTGGGGGGTACTCCACCCCCTTGGCCGCCGCCCCCCCTAGGAGATCCCATCTCCTAGGACCGGCGCACCCCCCTAGGGGGCCTATATAAAGGGGGGGAGGGAGGGCAGCCGCACCTCAAGCCTTGGCGCCTCCCTCTCCCCTGCTACACCTCTCCCTCTCGCAGAAGCTCGGCGAAGCCCTGCTGCGATCGCTGCTGCATCCACCACCACGCCGTCGTGCTGCTGGATCTTCATCAACCTCTCCTTCCCCCTTGCTGGATCAAGAAGGAGGAGACGTCATCCGCTCCGTACGTGTGTTGAACGCGGAGCTGCCGTCCGTTTGGCACTTGGTCATCGGTGATTTGGATCACGGCGAGTACGACTCCATCATCCCCGTTCTCTTGAACGCTTCCGCTCGCGATCTACAAGGGTATGTAGATGCACTCTCCTCTCGTTGCTAGTTGACTCCATAGATTGATCTTGGTGAAACGTAGGAATTTTGTTTGTTTTCTGCAACGTTCCCCAACAGATCCTCGCCCAAGTTGCGAGCAAGGAGACAACCTTTGATCTCTGGACTGCCATCACCACCTTGTTCTCATCGCGGTCCCAATCTCGCATCACCAATTTGCGGATTGCAATCACCAACACGAAGAAGGGTTCCATGTCCATCAGCGCCTACATCTCCAAGATGAAGAATCTGGGGGACGAGCTCGCAGCGGCAGGACGCCCCGTCTCGGATCCAGAGATGGTGGATTATGTCCTCGCCGGCCTTGACAGAGACTATGATCCTGTTGTGGCAGCTATTGGCGCAATCAAGAATCAGATCACAGTTGATGATCTATTTGCTCAGATCGCGGCGTTCGATCAGCGAGTCGAGATGATCGGCGATGGCCCTGATGGGGGTTTCAAAACCTCTGCAAACTTGGCCTACATGGGGCGTGGGCGCGGCTACAGCAGGGGCCGCGGGCGCAGCAGCAGCAGGGGGCGCGGCCGAGGCAGGCGTCCTTCCCCGACTCCGTCTGGTGGCCACGGCGGCGGCAGAGGTGGCCGCGGTCGCCCACAACAACAACGGCAGCAGCAGGAACATGACTATCCAGAGTGTCAAATCTGCTACAAACATCACCCAGGAGGTGCTCGTGATTGCTGGCATAGGTATGATGAAGATGAACCCGAGGAGAAGAATGCAAACATGGTGACCAGCTCCTATGGCGTCGACACGAACTGGTATGCAGATACCGGTGCTTCACATCACATCACCGGCGAGCTGGACAAATTGACGTTCAAGGACAAGTACCATGGACATGATCAAGTGCACACCGCGAGCTGTTCTGGTATGAAAGTTGCTCACATTGGTCATTCAATCATCAAAACCCCTAAAAAAACCTTGCATCTAAACAAAGTTCTTCATGTCCCTGAAGCCTCACAAAATCTTCTCTCTGTTCATCGTTTTACTTTAGATAATCGTGTCCTTATTGAATTTTATCCTTATTTCTTTTTGGTAAAGGATTTGGACACGAGGAGAATCCTGCTTAGAGGCAAGTGCGTGGGAGGTCTCTACCCACTTATATCTTCGTCATCATCATCGAATAAACAAGCGCTTGTCGCTGTCAAGCCTTCATCATCCAAGTGGCATAGTAGATTAGGTCATCCTTCATCAGTCATTGTTAAATTTGTTCTTAGTAAGAATAAACTTCTCTTCTCTCATGAGATTAGTGAGTCGGTTTGTGATCCGTGTCAACAGGCTAAAAGCCATCAACTCCCATACCCTGTATCTACTAGCATATCTACTGCACCCTTACAACTAGTATTCTCAGATGTTTGGGGGGGGCAGCTCCTACTTCGGTCGGTAGATACTCATACTATGTAAGCTTTATTGATGATTATAGCAAGTTTACATGGATCTATCTTCTTAAGAAATGGTCTAAAGTGTTTCAAGTTTTCACAAACTTTAAAAATCTTGTTGAAAGAAAACTAGACACTAAGATCATTGCCATGCAAACCGACTGGGGAGGTGAATACAGGAAACTGAATTCCTTCTTCCAGCAACTTGGTATTTCTCATCATGTTGCATGTCCTCATGCGCACCAGCAGAATGGTTCTGCAGAAAGAAAACATCGTCATGTCGTTGAAGTAGGCCTAGCTCTACTCGCAAATGCATCTATGCCACTAAAATTCTGGGATGAATTATTCTTAACTGCCACATATCTCATCAACTTACTCCCTAGCAAAGTCATTAAATTTGAGACCCCTATCACACGCCTTTTTGGCACTAGTCCAGATTACAAGTCTTTGCGTGTCTTTGGTTGTGCATGCTGGCCTAACCTACGGCCATACAACTCGCGCAAGCTTGCCTTTCGTTCCAAACGGTGTGTTTTCTTGGGGTACAGTCCCATTCACAAAGGAGTAAAATGCCTAGATGTCTCTACTGGCAGAGTTTATATATCTCGTGATGTTGTTTTTGATGAGTCCATTTTCCCTTTTGCATCTCTTCATCCTAACGCCGGAGCCATTCTTAAGAAAGAAATCTTGCTTCTTCCCCCAAACCTTCGGAACTTTGAGCAAGGGGGCGACGATTGTACTGACCAATATGACACTTCAACCAGTCCTAGTGGTGCATCTATTCCTGTGCAAGGTCCTGGAGAAAATGCAGGAGAAAATGGTGCTCAAAATGATCAATATTTGGCACAAAATGGCCCCATATTTCATGTGTTGGAGGAAGAAGAGGCAGGCGCAGACTACGAGGTTGATCCGGAGCAACCTGCGACACCGCAGCGTCAGGCGCCCTTGGATCGCGCGTCGCGATCAACCCTGGATCGCGCGCCCACCAGAGGCGAGGGCCAGCACGCCACGTCGCCAGGCAGTGGGCCGGCTTAGCGACCCACGTGCGGGTGGCCCACCATGACCGGTCTCCAGCCTGAGACGATCGGCTCGGGATCGCGGCTGCCCACGCGTGCGGATCAGGTGACAGCGACACCTACGGGATCTTCTACGCCGCGCGGGGCTGCGGCACCAGAGTTTGGCGCGAACACACCAGAGGCTACAGAATCAGGGTCCGGATCAGCTACGCAAAGTGGATCTAGAGAATCTGCATCATCTGGATCTTCTGTGACGCGGTCATCTGCTCAGCTATAGCCGGTGCCAGCCTCACGTGTCACAACTCGTCTTCAAAAAGGTATAAAAAATCCAAAAATTAGAACAGATGGTACTATACGCTATGGCATGTTATGTGTTGCAGGAGAGCCAACTAGATTGGAAGATGCACTTGGAGATCCAAGGTGGAAAAATGCAATGGATGAAGAGTACTCTGCACTCATGAAAAATAAAATGTGGCGCCTTGTACCTGAGAAGCGAGGTAAAAATGTTATTGACTGTAAGTGGGTATATAGAATCAAGAAAAAGGCGGATGGTTCGATTGACAGGTACAAGGCACGTCTAGTCGCGAAAGGTTTTAAACAGCGTTATGGGCTGGATTATGAGGACACATTTAGTCCCGTTGTTAAAGCTACAACCATTAGGCTTGTGTTAGCTATTGTTGTTTCCAGGGGGTGGAGCTTGAGACAGCTAGACGTACAGAACGCGTTTTTGCATGGTGTTCTGGAAGAGGAGGTTTACATGCGACAACCACCTGGGTATGAAAACAAGAAAACACCCCACTATGTGGGTAAGCTTGATAAGGCTCTTTATGGCCTGAAACAGGCACCAAGAGCATGGTATTCAAGGCTAAGCTCTCAGCTAAGGTGCCTTGGATTTGTTGCATCTAAGGCTGACACATCACTCTTCATCTACAATAAGGCAACCACAGTCATATTTGTTTTGATATATGTTGATGATATTATAGTTGCCAGTTCTTCATCAAGTGCTACTAATGCTTTACTTCATGACTTAAGTTCAGAGTTTGCATTGAAAGATCTTGGTGATCTACACTTCTTCCTGGGCATTGAGGTGAAGAAGATTCCAGATGGCATAGTAATGAATCAGGAGAAATATGCTATTGAGCTTCTGACTCGCATGAAGATGAAGGATTGCAAGCCTTCACCTACACCATTGTCCTCTTCAGAAAAATTGTCAGCCTTTGAAGGGGAGCCTCTAAAGGAAGAAGAGATCACAAGGTACAGGAGTGCTGTGGGTGCCTTACAGTACTTAACACTGACAAGACCAGATATATCATTTGTTGTTAATAAGGTTTGTCAGTATCTACATGCACCTACTACTGTACACTGGACAGCTGTTAAAAGAATTATACGGTATATAAAATACACTGTAAGCCTAGGACTCCAGTTTAAACGTTCCAGCTCCACTCTTGTTAGTGCCTTCTCTGATACTGACTGGGCAGGATGCAGTGATGACAGGAGGTCAACTGGAGGATTTGCAATATTCTTTGGTCCTAACCTTATTTCTTGGAGTGCCAGAAAACAGGCTACGGTGTCAAGATCAAGTACTGAGGCTGAATATAAGTCACTAGCCAATGCAACTGCTGAGATCATTTGGGTGGAATCATTACTTAATGAGTTGGGTGTTAAGCAACACCGCATTTCATGTTTATGGTGTGATAATTTGGGAGCCACCTATCTCTCTGCTAACCCAGTGTTCCATGGAAGAACTAAACACATTGAAGTTGATTTTCATTTTGTGAGAGAAAGGGTTGCAGAAAAGAAGTTGGACATAAGATTTATTCCCTCCAAAGATCAGGTAGCAGATGGCTTCACCAAGGCATTGTCAATTAAACCATTTGAGGAGTTCAAGAGAAATCTTAATATAGGATAGTTGAGATTAAGGGAGGGTGTTAGAAATAGAGATAGAACTACCTATTGTAATCTCAACAAACTCTATTCTCTCTCTCTCTCTCTCTCCCTAGCTTATCTCCTCCTCTCTTGTAACAACCGAATCGTGATCGATCGGTATTGCCTTGTAAGCCACGACAGGGGCTGTTCCTGTCTCATATCAATATAAACCAACGCGGCTCCTCATTGAGGAGTAGGAACGCTTCCATCTGACATACCCGATCGGTCTCGGGTCCCAATGGAGCTGAATTGAAAAAAAAATTACCCGATGAGCTTCATGAACTGATAATAGGAGTACAGTCTTGTCTTCAGAAAGAAAAGTTAATGTAGCTCTTGTTTGAATCGCAAAGATAAATAAATACAGTAACGCCTCATCAAACGGCTACGAAGCAACCAGTTTAGTAACTTACTGCAGTAAACAACTGACACCTCTGCCTGCAACGATCCGATCCGCGTGGGTGTGCCATCCCATACGAGAGTGCATGTACGTAGTAGTGGACTAATTCAAACATTTGAAGCTCTAAGTCCTAGCCAGTGAACCAAACTGGTCATCAGTAAAAAAAATGTTTGCAGCTCTGCGCCGTGAGCCCACGAGGCGATCGGCACGGAGCGCATCACGAGGCGCTGTTGATTAGTGGCGGGCGCATTATACTAGTCTGACGAGCACGTTACTAGCCTCGATCTGGCCCTCGCTAACCTAACCTAATCGCCTCCCGCTGGCTGCTGCTGCATTGCGTAATTAGTTGCCCCCGGCGGTACCCCAGGACTGTTTGGTTTGGAACGGTAGGTGAGAAGACTCCAACGGCGTGGTCGGTGCCTGCCTGCTCGCTGGGCTGGACTTGCTGATAAATTTTTAATTTTTTTTTTGATGATGCAAGTCTTTTTGTTGATGGTGGGAGAGGGGAGAGGCTCCATGGGAGATCTGCGCTTTAAGAGTTGCATGCATGTGTTGCTTAGGTGGCCAGCAATCAATCAATCAAATTTTGGTATAGGACTAGGACCGGTGTCGCCAGAGCATGTAGTATATGAGAGGAGAGCGTACGTGCTTCGGCGCGTGCATGATTGTTGATCGATTGCTGGCCATTTGATTTGCTGAAGTGGTACCGCCGCTGCTGCATGTTGGTGGCCGGCCGTGGAGTGTTGTAGGTGGAAGCACTGTAGGTTTGTTGAGCCAAATTGGTACTAGTAACGCATGTGGTGTGATCACTGGTGAGTGGTGACTGGGCTAAATTAATGGCTGGCGTTCGAAACGCCGGAATTTATTCGTTCGTTGGGACGATTCTTGGCGCCAACCTGGCTCATGGAGAACTCGCGTGTAAAATGCCCGGATCACGGCGTAGGCCCGAGACGTTTCCTGTGAAGTTCTTCAAAATCAAAATGAGCACAGGTCGAATCGTCCGGCGAGAAATCGGTGGCATTGGCATTATGAAATTCGAACTTGGCCATCGCATGAATCATTCACCCTGGAGACGCGGACGCGAATGGTCATGGCATCCCCGTCGTCATCCCCATGCAAAAGAAAGAAAAAAGAAGAAGAGATAAAATAAGAGAGTGCCAGCAGTAGCAGTGAAACGCGGAGCCCCACACGCTGAAACGCGGCCCTCCTCGCCGACGGACCGACGCCGCGCCAGCCAGCCGTCGTCCACGAGCCGCGTCGCCTCGTCGCAGCATCATACATGCTCCTAGCTCGTAGCAGCTCCCCCATGTGACCCCTCCCTCTCGCCCCATGTGACCCGCCCTGAATGCCACTGCCCTCACACCTCATCACCACGCTCCCCTCCCCCCACTTGATCTCTCCCTCCGTGATCCCGACCTCCCTCACCTCCTTCCTCCCTCGCTCTCCTCCACCTTGCTCTTGCTTGCATCCAGCCACATTCTCCATTCTCCCCAGATCACAGCTCAACGCAGCCATGATCCGGCGCGGCATGCCGCCGCCGCTCGCGCTCCTGCTCCTGCTCGCGCTGCTCGGCGCGTTCGCCGCGGCGCAGCAGGAGGGCAACGTGCCGGAGCAGTACGCGGCGTCGCTGGCCACCCGCTTCGACGCGCCGGCGGGCTGGCCGTTCCCGAACCCGCGCCTGCGGGCGGCCTACGCGGCGCTGCAGGCCTGGAAGCAGACGGCCATCTTCTCCGACCCGGCCAACTTCACCGCCAACTGGCAGGGCCCCGACGTCTGCCGCTACAACGGCGTCTACTGCGCGCCCGCCCCCTCCGCCGCCTACCACGGCGCACCACTCACCGTCGCCGGGATCGACCTCAACCACGCCGACATCGCCGGCTACATCCCCGCCTCCCTCCCGCTGGGGCTCCCGGACCTGGCGCTGCTGCACCTCAACTCCAACCGCTTCTGCGGCGTCGTGCCCGACACCTTCCGCCGCTTGCGCCTGCTCCACGAGCTCGACCTCAGCAACAACCGCTTCGTCGGCGCCTTCCCGGAGGTGGTGCTCGCGCTGCCGTCCCTCAGGTACCTCGACCTCCGCTTCAATGACTTCGAGGGCTCCATCCCGCCGGCGCTCTTCGACCGCCCGCTCGACGCCATCTTCCTCAACTCCAACCGCCTGCGCAACCCCATCCCCGCCAACCTCGGCAACTCGCCGGCCTCCGTCGTCGTGCTCGCGCACAATCGGCTCGGCGGGTGCATCCCGCCCTCCATCGGCAGGATGGCGGACACGCTCAACGAGATCGTGCTCATCGACGACATGCTCACCGGCTGCGTCCCGCCGCAGGTGGGGCTGCTGAAGAAGGTGACGGTGTTTGATGTCAGCGGCAACCGGCTCCAGGGGGCCCTCCCCGCGGCCGTCGGCGGGATGGCGGCCGTCGAGGAGCTCGACGTCGCCGGGAACCTCTTCGAGGGCGCCGTGCCGGCCGCCGTCTGCGGCCTCGCCGGGCTCAAGAACTTCACCTACACCGACAACTTCATCACCTCGCGCCCCGGCTGCGCGCAGGCCACCGCCGACGGCGCGTGGAACTGCATCCCCGGCGCGCCCGCGCAGCGGCCGGCGGCGCAGTGCGCCGCCGCGGCCTCCCACCCGTTCGACTGCAGCAAGGCGCAATGCCAGTTCCCGGCGTACACTCCTGCCACTCCCACCACGCCCGGTGGTGGCAAGCCTTCCAGCCCGTCCTACCCGTCGCCGCCGTCAAGCACGACCACTCCGTCGTCCCACTCGCCTCCCAAGGGCTCCGGCACGCCGGCATACCCCTCGCCGCATCAGGGATCCACCACCCCGTCCTACCCGTCGCCACCGTCGAGCTCCAGCACCCCGTCATACCACTCGCCACCCCAGGGATCCACCACGCCATCGCCACCAGGCTCGACCACGCCGTCGTACCCGACGCCGCCGTCCAGCTCCAGCACCCCGTCGTACCCGACGCCGCCGTCCAGCTCCAGCACCCCGTCGTACCACTCGCCGCCCCAGGGATCCACCACGCCATCGCCACCCGGCTCGACCACGCCGTCGTACCCGACGCCTCCGTCGAGCTCCAGCACCCCGTCGTACCACTCGCCGCCCCAGGGATCCACCACCCCATCACCACCGCAGGGCTCAACCACTCCATCGTACCCGACGCCGCCGTCCAGCTCCAGCACCCCGTCATCCCACTTGCCGCCGCAGAGCACGCCGGGGACCCCGTCGTACCCGTCTCCTTCGTCAGGCACCCCGATGCCAGTAGGAGGCCACGCGCCGCCTCCCCCAACCTCGGCCGACAAGCCAGACGGGCGGTACGCGCCGCCTCCGGGCTCGTACGGCCCCACGACGCCCTCCGGCTCGACGCCACCATCCTCCGGCAGCCACCAGACGCCGTCGCCGCCCACGGAGTACCCCGGCTACGCGCTGCCTCCCCACTCGCCGGGGACACCAGCCACCACCACGCCTCCATCAGAGACGCACCCAGGCACCCCGTCCTCGCCGTCGTCGGGAGCAACAACGCCGTCCACGCCCGAGCACTGCGCGCCGCCGTCCCAGGGCGGCAGCACCGGGCACCCGACGCCGGCCGGCGCGAACCTGCCGTTCCCGCCGGTGTACGGCGTGGCATACGGGTCGCCGCCGCCGCCAATGAAGCCGTACAACTAATTCCTCCCGATCCACCGCCGGAGCCGCCGCCAACAGCCGAT
Source organism: Triticum urartu (assembly GCF_056163025.1). Classification (NCBI taxonomy): domain Eukaryota; kingdom Viridiplantae; phylum Streptophyta; class Magnoliopsida; order Poales; family Poaceae; genus Triticum; species Triticum urartu. The sequence continues at coordinate 83,887,023 of NC_141878.1, read as the reverse complement.
CGCCGCCAGTATAATACCTCACCTCGCGCTCGCTCCGCCATCACCCGTAGTATTTTTTTCCACCTTGGATTTCTTTTTCATCTCTTCTTCTTCCTTCTTCTGAATTTGTTGCGAGTATTCGATCCACGATCTACAGAGAGAGAGATTGGATGGAGTTAAAAGAGGCCCTCCTATGTATTCTTTCTGCCCGGATTTATTAAATTAATTTGGATGTGTAATCTTCGAGCCTGCAATAACAGAATGAGTGGCACCTTCATCTACTGCAGTAAAACATCTCGATCTGATACATGATGATCAAAAGTGTACTCCTCCTAACTCTGAACACGGGTTGATTACTCGTAGAGGAGACGCAGAAGCGCAGCGGCCAAAAAGAGCAGCAATGAAACCGAGAGGGAGAATGTTGGGCATCAATTCGCTCTTCCTTCTCGTAATTTCAGATCGAAATTCTCCCCGCGCAAAAGAGGAATCGGATCAAGATGAAAATGCGGCGTTTCGAGGGAGCAGGCGCAGGTGCGGGGCGCACACGGGTTGGTCCCTCCCCCAGAACTCAGAACTGCACATGAAAAGGCCATGGCATTTTCCCGGCTCACGCCAGCCGCGCGATGCTGCAACAAATCAGACATCCATTCCGTGCGCCCGCTCGCCAGCGCATCCGCCACCTTGCTGTTGTACTTGTCGTGGGGGTGGGGGGAGGGGGAAGAGGACGACGTACGTACATGCATGCATGGGCATTTCTATCATGGAGGGCCCGGCCGTCACGCATGGGTAGACGGCATTGGCCATTGGCAAGGCGCCAAGGGCAAAGCAGGCGGGGTAGGGGCAAGTGGTGTCGCTGTCGGTGCCCATCGATCCATCCATGGAGACAGACAAGCGGGACTGAGCGAGCGAGCGAGCGCTCGCTGTGAATGGCGAGGAAGTGGCTGGTGGGTGCTGGCCTGCTGCTGGGCATCATTTCATCGTGGGGCGGCGGCGGATCCAAGATAAAATAACACTGTCCTAAGTTGTAGCAGTACGGACCTCTTGTAAACAGGCAGTAATCAAGTGTTCTCAGATGAGATTCCGAAAGAAAATGTGTAGTTAGATGAGCAAAGTACACGTTTGCTCATGTACGTCCCATTTGCCAAATGCTACTCGTAGTAAGGAAGAAGAAAGCAGGCAGCGACCAGTGAGCCAGTATTGGTTTGGAGCCTTGGGTCAACTGGGTCTGCCTCAGCACCCACCGTTGACCTTCCACTACTCTCATGATCTGATCTGGTGATCCCGGCCCATAGCGACGACCATATGAAGTTTCCGAACAAGTGTAGCGGGCACCCGCACACTGATCCTTTGAAGCAAAAAAAATGGTGGAAAGAAAACGAGCGTGCGGCATCGGCATGTGTGTTTGGTAAACCAAACACGTGGTAGGAAAATAGTCAAACAAGAAGCGAGGAGGGGACCTGAGATTTCCATTGTCTTTTCTTTTCTGCGAGGGAAATATATAGTAAGTACAGTAGACAGTAGTACTCCTGTTAACAGGCAGTGTGAAATGGTTCTAAAAGAGAGACGGTGCGAAGTGGTTATACTAGAAAAGAGACGGTGTGAAATGTCATGATGCAAATAATAGAGGAGCAGTGGTGGTGGTGGCGCAGGAGTGTGCAGACGCCGTCCGGCCCTGAATGTGCTGGCGCTGTTGTGTGTGCAGGTGCAGCGTGCAGGTGTTCAGCGTGCGTGTGAGCCCCGGAGAAATTTACGGAAGCAGAGCACTCAGTGGGAGCAGGTCGCGTGCAATTCAAAAAAGCCGGTGATGTCACCGGAACGTCAAGCTGACCCGTGCATGCAGCCCGGCGGCCCGGCCCACGCAGGCAGGCCTGGCGGGCCCACCTGTCAGTGCTCACGAACGAGCGTCTCCTTCTCGCAAACCTCTCATCAGTTCTAAAAAACAACCCCTAAAATCAGTTAAAAATAAAGCCTCGTTAATTACACCAAACCGAAGCCGGTGACAAACCTCTATCTACCGGAGAGCATGGCCGTGCCGCGCCACATACTCTGCAATGCAGTGAAGCGCCATGGCCATGGTGCTACTACTACAAGAAATCGACTTCCGTGATGAGCTACGGCCGCTTGCTGCCGCAGAGGATGTTGGCGGCCTGGCGAGCGAAGTAGGTGAGGATGATGTCGGCGCCGGCGCGCCGCAGGCACAGCAGCGACTCCATCATCACCTTCTCCTCGTCCACCATCTTCAGCACGCCGCCGGCCTTGATCATCGAGTACTCGCCCGACACCTGAACACAGCAACCATCATGCGGTTACAAACAAATGCGTCGAAATAAGTGGCATTGATCTGTTTGACAGATTACTAGTGCATCTCAAATGATCACGTGTAGTAGGGTCAGGCAGGCGATACGCATTGGAGGACGTGCAAAACAGATTCAAGGGGATTCTCCGGAGCATTCATATTGGAGATCAGTTTCAGGGTGGTGTTATAGACAGGGACAGGGTTCAAGGGGAGGCCAGAAGCTATTTCTGAGAAAACGATATCGAAAATGTCTGCTTTGCTTATTGCTAAAGATCATTTGGCCGCCAGTCCTTTTGTTACACATGAACCTAAATCTCCTTCTGGGTAAAGAGAAAATAACAAGACGAATCTAGGTGGCACTATGCAGTACATGTGGCCCTGAAAATGGCTTCATCAACAACATTGTACTTGACGCTAAGAAAATGGTTTCTGCTTTCACGTGAAATATGGAAGATGTGGTTGCAGGTAAAAAAGCTTGCAAACTAACCTGGTATGCAGCAATCGGCAGGGCTGAATTATCCCGTAGAAGTCGGATAATATCCAGGTATGGTAATCCAGGTTTCACCTGACAAATGATAACATAGCTTTTAGTACGCTACACAAGTAAGGAAACAAACAAAGACTTTGATGATCGAGCACTCTGTATACGAAGTAACAGAATTACCAGAAGAATGTCTGCTCCTTCTGCTTCATCTGCTGCAGTTTCTATAAGGGCTTCTCTGTAATTGGCTGGGTTCATCTGATAACTTGAGAATCAACAAAGCGTGTACTAGGTCACTTAGATATAATGATTTTAAATTATACACTGGATGTAACTACAAGTTTTAAGGTTAGGTACATACGTCTTCTTGTCTCCAAATCGTGGATTTGAATCCAGAGCTTCACGGAATGGACCATAAAATGAACTAGCATACCTGCAATATCATAGCCTATACATCATACACATGATCCTACTTGCAATTTGTAGTCAAGGGGAGAAGAAAATTATCAAATATAATAAGACAACAGTAGGTTCTATTTCAGGACAGGTATGTACTTGGCAGTGTAGGACATGACGGAGACATCATGGAAACCCTCCGCATCTAAAGCAGCCCGAATTGCTCCAACACGACCATCCATCATGTCACTAGGACTGACAACATCAGCACCAGCTCGAGCCTATTTAGCAACAGCAAAGTTTCCTATAAGTATGTACTCAAAGGTATACTAAGCCAGGAGGCCCATGACTACAAGGCCGATTCAGGAAAGGGAACCTGGGAAACTGCCTGCTTGCACAGCTGATGGACTGTTTCATCGTTCATGATGACTCCTGCAGTAGGATAAAAGGCCAATGGAAACATGGTTATTAATAAGTGCCATTATCGAGAAAAAGAGCACATTTCTACCAACATACTTTTATTGGTACGAAATACTAAACTGGAATGCACATCCAATTGACTTGGCATGCAAACATCTCCGTTGTGGAATTTAATGCCCTCAGCTCATATGTAAACAGGGGGTGCCCTCAGCTCATATGTAAACAGGGGGGAAACGAGCAATTTTTTCCCATAATCTACATGGTCAGAAGTAACAGATTGAAGTTCGATTCCTTTCATTTCTATACAAACAGCATCTAGTTGAACTTTGATGGAACTCATTTATCAGTCACAAAACTCCTCCAAAGCTGCTTACTTCCGAAAGTATAAATCAATATCAATCACACAAACTATGATTAAAAAGTAATAACTGCAGCCTCCGGTAACATCATCCAACATAATGTAAAAAAAATCAGGTATACTCTAACAGTGCAACTCAAGCATGATCTAACGGGCTCATATGCCTGTAAAGCCTATACAACACTACTTTTTCTCAACATTCTTCCAAATCAGGTATGCTCTCTTGGTCTCGATAGAAGAAATAAAGTTTTCTTTAATCAGTATGGCACTACAAGTCTACAACAGTAGCAGTATTAAGCAATGAGTGTTATATTAATATGATTAGATTGTTAGCATATGCAAAGTAAAATTCTCAGGATATCACACTGAACTGAAGCAATGAATGGAAGTAAACTTCAAATATTATCTCTCTGGGAGCAAATCTGCAAGGAATAAATTCTAACCATCTTCCCTCACAATGCCATCATGACCATCAGAAGAATACGGATCCAAAGCAACATCAGTGTAGATAACCTAAACAGGTAGTGTGGTGAGAAGCGAACATGTTAGCATTTAGCATAAATGATGTAATGTGACAATGATTATCAAATGTAACACATGACTCACAATGTCAGGGTACTTATCCTTGAGCAGACGGATTGTTCGCGGCACTAAACCATTATCATTATATGCCTCATCTCCAGTTTGCGTCTGATGGACAAAGGACGTCTATGTTATTCCATATGATCTATGCAATTCAATTAGACGAAAAAAACTTATGTTTCTGGCAAAACCTTTAATCCATCAGGAACCTTTGGAAATAGCACAAAGCTGTTAACACCAACATCGCGTGACTTGTACACCTGTGAATAATAGCAGTTCAACAAAACTGATTTCTTCCTGAAGATAGATGTAGCTAACTAAGACTTGAACAAGAGGGTGTGACAATAGTTGCTAATTTTTCAGCGCATTATTAACTATCGTCGTAAACTCGTATGGATATACATGCACTGTTTCTAGTATGGTGATATTGAAGTTATATGGACAGCAATGTCCTTACTACAGAAAATCACCTAATGTATCATAATTCAGGCATAGCTCCAATGGCACCGAATCATGTAAACTGCGGTAAGCTCGGTACCTCTTCCAGAAGCCCGTGCCTCCATCCAAGCCTGAAGCACCCAGGCATAGCTCCAATGGGAGTGTCTTCTTCACCTGCACATCAGTACCAAACTACCAATCAACCAAACTGTACCCACCAATCTCAGTTGCTTGCACCAACCATGTTTCAGTATCCCAATCACCAACCTTCGTGGATGAACAGAGGGAGGACGAGGTTCGCGGGGGTAATGCTGGTCTCCTGGAACGCTGCCCGGAGCGCCGGCGACCTCCGGTTCCGGCGAGGGCGCTTCGCCATGTCCTGCACACACACATCAAACAAACACCCACATGGCCACAATTCAGCACAGTGATTGGAACTTGGGCAAATGCCCGGATGAGAGGGGATGTGACGTACGAGGGGCCTGATCTCCGGGGTGCCGTTGGGCGCCTGCGGCCTGGTCGGCGGCGGCGCGGCGGGGAACTTCCCGGCGACGGCGTCCGCCTCGCACTCCTCGATGGTCCGCCCCGACCGCGCCTGGACGGCCGCCGCGGCCCCGTCCCGCTCGGCGCTGGCCCTCGCGGCCACGGGCCTGGCTCTCGGGACGGGCCGCAGCGAAGAGGTCCTCCGAGAGTGCTGCACATTGGCGCCGACGGCGACGGCGGGGGTGAAGGCCACGGTGGAGGCCATGGCGGGTTGAGGTTGGCGAGAAGCGGAGAATCGAAGAGTGGATGTGGATGGATGATGGCGCTCATGATCCAAGTAGACCCTCCTGCAAGCTGGTCCCACATGACAGCGAGAGATGCTTCGGGTGTACTCTTACATGCGGTCCCCACACGACAGTGAGAGATCGTGGACCCAATATTTTACACAATCATGTTTGGAGATATCATTCATCACTGAATAAACACAACTAGCCAAATCGAACGAAAGGCGGTGCTTCCGCAATTTTCGACAAAATTAGATGCACATGAGAAATTTTGCTCAAAGGTCAACAAACTTGCCCAAAAGTACAGGACCATTTTGCTCCAAGACCACCAGAATCGAACATAGCTAGTCAGCACCTGAGGGAGATGAATTACAGGACTATTTTCTGGACAGCAATCAGGACTAATGAGGATACATTCATGTTTTTGTTAGGGATTACATACACAACGATTCTCAAGAAAACTGGGTTGTATTCTGTTGCCAGGCCAACGATGGACCATACGGATTGGGGTCGATTCAATCTGCACACAGCTTGTCTCAGCTTCGGCGAAAGCTAGGCAAAATCGGAGCCTTTGGATTGCCACCATTTGTTGCTGCGAGAGCTTCGCACGCGCTGGAACCACCTGTCCCATGAAGAGTTCTCCGGGCTACTTGTGCTGCAAAAATGCGACCGTGTTACACTTTGTGTGTGTGCTCATACGGTCAGATTTCCTAGGGTGAGATACTGGCAAGAATAAGATGTGGTGGCACTTACATTGGAAGAAGCGGGTCAGGTTTTCCTTCAGTACTTGTGATCACCCTGGCTTAGTCAAGAGGAAAAACAATCACAAACTGGAATGCAAGAGCACGGGAAACATATGCGATATACTTGAAATTACTTACTCCCGGCATGCCGCAGATGCAGGTTCCATGGTTTCAAGCTCATTCAATTCATCCTGTGTCATATACACAAAACACAATATACATCAGAGATAATTAATTTCAACCTGTAGCGTAGCATGCTAATGATCAAATCCATAAACTTCTTCCCTAAAGGATGCTAGATCACTTATCATGGTTATTTTGTTAGAACTTTTAGCCTAACATCTAAAATAAACATGGCTGGAAACAGAAGAGTGACTTCTAAATCTTCGAACCTCTTTTGTTTTCGATTGGTATACTGTGAAGAAACATGATTGTGAATAACAGACCAGATCAGTCTGATCATAATCTGGTGGACATTGGTACAAATTCATCATGATGACCAATTTCAGGACTTCACTGAAATCTCCCTGTTTCTATAGCCAATCATTGGTATGACGGAGTAAAGACCACAGCCTGCCATAACTCCTTGAAGAATCCAGCATGGAAGAGAGAAATGATAATTTCTTTGCACAGACATTTTATATCTACCTGAATGCTCAACCTTTTCTTTTTTGCGACTACTGAATGATCTATCTAGTATTACCTCCGTATCAAAATAATGTAAACTCCTCAGATATCCCCTCATGTCCTTAAATCAAATTCATGATGTAAATAATTCTACAAATGTTAAAATTCATTTGTTTAGACGACAGTTCCAGTAAAGGGAGGAAAAGAATTTAGAGGTTAGAGTTCTTTCTGGAAAAATTCTGTTATCTATTCATGGTAAGGAGAGTAGATACGAGGTAACAAAAAAAAAAGATTCACTGCCAGAGATAGAAACTGAAAGACAGGGATAATGTGGACAATCATAGCGAACACTTCCACATTTATACGTTTCAGTAGCAACTTCCTTGGAAAAGCATCACGGACAATTTCCAGATAACCCTCCAACCAGCAGAAATATGCATGGTTCGACAGGTCAAAAGTGTGAAAAGGAGATTTTTTTTTTCTTCTAAATGACGTTCGTTTAGACTTTAGTACCCTGCTGGCCCCTCCAAACACTCATTTTACACTTCTGGCCCTCGGGGATATGGCGCCATTTATATTGGCCTTTTTTTTGGGAGGGGGGGGGTGCATTTTGATTGTTGTTTCTAGGTCGTACCAGCCTCGATGGAGTACACGGTCAGAACTCAGACGCCATCATGCAGTCCAAGATATGTACACCACCGTGACACACGAGACAAGACACCGCTAGCGTGGACGGTTGGCTGTTTTAGCTATTCACCGGTCATGGGTTCGAATCCTGGCTAACCATCTTTGTATTCCCTGTTCCGATTTTCTTATTTTCTTCCTGGCTAGGCTTCTTATTTTCTGACTTCCTTGGTCTTTTAAGGTAATAAATGTGTTTTCCTGGCTAGGTTTCTTCTTTTCCTTTTTCCGATTTTCTTTGTGCTTTAAGTTAATAAATAAATTCTATAAGAAGAGAAAAACTGTTGCAGCTTTGTGTTTGTTCCTACTACTAGACGCGCACTCCTCATCTCTCCTTTGCTATTCTATTTCAAGCTAAGAAATACAAAGTGTGCTCAGATCGCATCGATCGTTATCTCTTGAACGAGAAAAGAAAATGTTCTCTTGATGCAGTGTTTTTCTCCATCGATCTTAAGCATGTCCAGCATGTAGATATTTAGAAGGCATGATTTCGTGAACGGGTTCGAGGTTGGGGACGTGCTTGTGGCCAAATTTGTCCTCCCAAGTGTTATGATACTCTGCTATAGCCGCGAAGATGGTGGGAACCAGGGAGAAACATCTGCATCATTAATCAACGCTACCAATGTATTTTTCACTATTTTATCATAAACATCTGTGTGTAATCTGTAATGTACCTCTCTCTCCAGTTGATTTTGTTGGGTCCCTTTTGGTGTCCAAGTAACCAAGCCCATCAATGGACGACTCCAGTTTGTGTGTCTGCCTTGTACGTATGCTCATTTATGGCATGATGACCGGACGAATAAAATAGAGCGTAATAAATCCTACAGGGTGGTCATGTTTATACCTGTGTGGCTGTTGAATGTTTTGGATAGAATCATAGAATTAATTTCAGGTTCTGCATCAGCAGTATTTAATTTTGTAGCAAGGTGATGTACACTGTATGATGTTTTATGCACAATGCAATGGGACGAGGGCTTTGTGCCCTGTGGCTCAGAAAAAAAAACTACAATAAGAGAAAACAACTTGCTACTTGAGCTGAAGTATCGCCTCCTCTATGTGTTGATGGAAATTAACGAGACATATTACATGCTGGTTGCTCCAAACTGACACATTAAAGAAAAAGGGGGGGGGGGGGGGGGGGGGTGGAGAGAATTCGAACCCACAATGTACACTTTGCAAGCAGCCAACCATCTAGCCTAGCACCAGCTTCTAACATTGAGTATCTCTATTAATATACAATACCGCAGCGTCAGCCCCACCTAGATAACGGCATCTGACCTTATATGCCATCAAAGATGGTGCGACCTAGAAACACCAATCAAAGTGGCACCACTCCCCCCCTAAAATTGCCAATATAAATGGCGTCATATATCTGGGGGCAGAAGTGCAAATAAGTGTTTGGAGGGGCCAGTAGGGTAGTTAAGTCTAAACAAAGGCCATTTAGAAATAATACCGAAATGGAGGCAAATGATGTAATATCTATAAAAGGCTCCTTTGGTACTTTAGATAAGACGTTTATGAATTATTTTAGATAATTATGCAGAATCCTATTATGTGCACATAGCACAAACTGTCAACTCCTGACAGATCGGGGTACAGAGGACATGTTTATGCATGTGGCTGTTGAATGTTTTGGATAGAATTAACTCAGGTGCTGCGTTAGCAATGTTTAATTTTATGGTAAGGTGCTGTACACTGTATGATGTTTCATGCAAAATGCAATGGAACAAGGGCCTTGTGCCCTGTGGCTCAGAAAAAAAATATCCTACATGAAGGGGAAACCTGCTTGCTTCTTGAGCTCAAGTATTGCCTTCTTATGTGTTGATGGAAATTAACGACACATATATACATGTTGGTTGCTCCAAAGTGGCATATCTGTACAGTTTGCGGGGCAGCCAACTATCTAGGCTAGCACCAGCTTCTATCACACACCGAGTATATATATGTATTAGTATAAGATACGGCAGCGCCGACCCCAACTGATCCGACGGCACCTACATAACGGCATCCAACCTTATACACCATCAAAAAATGGCGCGACCTAGAAACACTAATTGAAGTGGCGCCACTACCCCATAAAAATGCCAATATAAATGTTGCCATATCTCTGGTGGCATAAGTGCAAGTGTTTGGAGGTGCCAGTAGGGTAATCAAGTCCAAAGAAGGTCATTTAGGGAAAATGATACTGAAATGGAGGCAAAATATGTAATATCTATAAAAAGCTCCTTTGGTACTACACGCTACTCAGTTACCAAGGACAAAAACGTGTATGAAGTACGTTAGATAATTATGAAGAATCCTATTCCGTGCACACAGCACAAACTGTCAACCCCCGACAGATCGGGGTACACAGGACATGCACGGTGCTACACATAGACATAGTTAACAAACATTCACCAAGGACATCACATCTCCGGTACTACGTCTGTTCCTGCCAATGCCGTGTACAAGCTATGTCATGTGTGGCTTAGGATGGGCGGCATTGGTGATTGGTGGACATCCAGATCCACGGACAGTAGGCATACAGAAAAGGCATCGTAGATGCCCTGGAAACAAGGTAGTACTATTACAGGTGTAGGCGTGTTGCCTAACAGTGGCACGGACCTTGACTTTACTTCTATCACCGATTAGAAGAGGCCTTGAATTAGAAAGAAATCGGGTGACTCTGCCTTTGACTCTTCAATCAGGAACATTCAGGGGGGAAACGTGAGATAAAGGGACATTCGTTTCCTTATTTGGTGTCACACACTCGAACAACCCTAACTATGGCAACCACCAAGGTTTGTGGATTCTACGAGTAGAACCGGGTTCTACAAGATCCAGATCGCGCTTTTTAAGCTGCCGAGTTGTTGTGCGAAATACTATCATCGAACGGAGCGAGGTTCTGGATTTGGCATGTATACTACGTGATGAAGCTATGGATCGATGCATCGGCTGGAGAAGACGGGTGGACGGGGGAGGAGGGGGTGCGGAGAGGCGGAGTTGGGAGTACCTGGAGTGACTGCAGCTCCTGGTCGAGGCGCTGGATGGCGGCGGAGAGGCGGTGCTTCCCCACGTACCCCACGCTCCTCGTCGTCGCCGCCGACCCCGCCGCAGCCGGCTGCTGCTGCTGCCCGGAAGACGGCCTCGACGTCCTGTCCTGCTCCTCCTCCGGCTGCTGCGGCGGCTCCTCCTCCTCCCCCTCCTCGTCCCGCGGCCGCCGGTCCCCTCCGTTGGCCTCCCCCCTCATCCCGGCCCGCCCTCGCTTATCTTCCCCGCCCTACAGATCTACCTCCGCCTCCGCCCTAGCCAGACCTGCGACCCACCTACCCACCTCCGCGTGCGCGATTGTGCCGAGCAAGAGGGAATAAGAGGGGGCGGTCGATCAGACGAGGCGAACGCGTTGGCACGCCATGGGCTGCGGGAGATGGTACCTCTCCCTCCCCTCCGCTCGGGCGGTCGTCGTCGGGTACGGGGGGAGCGGCGACAAAGCGGGAGGAGAACGGCGGTGGGGATAAGAGAGAATGGGGGGGAAGACGACGACGGGGTAAAAACGAAGGGAGGAATGGAGGAGAGGAGGCGGTCGATCTGACTGGTCAACACAAACCGCCGGTCAATGGATGGGACTTACGGACTGGCTCACTGCCAGTTAAAACAGAGCGCCGGACCCACTTTGCAGAGAAAGATACAGGTAGAAATGGCAGAAGGAGGGTCAGGGTTTGCCCGTATTGTCAGTGCAATGGATTTTATTTCTTTGGCGAAAAGGATAAAATTGACCTTTTATGGATACCCAATCTCCACACTTTTTGCCAACAATGGTAGCGCATCTCCAAACCTATACCTCCTCAAATTGCCCGGAAAGCGTCTGGACCGATCTGTTCGGACATTCTCTTTTGCTATCCAACGTCGTGTCGTAAATGTGCGTGAACGCGTGTCTGAATTCCGCAAGCCGACATCAAATCGGAGGAGGTTTGCGGACGTTCGGGCCTCCGCCATTGTGACGCCCGGATAATTAGGCTACAGTAATCTCACGTTAACGATGCCACGTCACTTTGATTACTGTTAGTAATCTCGCGTTAGTTCGAAACCGATTCAAATTCAAAATCAAAATCAATCAAACGATAAAAGTTTTTCAAATATTAAAACTAAAATATTCAATAAATAGTAGATAAATCAGAGGCTATGATAAAATTGTAAACAACATTATTGAAATTTGATAAGTGACTTAAACAACCTCAAACAGTGGCTGAAAACAATATTTACTAACCTTTTTATTAATAAAAAAATATGAAATGATAATTACCCCAAACTAGTTTTTGGTGGTAGGATATATTGTGTTGTGAATTTTGGGCCAACTCTCATATTTTACAAAACTCATTTAGTGCCCAAACAATTAGCCAAAACAGAAAAGGAAATAAATAAAAGAAAGAAAATACATAAAAAAAGAAAGAGAAAACCCCCTGCCCCCTGGGCTTCGGCCCAGTAAGACAAGACCCAACCGGCCAGCCCACCTCACTCTCCTTATCCACTCCCCTCACCCCCCGCAACCCTAGCCGCCACCCACTCGCCCCCCCCCCCCCACGTCGTTCCCACCCCCCCCCCCCGATCCAGATTGGATCGGGGACGAAACCCCCACGTCCCTCCTCATCTCCTCCCTCTCACCCGATCCAGACCGGATCGGGCCGACCCTATCGCCGCCACCCGAAGACGCCACCCCGTCGCCGCCCCGGCGCACGTCCCCATCGCCAACCCCCGCCGCCTCGCCGGACCGCCTCGCCTCCTCCCCGATGTGCTCCACCGACCCCGACGCCACCCCGAACCGCCGGCGCCGAGCGCCATCCACCCGGAGCTCCCCCGTCGCCGCCTGTAGTCTTCGTCCTCCTCCGCGACCCCCCCACTGCCACTCCCCTACACTACTCGGTGAGGGTCATGCCCTCTTCTCTCTCCCCTGTCCCGCGCACTCTACGGCGTCGTCGCCCCCCTGCAGCTCTCGACCACGCCCCGCGTCTTCCCGTAGCCGCCATCGCGCCCTGACCGCGGGGTGGCCACACCCATCGTGCGCGCCCGGCCCGCGCCTGCCGCCTACTGATCTCACCAGCCCCGCCCCTCTCGTGCTCACCCCCGCGTGCTCGTCGGTGCCCTGCTCCTCTGCTCATGCGCCACCACGCTCGCCAGCTTCCGCGCGCGCCGCACTGCCGCGCCTCGCCGTGTCCTCCCTGCAGCCGCTGCTGCTCACCTTAGCCTCGCCCCTCCGCCCCTGACCACTGCTCCATCGCGCGACCCCGCCACCACCTCCACCGTTGTAGCTTGCGCGCGCCGCCGCATGCCTCACCTCCGACGCCTCACCTGGCCGGCGTCTTGCCGCCGTCCCCCAGCCGCCCCGTTGGCCACGCCCGGGCCAGCGCCCGCACACTCACGGGGCTCCGCCCGGAACGCCCCAACGCCCGTGCGCCCATTATGCCCCCCTAGGGCCAATGACACATGGGGCCCAGCCCCAGCCCCAGAACGTTTTGTTAAAAAAAGAATTAAAAATAATATGTAAAATAAATAAAATAAATAAATAGATAATAATAATTTAATTAATTAATTAATTAAGGAATTAATTAAGTTAATTAATCATAATTAGATTAACCTAACTAACTAATTAGTTTAATTAAACAGTAGTTAGTTTAATTAAACACTTATTAGGCTAAACAGTCAATGACCAGCGGGACCCACCTGTCAGGTTGACCAAGTCAACTACTGACGTCATGCTGACGTCATGATGACGTCAACAGACACTATTCTGGATAATGTTGATTAAATTAAATAAATAAATCCTAAAAATGATTTAAATCTTTTAAAATTAATATAAAATAAACCGTAGCTCGGATGGAAAAACTTTGTACATGAAAGTTGCTCAGAACGACGAGACGAATTTGAATACGCAGCCCGTTTATCCGCCACGCATCCCTAGCATAGCGAACACGCAACTTTCCCCCTCTGTTTTATCTGTGCGAAAACGCGAAACACCGGGGATACTTTCCCGGATGTTTCCCCCCTTCACCGGTATCACCTCATACCGCGATAGGGCATCCCTAGCACCGCTACTTGTCATGTCATGCATCGCTATGCATCTGTTTGCTTAAATATTTATTGTTTCTCCCCCCTCTTCTCTCGCTAGACACCGAGACCGACGCCGCTGCTACCCAGTACGACTACGGGGTTGACGATCCCTCTCTCTTGCCAGAGCAACCAGGCAAGCCCCCCCTTTGATCACCAGATATCGCCTACTCTTCTCTATACTGCTTGCATTAGAGTAGGGTAGCATGTTACTGCTTCCCGTTAATCCTATACTGATGCATAGCCTGTCCTTGCTACTACTGTTGTTACCTTTACCTGCAATCCTAATGCTTAGTATAGGATGCTAGTTTATCATCAGTGGCCCTACATCCTTGTCCGTCTGCCATGCTATACTATCGGGCCGTGATCACTCGGGAGTTGATCACGGGTATATACTATATACTTTATATATGATATATGTGGTGACTAAAGACGGGTCGGCTTGAGGAGCACCCGCGAGTGGATCTTTGAGGCGGAGCGGCAGGGCAGGTTCCGACCACCTAGGAGAGAGGTGGGCCTGGCCTTGGTCGGCGTTCGCGGATACTTAATACGCTTAACGAGATCTGGGTATTTGATCTGAGTCTGGCCATTTGGTCTATACGCACTAACCATCTACGCGGGAGTAGTTATGGGTATCCCGGCGTCGTGGTATCAGCCGAAGCCTTCGTGACGTCAGCGACTGAGTGGCGCGCGCCGGATTGGACTGGAAGGCCACTAGGCTAGGTCTGCTTTCGGCCGCGTTCGCAACGTGCAGGTGTGCTAAGGGCGATGGGCCCAGACCCCTGGGCGCTTAGGTTTAGACCGGGGTGCTGACCTCTCTGTTGGTCTAGGTGGGGTTGCGATGTGTTGATCTTCCGAGGCCGGGCATGACCCAGGAAAGTGTGTCCGGCCAAATGGGATCGAGCGTGTTGGGGAATGTGGTGCACCCCTGCAGGGAAGTTAATCTATTCGAATAGCCGTGATCTTCGGTAACAGGACGATTTGGAGTTGTACCTTGACCTTATGACAACTAGAACCGGATACTTAATAAAACACACCCTTCCAAGTGCCAGATACAACCGGTGATCGCTCTCTCACAGGGCGACGAGGGGAGGATCATCGGTTAGAGTTATGCTATGCGATGCTACTTGGAGGACTTCAGTCTACTCTCTTCTACATGCTGCAAGACGGAGGCTGCCAGAAGCGTAGTCATCGAAAGGACTAGCTATCCCCCTCTTATTCCGGCATTCTGCAGTTCAGTCCACATATGATACCCTTATTCCATTTGATACCCATGCATATGTAGTGTAGCTCCTTGCTTGCGAGTACTTTGGATGAGTACTCACGGTTGCTTTCTCCCCCTTTTTCCCCCTTTCCTTTCTTTCTGGTTGTCGCAACCAGATGTTGGATCCCAGGAGCCAGACGCCACCTTCGACGACGACTCCTACTACACCGGAGGTGCCTACTACTACGTGATGCCCGCTGACGACGACCAGGAGTAGTTAGGAGGATCCCAGGCAGGAGGCCTGCGCCTCTTTCGATCTGTATCCCAGTTTGTGCTAGCCTTCTTAAGGCAACCTTGTTTAACTTATGTCTGTACTCAGATATTGTTGCTTCCGCTGACTCGTCTATGATCGAGCTCTTGTATTCGAGCTCTCGAGGCCCCTGGCTTGTAATATGATGCTTGTATGACTTATTTTATTTGTAGAGTTGTGTTGTGATATCTTCCCGTGAGTCCCTGATCTTGATCGTACACGTTTGCGTGTATGATTAGTGTACGGTCAAACCGTGGGCGTCACAGCCATGTACCCGTTCGACTGCTCGGTCCCATCCAAAATCCTCGATGTGTCATGTGTGTTCCATTCTGGAACGGTCGCCGCACATTTATGTCGGTGTGCCGCTCTACCACAGAAACAGAGTCTCGTGATGATCCTGGTACAAAAGGTTCGTCAGGCCCGCATTCAGAGACTTCTGCCTCAGACTCATATCCATAAAGATATTCTCTCGCTTTCTAGCTGTACCCTTCTTCACACCCACCACGGAGGTTAGAGATTTCCCGTTATCAACATTGTCCAGGCCCCTGCTCTCGACGTTTGCTCGGGACGGGAGGCTATGAAATAGTTGAAAGCAGATGCAACATTAAAGAAAGTCAATCCAGTAGCCGTAGTGGATGTGACTGGACGATATTGATGCCGACATCGCTTCAATGCAAACGCGTCAACCGAGAAGCCTACTCCGGTCTTTGTGCCGCATTAAAGCGGTGTCAGTATGCCTGCATGGCTATTTAAGCAGGTAGACAACATGGCTAAACCCATCTCCTCTCCGCCCACCACCACCTCGCATCTTCTCTTCTCTCCGCTCACCACCATGTCGACGATCCTCTCCTCTCCGAGACCGCACAGCCCCGGCAACACCCCAAGGCCGCATGCAGGTATTGATTCCACCTCTAGCCGCTCAAATCTATCCCGTCGACGGTTCACCGTCAAAGACACGCCCGACTGTCGTCCGGGCTCGGTGGTGGCACAAAGGCTCGTCTGCGCACCATCGCCGCTCATAAAGTGCGATGACTGCCCACGAAAGGTCATGTGTCGCGTGTCTACAACGCTGAAACATCCCGGATGGGTGTTCGTCAAGTGCAAAAACGATGGGGTAATGTGCTTGTTTTGCTTCGGCTGTGCTCCCGGATTCGACGCAGTTTCGATTGCTCTTTACTTATATACTCAACTTTTTTGTGTATGAAGGATGCAAGTTTTGGTATCAGGAAGAAGAATACATCGATCTATTGATAGAACGAAATTTGATAGATGTTCGTGCACTCGTTGCTAGAATAAAGACTAGAGATGAGATTAGATGCGAAGCAACATCTACCTCTTTAGAATCGAAGAAGAAAGAAGTATGTAAGATCAAGAATTCGCAAATCAACAATTAAGACATCGAGAAGATACTAATCCAAGCTATGGGAGCAGTTATGAAAGTTGGATATATTTAAAAATGAGTACTTGTGATTCTTATTTTCTTTGGACTAACTATTCTAGTCAAGAACTGGTGAATGTACTTCAATGTATCAAAAAATCCTTAATGAAATAATAAGAAATGCAGCCCAAAAAAATGTATGCAGTCAAGATGAGGCCGCACGTTGGCCGCACGGCCAGCGCGTCTAGGAAAAGGGCCGGATGCCGCCCCATTGCCATCTCCAAACGGACGAAATCCGGATAAAACGAACGTCCGTTTGGGGTGTGCGTTAGAGTTGGCCTTAGCGCGGGAGTCAGTTCAGCCTGAAATTGGTTTCATTGCGGGTTGCCAATTCAGTGTCCAGACAAAATAGGTGAATTGAAATTTTGGAATACCAAATCCGTTTCGAGCCTTTTCAATGGAGACATCTAAAGGCAGTGTTAGCAAAAATGGAGAGGCTGTTAGAAGAAGGTGCCTCGTATTGGGCTGAGCCTTCAAGTTTTTTCCCTTTCTGCAAGGGACGCCTTTAGTTGGGCTCTTAAGATTAGCGGCCTCTGGGTTTTTCTCTATTGGTGGGTCGGACCCAGTACTACTTGTTCCCCTCCATCGGCACTAGTAATCAGAAATATTTTTGATCCTCATGTTCTGGAAACACCTGCCATTAGAGGCTCTTGCAATGGCAGAGGATCTTTGCATAAACAAGATGCTTGTTGCCTCGGACTGCAAAGTGGCCATTGACACGATCAAAAAAGTGAGCTCTGCAAATTTTGGTATCATAGTTCAAGAGATTAGAGTTAAAGCTAGTAGTTTTTCTTTTTGCATGTTTAGTCATGAGTTTAGGGCATTTAATGTGGAGACCCATAATCTTAGGAAGCATGTTTTATCTTTAGGGTATGGCCTCCATATTTGGTTAGGCCAGCTGGCGATTTTGTCTTCATCCCTGTAGACATTATGACGCAGTAGTAAAGCTTTGTGAGATCCTAAAAAAATTACTCTCCATCATGTCGACGAAGAAGCTCAACATGTGTACTGTTCATTAGCCAAAAGTTGAAAGTGTGACGGTTGATTCGTTGATGTTTGGATACGGAGGTTGGTATGCATATTGTTGTTTCTAGAGAAACATTTGTGTAAATGTAAGGGCATTTCCAATACTGGCCTGTAAATTTGCTCCGGCATCTGTTTACAGATAGGGGGCAATCTGCGGACACTAATATCGAGGGCGGCCATCCAACGCTATCATGTATATATCCATCAGTAAAGGACAATTTAAAATTCAAATAATGTCCGTTCCATGCGCTCGCCGCATCACAGCAGCCCCGGATCACATGTCCAATATCATCCAGAAAGAGGCAAGTATGATGTAGTTTTTATATGCCCGATCATAAAAGAATAACAGTCCGGCAATATGTGTAGAAAATTAGATTTTCTACTCTACCGGAGCGGCATTTTGAGCTTCCACGCTCAAGGTGTCATCGTCGCCACGTAGGCAGCCTCCGCTTCCTCCTCCTCTACCGCCTCCATCTCCTCCTTGTCCGCCGCCTTCAACTCATCTTTCTGCCGCTCCAGCATCTTGTAGGGGATGGCTTGCACGATTATTCTTGCGTGGGCATTCAAAGCATCCAAATTCAAGGTCAACATCTTGGCGTCCTCTGCACCGGCTGCTATATGCACCTTCTTCTCTTTGAGCAACGCCTTCTCTTTGAGCATGAGTTTCTTCTCGGTCGCCTCAATCAACAATTTGTATCTCTTCATCTTTTTCTCCTCCTTGATGTCGGACCGCTTACGTATACCTCCTTCTTCAACAAGATGTTCTTAAACTTCTCCGTTAACTTGGCAGTCACACCTTCTCACTTTGCCCTCTCCTCCTCCCACTTCTTTCCGCGAAACCCTCTTCTAATCTTCTTCGAAGCCCCTGGAGTCATACACAATGAGTGCTTCACGACGTCGGTCAGACTTTGCATCAAATAACTCTAATTTGTCGATCAGCTTTTTTTGAAAACTTTCAGCACAATGATGATGGTTTAAAAAAACAAAGGTGGTGGTTTTCTGAATTAGGGTCCTCAATTGTGATATCCTTTTTTGCAATTTACTCCTGTTTTACATGAGTTTAATTATCATTCTATGAAATCACAAAGCTTTTAATTACACGAGGCCAACAGAAACCAGAACCATGTCCGCAGCTCCACCCAGCCAATAAACAGTTAAACTCATCAAGGTTGCATGGTCAAAAAGACAAGAAACTGAAGACAAAAACAGTTAAACTCAAGAGAATCTAGAAGTTGAAATAGCCTCGGTTAAATTTTAGAGAATCTAGAAGCTGTTCCTACATATACAACCAACGCCTTTCTCTCTGTTTCTACCATGCCAACTCAACTTGGCACATACTCTTTACTCATACACCTTGATCTACAAATCAGACTAAGCATCCCCCACGAATTATATTACATCTGCTACAAGTCAGGGGTCACCAGTGTTTCACAACCACATCCATTTCCGAGGTCAACAACCAGAACACCTATATTGACCCCCAGCAGCGACTTTGTGATGATACATCAATGGCAAATCTCAACCTATAATACATCAGTGTGTGCCTGCATCAATGGAGCCTCCCATTGGTCATCGGCTGCTATGCCCATTTGCTTCGCATCTCACCGAAGGGGAGTGAGGGGAACTCCCACCATTCACCATTATTTGGGGCTGCGCTTCCGCCGTTACGAGGGCCTGGTTACCTTCAGGAGAACTCACGTCGTTCACCATTATTTGGGGCTCGCCTCCCTTGGACGTGGCGTCAGCCTTCTTTAGCGGGGACTGATTATCTTCCTCAGCAGTAGCGTTCACTCTCTGTGCTTTAAGATCGGCAAGTTTCACAGCCGTCTTGTCCAAGTCTTCGCCCGCCAACACTTCTAAGCGCCTGAGAGCTGGTGAATCCCCATCACAGTACCTATGCCACATGCTTCTGTATGCAGATTCCAGGCCACGTGTGAAACTCTCTCCGTCACAGACTGGTGATTTTATCATCAGTTCCCGGAGGCTCTTCCTCAGTTCTTCTAAGGCACTCACATCTGATGCCAACTCCAATGCTAAGCTAACATATTCATCCTCCGTTTTGGCAACCAGCCTCCCCAACCCTGCAACAAATAATTCTCAGTCAGACAATTCCCTATGTTTATATAACAACAATATACAGGTCCCCTTTTTTAGGTTCCATAATAACAGATATAAGTCACACAGAAACTAGACGGTGGAAAAATAAATAACTAGGCAGGAGAAAAATAAATAAAAATTCATGTCCACCTATTGTTAGAACGTACCAACTTTAGTGAGTAGGCTAACACCAACATTATGAGCATGAACTGAACCAGCCATTGTAACACATGGAACCCCCATGTAAAGAGATTCACATGTAGTGGTAGTCCCAGCATATGGAAACGTATCTAGGCTGCAAAAACACAAATGGAAGTTCAATCAGCTTCAGAGGAACACCGCTAATGAAGAACACATTTTCTGAATATTCACACGAAAATAGTAAGGAATTGCCAGTGATCAATGTAGGATAATGGTATTTATTGGCATGGATCTAAAGATTATATATAAACGCACACCCTGACAAACATGTAAGACTTGACATAGAAGATCCTATATGTGAGTATATGGCACAACTATATTACAAGTGAAACAACTTCTCACCTGATGTCCATTAAGGAATATGCTTGCATGTGGTCATGGTTGAGATGGATGAGTGGTAGTAAATCAACTCGTAGTGACTCCAAACCCAACTCCTCAAGTGTCGATAAAAATTTCTGTCTTATACTGTCACAGCAGAATGGCTTGCACTTAACCACAAGCCGTGAGTTAGGGACTGCACATAATATTCTGGCCCAAACTTGCATAACTTTCGGTGTGATCTGCCAAAAATAACTTTATGAACAGAGTGATTCAATAGAGATAAAATAAAGCGTTCAAATCTGTTATGCACCTTTGCTAGATTGTTAAAACTACCAAACGTGACGAAACCATTTGAAATTGCTGGTGTGGGACAAACCGGCCCAGCTTCTGGAGAAGGAGTGTAACAAAGAAAACTTTCAGGAAGGCGCACCAACTCTTCAACATGCCTGCAGAGAGTCGGTACTATGAGGTTCTAGACGCATAGGGAGAAACTGCATGACAGAATAACTACATGAAAAGCATCCGGCATACCTTTGGTTTGTATTAGGAGAATCAGCCAATGAATCTGTTATTCTGTAGTCAATTGCTGGTAAACCTGTCGTATTAGGGTAACCAATCCATGTAACCTGTAAGGACATACATACCCAAGTTAGAAAGGCCCTTCTCAGCAAAACAGTCAGATAGCAATTGACTCATTGATCGAACTACTTGGAATGATTTGAGTGGATAGGGATGGAAGGGGACAAATAGAAGCTCCCAGAACATAATAATAGGCATAAAACTGCTCATATGCAAGCTGTTCTGAAAATAAAGTCAAGTCGTTGAAATGCCACGTGGAACACATACCTGAATAGGAGCAGGGCGGCACGCCATTGTTCCTAGTTTATTATTTGCTGTATGACCAGTAAGTTCCACAAGTATATCCACTTTATCCTCTCTGACCAAGGTAGCAACCTTCTTTTCATCAATACCATATATATCTCTCCAGACCCCGCCCTTTTTTAACACCTTATCCTTGAATCGAAGGGTCTTGGCATCTGCCTAGAGAATCATCAATAATAAAAAATATGATCAGAAAAAAGAGCAAAGTGTGTGAACAGAAGGATAATGATGAAATAACCCCAGATCCACCTTGATAGCTTCACATTGCAGTTACTTATTTTCTAGTCTGGATGTCTCGTGTTACCAAACTAATTTTGATAGATAATCTCTAGGCTGTTGGACACTGGATTAATGTTTTTGTTTAGTTAAAGGGGTAGCAAGTCAGCCAAACTAAGTTGATTGTCACTGTGTGCCCAAATCCAGAATAGCTAGCAAGGAACAAATTGTCTATACCTTCACAACACCAGAATAGACGACCACCTTGCAATTTGTGTAATCATGGTGTGTAAGGGGGGCTTCAACGAAGTAAGACACGGAGTGAGTAAAAAAATCAGGAGACACATAACCAATGACCAGTGGACGATCAGCGACTTTTATGTTATCCCAACTAGTATACTGTGCATACAATTTCATAAAGCGCTTTCCCCATTCCCTGCAAAAATTGAGTTAATACTGGATAGTAGTAGTGCCATATCAAAATACATGATCATGGTAACATAGAAATGGCACTTTCATTGCAAACAGTGCATAAACTGACCTGTGAGCATCATAAAGCCTGTCATCTGAGCCCTCGTCAATATAGTTCATGGCAAGCAAACGGTTCTGCAAAGAGTTGTTCTGTTAGTTGACCATGTAAGGAGAGAGTGTAAGCTATACAGTTTCATGTAGCGACATACAAGAGTACGGAAGATAGTTTAAATAGCAAGCTTGAGGCCTCACAAAGTACCTGACCGGCATTTCGTGAATCAGGATCAATTTGCAGGCATCTTTCATATGCCTGTACAGATAACGTAATACTTCCAGCATCTCTGTAAAGAACACCTATGACAGGTAGTGGTGAACTGTCAGTCACTTCGCAAACGCCTAATCAATGTTAAAAGGAATATTCAAAGAAATTAATTTTTGCAAAGCTTCCATACTTGTACTCCCTCCGTTTCTTTTTAGTCCGCATATAAGATTTGGTCAAAGTCAAGCTTTGTAGAGTTTGACTAACTTTATATTAAAAAATATAAACATTCACAATATGAAATCAATATTATCAGATGGACCATGAAACATATTGTCATACTATATAGTTTTAGTATTGTAGATGTTCATATTTTTTTATATAAATTTGGTCAAACTTTGTGTAGTTTGACTTTGACCAAATCTTATATGCGGAGTAAAAAGAAACGGAGGGAGTACCCATTGCTCGTGGACAAGTAGGAGGTACACACATTGGGAATATCGAGGAATTTTGTTTTCCAAAACAAATTAAAATAAATCCTGATATTCCTTGACACTTTGGAAGGCCACAGAAGTCCAATGAAATCGACAAAACTAGCAAACCCCTAATGGCCACCCTGTCCCCTGTTTACTACTACCTCCGTTCCGAATTATAAGATGTTTTGGGTATTTCAATATGGACTAGATACGTACTGAAATGAGTGAAAAAAACACACTAAAACGCGTCTATATACACATCCGATTCAGGAAAAAGTTAGAACCTCTTATAAAAGTGAACGGAGGGAATACTATTTTATAGCTGACTGTTCAATGCTACTCATTTGTGCACCGTCCATCGTTCAATACTGCCTGTATGGTGTTTGTTTTTATCTAAATACATGCATACTCATGCATCAATGTACCCTCATCGTGTATGGTACAACTATAAAAGATGATTGGTGGTCACAGAGCCGTCATGGATTCTTAGTTGGAACATGTTTCAAATGACATGCTAGTATTAAGTATCTAAAGTGACAGAGGTTGATTGCTCATTACCTAAGTTATTGTATGCTTCAGCATAAGTGGGATTTGCAAGTATGGCCTTCTCAATCATGCTTGCAGCAGCATCCATCTTGCCCTAAATATGAAAAATGTATTTCAGTAAGCTAAAAATGCAATGTAACCAGTCAACCACAGTAAGAATGTAAGAAATCAATAATGATAGAGGATCATACCTGAACTGTATAGACAACTCCAAGGTTATTCAATGACTGGGAGAAATTTGGCTTAATTGACAAGGCCATCTACAAAAAGAAGGAAATAGGCAATAAGTAAACACAACTCTAATAAACATGAACAGAATTGCATACACTCACTTGATAACATTCAACAGCTTTGTCGAGATTATCCCTATCCTTGTATATCACTCCCAGGTTGTTGCATGCCTCCGCACAGCGAGGATTGAAGTGCAGAGCAAGTTCATAAAAAACAATAGCCTTCATGAAAATCACAAGTAGATTAAGTCAGCCAAAAGTGAATGCTAATAGTAGAACCAAATTTATGGAATTTTCATGTAACTCACCATCTCAAAATTCAACATTTCACCATATGCAACACCAAGATTATACATTGCATCAGCATAGTGCCAATTATAGAACAGAGCTTTCTTGTAATATGCCACACCTTGATTGATGTCACCTTCAATTTTAACCTGAGCATCTCCGATGTTTAAAATGATAATTAATTAAAAAAATAGTTGTGCCTTAATCAAACACAAACAGTTGCCTTTAACCAGACACAAAAGGTGTCGGTACTATCTTTTCCTACTTAATAAAAAGGATGTAAGGTTCTGTCGTCCACCTCGTCCTTCATCCAACATTCCCCATTCCCTCTTGTCTTTTATTGATTTACCAAATAAAATTATGTTTTCTTTGGCAAGACAATAAGTTCTTACTAAGTGATTACCAAATAAAATCCTAAAAGTTATTTAGGTAGGTAAATCATGGGCATGATTTGTTAAACAATTATTTAGATCATCACACTAATATGGAAGGTAATCATGGGCTAGCAGGAAGGTAATCATGGGCATGAATTGATAAACAATTATTTAGATAATCACATTAACATGGAAGGTAATCATGGGCTAACATATTAAAGAATATTTACACTCGTTGCAACGCACGGGCAATTATGTAGTAGACAACTAAAGGTATACAAAAGAGAATGCAATTGCAGTTGAGCTTCTGTATAGCATGGAGTAAACAATGGAATATGAGTATATGATCCTCTTTGAAGGCCATGTTACAGTCGGTAAAAGAACAAAATGAAAATTGATGGTAATCGGTAGAATTTACACAACAGTAGAAGTGGACAAGTCCGCACCTTTGTACCCAAGTCGGTTAGTGCTATTGCCATGTTATTCTTAGCAATCTCAAAGTTGGGGGAAATAGTCAAGCACCTGGGGTACAGGAAAGTCATGCCACGGGTGAACTTACGTTCTTGCTGTAGATTATTTTATGAATATCGGCACAATTCATATCAAAATAATGGCAAATTTACCTGTCGTAGCAGGCAATTGCTGCGTCTAGCTCTCCCCGATTCTTGTAAATAACCCCCATATTGCAATAAGCTTCAGCATACAATGGTCTCTCCAATGCAGCTTTTTCATAACAAGTAAGAGCTACGTCAAACTGCATCATCTCTGAATAAACCACCCCAAGGTTGTAATAAGCAGGCTGCATAAATCAGGCGTATACATTAGCACAATGCTAAATTGACAGACAAAAATAATAACGGCTAGAGTTGATGATTGTACCGCGTAGTGGCTATCCACTTCAAGAGCTTCACAATATTTTTGAATCCCATCTTCTGTATTGCCTGCAAGCTTCAAGCTAGTTCCAAGATCGGTCAAAACTATAGCAAGAAATTCTGCAGCAGCTTTATAGGAAGGATCCGCACTTCGAGCTTTTTGATATGCCTGTTCCAGATTGTTTTCTCCATTATTAGAACATAAAATTTGTACAACACAGTAGCTACAGTAAAATAACAAAAACTTAAAAACATTGTGTGCAGGCCCTACTAACGGTTTTGGACAGTATGATGTTTAACCTAACGAACTAAGATTGGTTAGGATTTCTTGTACTCACACTAAATGTAAGGGGTTGGTGTTCTCTGAGGGAGAAATAGTATGCATAGACATTCCAAGCAGAATCCTGCTTTCTTTTACTGCAGTTGTCATCTGCCCTGATTTAGCAAACACTTATGTGCTTTCTACCCACAGATCAGCTACACTGTTAAACAGTAATTCCGTCACACAAGAGATTATACACAGGACACACTGATGGCTAGGTTAATTTGGACAAACTTAGTGTAAAACGGAAGTTCATAAAGAGCCCTTTAAATTAGCTTTTAGATCTAACTTGTATTCTGCAAAACAAAAACAGAAAACTATATTTCAGGAAACATACTAATGCCAGATCATCCATTCAGGTCAACATGGAGGGATATATCAGATTCGAGGCACATACTCAATCAAAGATTTCCAGCGTTTAGCTGTTCACAACAATAACAACAACAATGCTATGAAAAAACAAAGTCTGCTTTTTCTGAGACACAGCTCACAAGAACCAGCAAGCCAGCAGATGGATGAGAGAATGTTGCTCCATACCTCTGCGGCCTCAACCAGGTGACCCTCGTCTTTGTATATCATCCCACAATGCGTGAGAGCACACGCATTCTTGGGATCGACCTTGACAGCCTCGGTGAAGCAATCCAAGGCCTGCCTTGGCAGGCTCTGGGCCTGGAGGCAGATCCCTTTTCCGATAAGGGCCTCCACATTGGTTCCATCCTTGTCAAGAACGGTACTGTACAACTGGAGAGCATCAGCAAATTTGTTGCGTGACCGGAGGATGTTGGCATAGCGAAGGGCGTCCGTCCCTTCCGGCAGCTGCTGCTTCGCAGGGGGGGCAGCAGCCCCATTGCAGTCAGGAACGGCGCCGTTGCTCTCCTTCCCTTGGAGGGGCTCCATCCCTGGCTGCATGAAAGAGAGAGGGAGAGTCTCCTCGTCTCTTCCTTCCTCTGTGAAAGATTGCAGACATGAATTGAGTAGGGTTTAGTAGAATTCCGGTTGCATATACCGGCGTACGGAAAACGCATCGAGAAAAGGGAGAAAAAAATCTGGAGCGGAATGCGCGTAAAGACTAAAAAAAGACCCGGCTTTGGACTAACTCTGAATTGCGCAGTAAAAGTGGCGGCTTCTTTGCAAGACGGCTTGCAAGAAACCCGGATGGGAAAGGAGGACAAGAAATCAAATTCCAACCCAGCCAGCGGAAGACGCCCCAGGAATCCTCCAATAATAGGTAAAGACGGGAGGAAATCGCAGGAAAATAGGGCGTGCCAGGTAAAAGAGTCCAACAGAAGCAGAGCAAGCAGGGAAGCGCGCTCGCTCGCTCGCCTTGTCGAGAGAGCGAGAACCCTAGGTCGCGGCGGGGAAGGAGGGGGGAGGGGGAGGGGCTCACATTAGAGGGCGGCGCGGGGCACCGGAGCGTGGAGGCGCGAGATCATGGCGCGGCGGGAGGGTCCCGCGTCCCCGCCGCGGCCACCGGGAGGCGGAGCGGTGATCGCCGCCGCGGCGAGGGATCCGAGGGCGGCGGCGGCGAGGGTTTCGGCGCGGTGGAGGAGGAAGGAGAGGGGAACGTAGCAGCAGTGGTATTTTGGTGCCTCCCCCCTCTCTCTCTCTCTCTCCCCCTTTTGCCTTCTTTTTTTCCCCTTGGCTTTTACGCTTTCGTCGTGCGTGCGCTCGCTTTGAGCTTCAACCAGGCCCTTTTGTACTATCCAGTGCTGCAACCGGGCCGGGCTGGGACGGGTGGGCTTTTCTCGACTGCGGCTTCCTTTTCCTGCGAGCGGGGAGGAGCGAACCGAAAACACGGCCTAACGCGCCGATGTAGATGGACGGGTGTTCGTTTTTTTGTCCGTCGCGATTTAGAGCGACACCCGGCCCTTGTTCTTCTATGACCCGTCCGTCGCTGGCACAACGGCGATTATTCCCCACTTACCCCTCCTTACTCGTTCGCGTCCTTGCCGCCGCCACCAAGTTCCAGCCACGACGACGCCTAGGCACGGCCGTCGCATCCACCAACCTATTCACGCCACCGCGTCCACCGAGGCTGTGGCCGCTCATCGTCATTGTCGTAGCAGGAAAAGGGACGCATGTCAAGGGTCGTCGGCACCGCTCTCGCCTCCACGAGCACCATCGGAGGGCGTAGACGCCGACGGGCCTGCTGCCCTTGACCGGTCACGGCTCTACCATGCCCAACTCCGTTGCCGCCCACAATGTGTTCGGCCCTTTGCCCACAAGGTACCATGGCCGATAGTGATGATGAGTTTTTTTTTCCAACAACATCATATGTTCATCGGATGATTCATCGCCCGAAGATGAGGACTTTATGGTTGCTACTATGGTTGTCAATGAGCACATTTCTAGGATGCGGTCAATGTTTAGGTGGTCAATCCAGGGCCATGCTCTGGCGTTGAATCGTAATAGAGAGAGTGGTCATTGCCTACTCTATAGCTATTATTTTCACTGCAAGTCTCCGCTCTACAATGCCAAGCTTTTTCGGCGACGCTTCTGGATGGCTAGGCATATGTTCAACCGTATTCAAGAGGGAGTGATGGGGTATGATGATTACTTTAGATGCAAGAATAATGCCCTCGGAAGGGTTGGCTTCGTCTCTTATCAAAAATGCACTTCAGCTATCCGAATGATTGCATAAGAAATTCGCGGTGATCTTGTGGATGAGTATGTCCACATGAATGAGTCCTCATACCTTGTATCATTTGTATAGGGTGTGCAAAGTCATGGTTGTAGTGTTTGGCCCGGAGTACTTGAGAGAACCAAATGTGGTGGAAACAACCCGGTAGTTAGCGATCAATGAATCTAGCGGCTTTCTAGGAATGCTTGGTAGTATAGGTTGTATGCACTAGAAGTGGAAGAACTATCCATTTGCTTGGCGAGGGCGGTATAAGGGGCATGTTAAAACTTGTACAGTCATACTTGAAGTTGTGGCATCATAAGACCTCTGAATTTGGCACTCTTTCTTCGGCATGGCAGGTTCTTACAATGGCATCACATACAATGCAGAAGGCAATTGACCATAGGTCAACTTGAGATCAATGGCTACCACTACAATAAGGAATACTACTTAGTCGATGGTATCTATTCTCAGTTGTCAACTCTTGTGAAGACAATCGCCAGACCGGTAGGAGAGAAGCGAGCTAGGTTTTCCCAAGCACAAAAGAGTGCTAGGAAGGACGTGGAGCATGCTTTCGATGTGCTCCAATCTCGATGGGCTATTGTTCGACACCCTGTCAGAACATGGAGCCAACGGAAGATGTGGACTGTGATGACTGCTTGTGTGATCATGCACAATATGATCGTAGAGGATGAGCGTGATGACATCATCTTCGATCAAGGGTTTGATTTCCAGGGTGAAAATATTGAGTCTGGACATGGATCGGCAACGTTCGCACAGTTCATCCAATTCCATTATGAAATGCGTGATTGAAAAACTTATATTCAACTTCAAATGATTGGGTTGAGCATATGTAGACTCACATATAGCAACCAATAGATGTATCGAATGTTTCTTTGTATTTGTGACAATTTTAAACCATTGGTTTGTAAACCATGAGATTTTCATTTGGTTGAAACTATTTATTGTAATATAATAATAAAAATTGAATTTTTATTTGTATCCATATGCATAGAATGTAAAATGTTGAAATTTGGAAAAATATCGGTCGGGCAGACAAAATGTGTTAGCCGATTGGCTCACTGCCAATGAAAACGTAATTAAGGCTAGACGCCGCCCATTCGGACAATCCAAACGAATGAAAACTAGACAAAAGAGGCGTCCATTTGCATCGGCCGGTTGGAGTTGGCCTTATATTCCTCCTTGATCCGCATGGGTGGAGAAGAATCGTGCACGGTTGGATTGGCCTACCACAACCTCATGCACCAAATGGGCCTTAAGGATTTTGATTACGGTCACGCATTCTTATATCTATTCTTTTTAGGTATCTCTACTATTTCTATCTTCACTGTATTTATAGAAAAATAAACATTATCTTCTCTAAATGCACCCTACAAACCCATTTTCATTGTATTAACAGACCCATTAAACTTAATCTAATAGCTAACCTTAATTTAATCTATCCTCTGTGCAATTAGCAATTTGCATTGACAGATGCACCCATGGTGGCAGCGGTACACGTGAGACCGCACATGATATTTTGTGACACAAGGCGTTGGGGCGAGGTCATGGACGACGCGCCAGACAAGGAGATATATGTAGCCCGCGGCGGTGGCAGATGCGAGACCGCGAAGAACACGACCGACCGTTGCAGACGGAGGCCAGCATGAGCCGGTGCTGGCTGCCATGACGCACACATAGCCGCTCGCCAAGCTAGCTGGGTGGAAGCCATCATCCAAAGAAATGTCATGCATACTCAAGGGCATGCACGGTGCTCTTCTTCTTCCTTCATGGTAACCTCTCCTTTTTCTAAAACAAGGCAAAAGACATATCATTTTCATTGATAAAGAAGAGGTTTTGTTACACACACCTCATCATATGGCTAAGACAAAACAAATAATCTAGCGGCATTACATTTCTCAAATGCTTGGCGCCCGCAATGGCCTAAATAGACACTTCATCCTTGATGCACCGCATGACAACTGCCACGGGCGCCGCTTTGCTCCTGAAAACTTGAGCATTGCTTTCATTCCAAATTTCCCATCCCACAAGAACTAACAATAAAGACAAGGCCTTCGCCGACAGCTCGTTGCTAGATAGGACCGCATCCCACCCAGATTTTAGCGTGTTGAACAGGAGCCAAGGAGTCGTAGGGATAACAAGTTGAAGCCATGAGAAGACCACATTGCAAATTTGGACAAAGAATCTACATTTGAAGAGAATGTGTGCAACAGATTTTTGCACCTGATTGCATAGGGGACATTTGTCGCAATTTGGCCATCCTCTCCTCTCAAGTCTGTCGGCAGTCCAAATTCTATATGGATAACTAGCCAGGCAAAATTTCACACTTGGGGGGGAGCCCATGCCTTCCAGACAGTAACATGCAAGCTTGAGCGTGGGAGACCGTGAAACTACACTATATAAACAGACTTCGCGAAGTAATGGCCATCATTGGTTATCTTCCAAACGATGGAGTCCTTGACACCCGGCTGGATGGTAACGTTTGCAAGCTTCTCCCATAGTGCCAAGAATTGCTGAGGTGCTCAAGAAGGAGAAAATCCGAACCCATGACTAACAACACCTTGCTAAATTAAAAGTTTATTAAAAAACTAACCAGTGGGCAGTAGGACATGCACGGCAAGGGCGGTCGGTTGGCCAGGACTTCTCGGAGGGATCCAAGTCGGTGTCCTGATAGGTCGGCGTCGAGGAGTGGCCCGTCGCAAAAGCTTTGTATCCCCTTGAGCGTTTGTGAGCTTGGGGAGAGGGCAATGCCTCATCGTCCCCCAACGCTACCCGTGTTCTTTTCCCACCTCAGCGTGGCGGGGCCTCGCTGGACTCCTCCTCCTCCTCCTGCTCATAGTTGGAGTCAGAGCCTGAGCTCGGCTGGCTCCCAACGGGGAGCTCGAGGAGGTTGTCTTGAATAGCCAAGCCCTTTGAGGCCCTAGTCTCCCAAGACCCTTGGTCTTTTTCGGCTTGACCGTGACCACGTATGGGTCCTCGGTCAGCGCTTCTCCAGCTTAGCGCTCATGGGCACCGACGATCTGGCCGACCCGGTGAAGGTACGCCAATCCTTTAATGTGGTCAATAGAATTCAGTTACTCGGCTAAGATGAAAAAAATAAAGGTTTGACCACAAATAAAAGAGGAATAGAAGACAATCCTCGACATTTGGACTAGCTCAGCTATAGCCGATGTCATCTCCCTCGATCTGGAAGGTATTTTCCTTGGCCGAGGGCCTGAAAAGGAGCGTCAGCATCCCACCGAGGTCCTTCCCCTATAGAGGATTCGGACTACCAAGACCCCGCTATCCGTAATGTATGTCCATAGAGGAGATGAGCGGGCCTACAGGGGTTAGACCTTGCGGTGGAGCATCATGTGGATCACATCCACCAAAGTTACACCCTCGCCGATGAGGAACTTCACTCGTTCTGGGAGGGCCTAGTCTTCATCCTTGTTCCCCCAGTCGAGGTTCTTGGTCGTCCAAGAGTGCAGCCTCTTCAAGGGCGTGGCCGAGAAAGCAAAGACTCATTTTCTGTCCCCCGATGACACGTCGACCATGTAATTAAAACCACAACTCCTACCATTGTTTCACCATCTCAATGAACTTGTCAGGCAACCACTTGATGCCATGGAGCTTGTTGATCATGGCTCCTCCGCACTCTGTGATCTGGCCATCATTGGTCCATGGTTTGACACAGAACATCTTGAGCCACAGCCAAAAATGGGGCTCAATGCGGATAAATGCCTCATAAAAGATGATGTAGGAGGTGATGTGTGATACGTCTCCAACGTATCTATAATTTTTGATTGTTCCATGTTGTTTTATTATGAATCTTGGATGTTTTATAATCATTTTATATCATTTTTTGTACTAACCTATTGACATAGTGCCAAGTGTCAGTTGTTGTTTTTCCATGTTTTTTACATTGCAGAAAATCAATATCAAACGGAGTCCAAATGCCACGAAACTTTACGGAGATTTTTTATGGACCAAATGGAAGATATTGGGCTCTGGTTGCACCTGGGAGGAGTCCCGAGGAGGGGACAACACACCAGGGCACGCCAGGAGGCCCAAGCGCGCCCTAGTGGGTTGTGCCCACCTTGGGTGCCCCCCCGGACTGCCTCTTTGCTTTATAAATACCTTAATATTCCCAAAACCCTAGGGGAGTCGACGAAATATTCATCCAGCCGCCGCAGAGTCCAGAACCACCAGATCCAATCTAGACACCATCACGGAGGGGTTCACCATTTCCATTGGTTCCTCTCCGATGATGCCTGAGTAGTTCTTTGTAGACCTTTGGGTCCGTAGTTAGTAGCTAGATGGCTTCATCTCTGTCTCTTGATTCTCAATACAATGGTCTCTTGGAGATCCATATGATGTAACTCTTTTGCGGTGTGTTTGTTGGGATCGATGAACTTTGAGTTTATGATCAGATCTATCTTTTTATATCCATGAAAGTATTTGAGTTTCTTTGATCTCTTTTATGCATGATCTCTTATAGCCTCGTATTTCTTCTCCGATATTTGGGTTTTGT
This sequence comes from Triticum urartu, assembly GCF_056163025.1. Taxonomy (NCBI): domain Eukaryota; kingdom Viridiplantae; phylum Streptophyta; class Magnoliopsida; order Poales; family Poaceae; genus Triticum; species Triticum urartu. The sequence goes on along the minus strand of NC_141878.1, from coordinate 83,854,487 downwards.
CGTGGAATTGTCATGGCAGATGTCCTAGTGTGAGGACTTAGTCGCGAGGCCAACGCATCTATGCGGTAGCTTGAAGGGGTTGGTCGGAATCGAGAGATGCAACACACAAGACAAGGATTTAGACAGCTTCGAGCCCCGGGAAACATCATCTGGTAATAACCCTACATGCTGTTTGTGGCTAGGTCTCATTATGCTCATCTGGGAGTCGCCGGTAAGCCGGCTCTCCTCTAATTGTGTCTAGTCCTAGAGATTATTGCTTCTTGCTTCTTGGGGTGCCCTGCCCCTCCTTATATATGTTGAAGGGGCGGATTACATGTAGAGTCCAACTCGGATTAAGACTTAAACTATTCTGACTTCTCTTCATGGGCTTCTTAACGTCTTGGGCTTCATAACGTCTTTGGGCTTCATAACGTCTCGGGCTTCATAACTCCAAGCGACTCTATCTGCCGGGTTATGACTGTCAACCAGTTATCACTGTCTGCCGGGTTATGACTGTCAACCAGTTATCACTGTCTGTCGGGTTATGACTGTCAACCAGTTATCATTGTCTGCCGGGTTATGATGGTCTACCGGGTTATGACTTCCTACCGGCTTATGATCTGACTTAACATCTACCGGGTTATCATCCGACTTAACACCTGTCGGGTTATCATCTGACTTAACACCTGCCGGGTTATCATCTGACTTAACACCTGCCGGGTTATCATCTGACTTAACACCTGCCGGGTTATCATCTGACTTAACACCTGCCGGGTTATCATCTGATTTAACACCTACCGGGTTATCGTCTGACTTAACACATGCCGGTTTACCAAGTTCCAGCTGGGTTATAACTCCGGCCGGGTCATATCGCAGGGTATATCCCCGACATTAGCCCCCAGTTTATTTTGGATTTATCCATGTTAAACTAATCCTGATCATCCTTAAGTCCTTGTCATTTCCTTCTTCTAAAAAATCCGGGTCAATAGGCCAGCTTCATAATCAATTTGTTGACATTGGTTTGTTACAGGAAAATATTATGAAGAATAATTCATTTGACTCAGCTCCCAATGCTTAACAAAAATATTGGTCCTTGAAATACTCATCTGATCTTCAGCCGGTTTAAGGATGTAGAACTTGCCGGTTTATCATTGCCAAGATTGTCGGTTTATAAATATTGATAGCACCGGGTCATAATTGTAGTTAACACCAGGCTTGAAAATATATCTCTTATATGCATATCACTTGTAGCCCCCAAGTCTTAAGAAGGTAATGTAGTAACAACTTAAGATTTGCTTCAATATGAATGTCACAAGCTTGAAGAAATCCAGGTTGTTCATCTCAATCACCAGTCAGAAATATTCCACATATGTAGCCCCCAAGTGCCAAGTTGTCATGCTTGCAACAACCTGGGACTTGTAATTGGCTGATGCTCATAAAAACTTCAACCAATGTATCCCCCAAGGGCCGGGTCATTATACAATAATGAGCAGGGACTTTGTAAATATAATCATGTAAACTTTGAACAGCAATGTGTATCCCCCAAGGGCTGGCTCAATAAGATAATATTGAGCTGGGACTTGATATATACTTCAATGAAAATAACACCATATGATATAACCCCCATCATGGGGCTTGAACTCACGTCCACAAGGTTAAGAGCCTTGTGCTTTACCAACTGAGCAGTGGACCCTTCAATATAATGGATTAAAAGCTTTGTACCTTGAATTGTTGATAGGAGCAATTGGTAGCCCCCAAGGGCCGGCTCATTACGATGTGATGAGTCGGGTCTTCAATAAGGTGAGCAAACAATGATTTTGTATTAGCCCCCAAGTGTCATGGTGCATGCTTGCAGCAGCATGAGACTTGTGTATTTGATGTAATCTCAACTTGAATAATGTAGCCCCCAAGTACCGGGTCGTAAGCCTGCAGCGACTCAGGACTATTCCTTTCATTGTAGAATAAATTATATCCATTGCGCTGAAGCGACTTTGAAAACCTCAATCATAATATTGGTTATTGATAACCATAATAAAAATCCAGCCGTGTTGGCTATTAAAGATTTGAATAATATAACCTGGTTTGAAAACCTCTTCCTGCCATATAAACCGGTATATGCGTGCCCATATGATACATGCTATGATGATGTAATGATGATGCAATGTATGACGCAATATATGATGATGTATGTGTATGATCAAGAGGGTTTAAGCTATGGTTCGGATATGACCAGAGCCCCCAAGTAGTCATAATTGTGGCATTGCGCCGATCAAGAGGTGTAGCTATGGTTCGAATACGACCAAGCCCCAAGTGATTTCCCTTATGGCCTTATGCCAATCAAGAGGTGTAGCTATGGTTTGAATACGACCAAGCCCCCAAGTGATTTCCCTAGTGCCCTTATGCCTATCAAGATGTGTAACTATGGTTCGAACCCATAGCCCCCAAGTGATTTCCCTGGTGGCCTTATGCCTATCAAGAGGTGTAGCTATGGTTCGGATACGACCAAGCCCCCAAGTGATTTCCCTGGTGCCCTTATGCCTATCAAGAGGTGTAACTATGGTTCGAACATAGCCCCCAAGTGATATTGTGAGCTGTGCTCGAGGGATACCCATGTTTGAGTTGTGCTATGTAGCAAACTCTCTTTGGCCCCTTATGATAATATTGGCTTGATAGCCGGATTATCGAAGTAACCAGAGCTGTGCTCTTATGATAATATTAGCTTGATAGCCGGATCAAGAGGGTATTCATAGCTATGCTCAATGAGCAGGAAGCCCTCATGTGATCAATAATATGATAAGCCAATAAGGCAGGATACCCATGGTTGAACCTCGCATCATGGCAACAGGTCCTCTTCGGCAACCTTTAACTTTTTGCAAGAGATAAATTCTTCTTGAACCGGGATTTTGAACCGGATATTGAGAGCGTCAGAGCTTTGCAAGAGATAGTTTCCTCTTAAACCGGATTTGAACCAGATACTAAGAGTTTCAGCGCTGTGTGGGAGACGTGATTTCCCTTAAACCAGATTATAAACCGGAAGCGTCATTGTGAGCCGGAATATTTCTGACGACCTTTAAATTTTCATCAATATAACAGTAGCCTCCGGGACCGAGTTATCTTTCCTTCAACATCCTGGGGCACTTGAATTTGCTGAAACTGGCAAGACTTGCTGAGTCATATCATCGTAGCCCCCGAGTCTTAAGATGACTCAAGGAATTGTCTTGAGATTCTCCGTACTTGACCATAGCAAAAGGTATATATCATTGGTGTTGATAACGCGATGTAAATCCACAGAAGGTTGAGGTGACTGCGGCGGGTTATAAATGATCCTGTATGAGCCGTGTCAGCAACTCGGCCAATGGTTCCTTCCAACTGGATGTTTGAAGTTAACCAAACTATAGTGGCAGCGATTTGTGCGCATATCCATTGAGCCATCCAGCGTAGACGGCGGCTGAATGATAACTTTCCTCCAATTTGGAAGAAAAACCGGGCTACCCAAGCAGTGACTTACTTATACTCAATAAATAGCTCATGCAAACAGGTGCGGCCCGGTGTGTTAATGTAGACCGGACCGCAAGGGCAGCAGCGTAAGCACTTCCGTTGAGCACGGCCACATGGATAAATGTTAGTGAAAAATGATAATGCTATGCACTCCATATCCGCGATATAACTCCACTTCAGTGGTGAATAATTGTCCTGATGTATTTGGATGACAAATGATCTTATCGTCTCTGACATGATCATGGAACAAACATATTAAAGGGAGGACAATTGTTCTTGAAGGAACTTTAAAGCATATTGAAAAAATAAATAAGATGGATAGCACCTGATCTTTTCCTGGGACGTCGAGCCAGTCATGTCCGTCATCGTTGGTTTTCCAACCGGTCCGAATTTTACTGCTTCCACGATCCTCTTTTTTTTTGTCGATACCGTAATCAAAACATATCAGATGTCTGATGCGGCCATTGTACCATATCCCATGCTCTTTTATACGATGGCAAACCAGCATAGCACTTGTACTTGTAGTAGTTATTCTACTAACACATGGGCCTGGTGGCGGACCTTTAACTTTTCCAGCATCCAACAACAGAGCCTGTTTCTTGTTACTTCAACTCCATAGCGCGAAGAGCCTGCGGGGGCACATCGTAGTTGATGTTTGAGGGAACAAAGCCGCGACAGTTTACAGCGGTGATGGTGATCCGGCGCCGGCTCAACGCAGAGACAAAACCGGCGAGGCGCGGTGTTTCGACGGGGGCGGCCAGGAGTGAAATCCACTGCGGCGACTCCATGAGGTGGCCGGTGAAGGCGGAGACGAAGGTGCCGGACCTCGGCAAAGGCGGGGACCGCGGCAGAGGGATGCCGACGATTCAGCGGATTGAGACTGTGGCGACGGGGCGCGATTGAAGCGCGGCGACTCCCTGGCGCGGCGGCGACGGCGGAGGTGCGATGGCGAGTTTGAGCAGTGACAGCTCAAGCTGAGGCAACGCAGGGATGACGGTAGTAGCAGTGCAGCGGCTTCGCGCGACGGCGGGTTGTCCATCTCCCTGACGAAAGATATCACAAAGCCACAGGGGAGACTCGGGCAGGAGCGGGTGATCCGCGGAGAAGCGGCAGTGGCTACAGCTGGGTTGCGCGGATGCAGCCAGCAGTGGCGACTTGCCCGGGTGCGCGGGCGGTTTAAACCGTCCAAGACGGGCGGCTCGGGAATGGCTTGAAACTGTGGGGCTGACTCGGAGATAAGCACGACGCTTTGGCAAAGCAGAGGCGAGGCCAGCAGAGATGCAGCTGACGGGCGAGGCAGAGCAGCGGCCTGGAGGACGTCGGCAAGGCGGGCCAAGGCAAAACGGAGCAGCACGAGGCCGATCCGTATAGGCAGAGACCGTGAACTGCCCATGTTGGCTTGGCGATTTACGTAGCGACTCAGGCGCGGGTGATCCGACAGGGCACAGCGGCGGAGATGAGTTGGGCGTGTCTTCCTGCTAGGCAGACGGCAGCTCGACGACCGGTGGGTTGGCTTGGTGATTCGATTAGGCCGGCTCGTGGGCAGCGGCTCGAGCAATGAAAGGTATTGCAGGCGGGTTAAGAGAGAGGCCGGCCCGGTGTGGCCTCCGCCGATGAAGTGAGGTGCGCGACGGTGTGATTCGTTAGGCGCCGAGCCAGCGGGCGGTTCAACAGCGGCTGCGGGACGGCCTGATTGCGACTTGTAGAAGAGGCCCGAGGCCACAGGCCCGCTCGCAGCAGCAGGAGCAATCCGCGGCGGATCGCAATGTGGGCGGGCTGTCCTGACATAGGCGACGACTCGGAGTCGGCGGTTCAAGAGGTAAGCAACCGCGGCCACAGTGGTGATTTGTCTGTAGACGTGCAACCGAACGGCGCGGTTTAGCTGTAGTTTGATGGCGACGGTGACTCAGTACCAGGTCATGTTGAGGTAAAGCGGCTTGGCACGGCAGGGTCGCAAGGCGGCTCAGAACGGGGCGACGACAGCGTAATCCGGATCCAACCCCCATCCCAGTCCTCGTCCGGGTCGACAGTTGAAGCGACGGTCTAGTGCAGCAGTGACGGTGACCCGGCAGAAACCAGCGGGTCAGGCAGGCAACAGGTTGTGGCAAAGGCGGAGTCCAGCCGCGGCGACCCATGCGATTTGCATCTTGCAATAGACCCAGGTCGGCCTGGCGCAGCGACAGTAGCGATTTGAGGCGGCCGAGGGTCGCGGCGGTTTAGAGACGGCGACTCATCGAGGCGCAATGGCGGTTTAGCGTGGTCCATTTGTCGTTGTGCCCGTTGACTCTTTTGTTTTCCGGGTCATAGTGGTTCTAGACCAATTCAGCTCCGTGATTTCCTCCGGGTCGTGGCCCCTTCTCCTTTTTTATGTACTAATCAGAGTAGCACTCGTGGATTGACATGGATTTCCTTGTATGTAGACAACCTGTGATTTGATTGGCAGGCCTCGATCTCCATGCTTGTTGATTTCTTTGGCACATGATCCCCTCGTGAACAACAACAACACTCAGACCCGACCGCTCGTTTTGTTTGACTCTTCGTAACTGACGACTTCTAGTTTCCTTTGGTAGAAACTTATATGTAGATTGAATATTTTCTTGCCACCAACACATATTGGATCAAAAAATCGTAGAACTCCTCCGTGGCTTTTTGACAGTGGTACTTCTTGCCGCGGTTGCAGGCGGTTTAGTGATTCCCCTTGTTATGACACGGAGATAGCAGCGAAAAAACACGGCAACTTCGATGGATTATACAGCCGGTGGCAGCGGCCCAAACGCAAACCCTAACTTCCTTGATGATACTCTTTCCAATGTTGTTTTTCCTTCTCCCGATCAGTTGCAAACTTCTCGATCCCTGAAAAAAATCCCTCCAAAAACTCAACACCACCGTGCGCGGGCCCCACGGTGGGCGCCAACTGTCGTGGAATTGTCACAGCAGATGTCCTAATGTGAGGACTTAGTCATGAGGCTAACGCATCTATGCGGTAACTTGAAGGGGTTGGTCGGAATCGAGAGATGCAACACACAAGACAAGGATTTAGACAGCTTCGGGCCCCGGGAAACATCATCCGGTAATAACCCTACATGCTGTTTGTGGCTAGGTCTCATTATGCTCATTTGGGAGTCGCCGGTAAGCCGGCTCTCCTCTAATTGTGTCTAGCCCTAGAGATTATTGCTTCTTGCTTCTTGGGGTGCCGTTCCCCTCCTTATATATGTTGAAGGGCCGGGTTACATGTAGAGTCCAACTCGGATTAAGATTTAAACTATTCTGACTTCTCTTCATGGGCTTCTTAACGTCTTGGGCTTCATAACGTCTTTGGGCTTCATAACGTCTCGGGCTTCATAAGTCCAAGCGACTCTGTCTGCCGGGTTATGACTGTCAACCAGTTATCACTGTCTGCCGGGTTATGACTGTCAACCAGTTATCACTGTCTGCCGGGTTATGATGGTCTGCCGAGTTATGACTTCCTGCCGGTTTATGATCTGAGTTAACATCTGCCGGGTTATCATCTGACTTAACACCTGCCGGGTTATCATCTGACTTAACACCTGCCGGGTTATCATCTGACTTAACACCTGCCGGGTTATCATCTGACTTAACACGTGCCGGGTTATCATCTGACTTAACACCTGCCAGGTTATCATCTGACTTAACACCTGCCGATTTACCAAGTCCCAGCCGGGTTATAACTCCGGCTGGGTCATACCGCGGGGTATATCTCCGACAGGTTTTGTTTGGCCAACTCAATCTATTTATCTTGCAATGGGAAGAGGTGCCCGGTAGTGGGTTCGATCTTACGGTGCTTGATCCCAGTGACAGAAAGGGAACCGGCACATATGTATCGTTGCTACTAAGGATAAAAGATGGGATCTATATCTACCGCCATAGATAAATGGATCTCGTCTACATCATGTCATCGTTCTTATTGCATTACTCCATTTTTCCATGAACTTAATACACTAGATGCATGCTGGATAGCGATCGATGTGTGGAGTAATAGTAGTAGATGCAGGCAGGAGCCGGTCTACTAATCTTGGACGTGATGCCTATGTAATGATCATTGCCTGGATATCGTCATAACTATTTGAGGTTCTATCAATTGCCCAACAGTAATTTGTTTACCCACCGTTTGCTATTTTTCTCGAGAGAAGCCACTAGTGAAACCTACGGCCCCCGGGTCTCTTTCTCATATTATTTGCCTTCGCAATCTACTTTCATTTGCTTTTATTTTCAGATCTGTTAATCCCAAGACCTAAAAATACTTTGTTGCACTTTATTTTATTTGTGATCTATTATTCAATCTATCACAACTTTCTCCCGTCCACGCACCGTTTGCGGCGTCGTTACCCGAAAGGGATTGACAACCCCTTTAACACGTCGGGTTGCGAGTGGTTGTTATTTGTGTGCAGGGGCTGTTTACGTTGTTGAAAGTGCAACTATCCCTGGGTGGTTTTGGTAATTCCTAACAACATATAGCTCATTGAGCTAATGCTATTCCAAGATGAATATTTCAGGAAAGCTCAATGATTGGCATGGCATGGATTAGAAAGTGGACCCTTCAAAATGCTAAGGATAAAAGATTGGCTCAAGCTCAAAGCACAAGACTCTACATTTTTTATTTTAGTGATCCAAGATCACATTGAGTTTATATGAAAAGCCAATACTATTAAGAAGGGATGAAGTGTTGCTTAATGAGGTGCTTGCTCGAAATGCTTAGTGATATGCTCCAAAACCCTCCACTACTTTCTCACATCCACATATGTCCCAAACCAAAAGTCAAACTCGGCCCCACCGATTCTTTCTATCCGGCGCCACCGAGTTCAGTTGACATAGCCACTGCCAGAAACCCTAATCAGTTCGGTCTCACCGCGATGGGATTGTAATCTCTATGTTTCCCTTCGTAATGTTTCGGTAAAACTGAGATGAGCGATCGGTCCCACCGAGATTGCAATGTAAACTCTCTGTTTCCCTTTCGTAACACTTCGGTCCAACCGAGATGAGAGAATCGGTCCCACCGAGTTTGCCTGACCAACTCTCTGTTAGTCCATTACCAAAATCGGTCTCACCGAGTTTGTGTAATCGGTCTCACCAAGATTACGTTATGCCCTAACCCTAACGAAATCGGTCCCACCGAGTTGACATGTCGGTCCCACCAAGAATCCTAGCGTTCACATTTTGAACTAAATTGGTCTGACCGAGTTTCATGATTCGGTCCCACCGAGTTTGGTGATTTGTGTGTAACGGTTAGATTTTATGTGGAGGCTATAAATACCCCTCCACCCACTCTTCATTCGAAGAGAGAGCCATCAGAACATGCCTACACTTCCAATACCTATTTTCTGAGAGAGAACCACCTACACTTGTGTTGAGGTAAAGATATTCCATTCCAACCACATAAATCTTGATCTCTAGCCTTTCCCAAGTTGCTTTCCACTCAAATCATCTTTCTACCAAATCCAATCCTATGAGAGAGAGTTGAGTGTTGGGGAGACTATCATTTGAAGCACAAGAGCAAGGAGTTCATCATCAACACACCATTTATTACTTCTTGGAGAGTGGTGTCTCCTAGATTGGCTATGTGTCACTTGGGAGCCTCCGACAAGATTGTGGAGTTGAACCAAGGAGTTTGTAAGGGCAAGGAGATCGCCTACTTCGTGAAGATCTACCCTAGTGAGGCAAGTCCTTCATGGGCGACGGCCATGGTGGGATAGACAAGGTTGCTTCTTCGTGGACCCTTCGTGGGTGGAGCCCTCCGTGGACTCGCGCAACCATTACCTTTCGTGGGTTGAAGTCTCCATCAACGTGTATGTATGATAGCACCACCTATCGGAACCACGCCAAAAATCTCCATGTCTACATTGCGTTTGCTCCCTCCAAACTCCTCCCTTTACCCTCATATGCAATTGTTTTACATTCCGCTGCTATACTCTTATAATTGCATGTGTAGGTTGATTACTTGTTTGTGCTAAGTTGCTAAAATCTGCTAAGAACTAAAATTGGGAAAAGGCTAGATTTTTATTTGGTCAAGTAGTCTAATCACCCCCCCTCTAGACATACTTTCGATCCTATAGTTGTGTTGCTTGGTTCTCCTACTGGTTCGATAACCTTGGTTTCATATCTGAGGGAAATATCTACCACCGCTGTGCTGTGTCATCCCTTCCTCTTTGGGGAAATACCGACTGTGACACTCCAAAAAATTTAATTGGTTTTCATCAAAAACTTTGTTGGATTTTTTTAAAAGAGGGCATTTAAAATTTCTTTTCCAGAAATCCTTCCTCTTAAAAACTTCCTTTTCTTTGGCAAGGATTTTTATTTTTCTTCAAACTATGGTGTTTGATCTTTTGAAACTTCTTCTCTATTGGTTCCCTCTCAAATTATTTTGGGAGTTTAATCTTTTTCTTTTAAAAAGAAACTCTATGAAAATTTGGGATTTTCATATCTTGGAAACCACCCATGACTTTGTATTTTTTTTGCCCATGTGGTAAAACCCCTCCAAAACCTCCCCTCCTCCTTGTAATCAACCTAAGTTCTCTGTCCCAACTAATCCAAACAAGTTTTGGATTTTATTCTAATTATTTTATCTCTCAAATCTTTTCTGCCTTTTATTTGGAGCCTGAGGGATTTTCAAAGCAAGTACCCTTTTGCATTTGAGTTTTGACCTCAAACCAACTCTCCTGGATAGTCCTTTGTACCCACAACCCAGAACCATCTTGATCCACTCCTCCTCTTTTCAAATTTTTCAAATTTCAGTCTCTGCAAGTTTGGACCAGATTTGCCAAATTTGGTGAAATTCATATCTACACTTCTCCAAAAATTCCACCAAAATTCAGGCAGCCTACTGGAGCAATGAGTAGCCACTCCACCAAAAATCAGCTCAAGGAAAAATCCCTAGAGGCCAAATTCATTCTGTCGAACACCTTGCATGCACTGTTGCTGTTCATATTCAGAAATATTCAGATTCAGTGTCGTTTTCGTTCGTCAGTTTCAATCACGCGTAGACAGTGCCCTTGGCACGTTCCTCGCCGCCTCTTCCTCCTGTCTGGAGCACCACACGCGCGCTTGGCGCCATCCTGGCGTCGGTGGCACCCTGGCCCGCCGGCGCCGGCGTGTCTTGCGGCGGCCGAACCACCGTAGCGGCTGACAGGGAACAGAACGGCGGCTCAACGCCGTTCGGCGCCACCCAACGCTCCTCTGCTCTCCGCGTGGCCTCATGCATGCCAGCGCAGCCCCGCTGCACCGTCGCCGTGGCCCGACAGCACTGGGCGCGCTCTCTGTCGCCGACGGACCCGCGCCGTTCCGTTCCGACAAAACCTGCCCTAAGCTTCTAATCCTAGTCCGTTGAGCATCGGGGTGGAGCCAGTAGACCTCCACGATGACGCCCAACTCCCTAATCTCCCCCGACCAAGCACTGCGCCACCATAACCATCGCCGAAGATCCACGTTCACGGCCACCGCCTCGGATCGCCTATAAAAGGAGACCCGAGCTCGCCCTCGAGCACGCACAACCACTGCACCCCACAAACACCCCGCCAGGCCACTGGAGGAGCCTCGAGGAGGTCTCCTCCCCCGACTCCGGCCGCCTCGTTCCGCCTCGGCCTCCGTCTTGATTCACTCCGGTGAGAACTCCTCCGCCACCCTACTCTCGCCCGTAACCTCGTACCACCTCCAGAGGTCTAACCCCCTCCCCAATTTGATCTTCACAGCTCTCTCCGACGAAGTCTGCAACCACCCGAACCGCCGTCCGCCGGAGCAAGGCTCGCCGTCGACGTGGTGCTCGCCGACCGCCACCACCACCACCAACCGACGCGGAAGGGCGCCCTGAACACGGAGGTACTCTCCGATCTCCCTGCCTCGCCGTGGATCGCCGCCGGCGACCACCGCGGCTCTCGGGCGCCGACGAGCTTCGTCCCCCTTTTGAAAGTTTAAACCTGACGAGTGGGACCCGCCCGTCAGCCTCTCAGATCTTTTTAAACGAATCGTTTTCTGAAAACGCCTTCGGGAAAAATACGCTTTCCCCCCTGGGCTGGCGTATTCAAGACTGGAACGTTTTCTGTTTTTATAAGCTAGCCCCTGGAAACTTTCTGTTTCATTACAGATGAGTCCCTGGACAAAAACCTTTATAACTTTTAAACAGAATAGTATTTTTGATTGATTCTTTTTCTGTCCTCTTTAAAATTCTGTCTAGTTTTTTATCATATTTATTTGAAAAATATTTGGAATACTTTTTGTGCACCTCGTGGTATTTACGATAGCGCATATATTTTCTTTATACCGTAGATACCGAAGGAGGTGACGGAACCGCAAACTTCACCGAGCTAGGCTCCGACTACTCTGAACCAGGCAAGCATGTTTGAACTTCTGATATGATAATTGTTTTGGCATGTTTGCATTAAGTAGTTTCATGGCATGTTGATGAGTATACCGATAAAATGTCATGTTACATGCAACATGAGGCAAGTGAGTTTCGAAAATCCATAAGTGGATGGATGTGAGTATGCATGGCCATGTGTTGGCATGAGGATGGGTAAGATGGCAGTGTTGTAGCATGCCAGTCTTATGCCAGACTATATGACTTCAGTGTCAACCCGTATCATTCCAGTTCCTTCCATTCTTCCTTCCCTGTACTACCACATGTTTTCCGCAAGGAGTATGGCGTAGTAAGTTGTAAACCGCTTACCTGGTACACACCAAAAAGGAGAGGCTGTGATGATGGTTCCATGGCCCTGGATTAAAGCCAGTCATCCGGTCAGGGGGCATGGGTGTTTCCGGTTGGGACCGAGAGGGGGGCACCCCTTAGAGCGCGCGTATATAAATTTGATCCCATGCTATTCGAGATTGTGATCTCCCCGTCTCAAAAGTTTTTCTTGGACGGTGTCTAGGGTGATTCCTAGCATCGAGAGGTAGGATGGGTGTGTACTGGTTAGCTGTGTTTTCTTCCGAAATACCGTAAACGGAACTAATCCTTCGTGACTACGGAAATCCGTTGGCTGTGGGAAATTTTTGTACAAACTCTGCAGAGTCATATATTCCTTGAATCATCTATTCCATGTCCAAGTTCAGTATTATCTTATCCTGACAAGTGCCAGTTTTGATGACAGAGACTCCGGTGAATCGCATGAGTGCTAAGTCCGGTTAAATGATTATTCCCGTGGATGGACTAACCCGTTTATTTTCATGAATTGAATGTTTATTATGAGTATTATTTACTTGTGAATAAAAGCCCTTTCTGTGATGTCGCTCAGATGCCCGACTGTGGCATTTCTTTTAAAGCCCTTTATGTGGCGTCGCTCAGACGCCCGACTGTGGCATTTCTTTTAAAGCCCTTTATGTGGCGTCGCTCAGACGCCCGACTGTGGCATTTCTTTTAAAGCCCTTTATGTGGCGTCGCTCAGACGCCCGACTGTGGCATTTCTTTTAAAGCCCTTTATGTGGCGTCGCTCAGACGCCCGACTGTGGCATTTCTTTTAAAAGCCCTTTATGTGGCGTCGCTCAGACGCCCGACTGTGGCATTTCTTTTAAAGCCCTTTATGTGGTGTCGCCTAGATGCCCGACTGCGGCGTGATTTATTTATTTATCTTCCTATCGAGGTGTCGCTTCCGACCCTGATTGGGTTTACAGTTATTTTGTTGGGTTTTCGAGCGGACTACCGCCGACTCCCTTTTTACCTGTCTTGTTTTTATGAATTAATGTGCCACTGTTAAAAGTTAAATATGACGCATCCATGCATGCATTTGTTATATATTACGTCCGAACTGTCTTGCGAGTACTTTCAAAGTACTCACCTGGCTTGTTGATTTGGCCAGATGCTGACGAAGGCGATCTCATGGATGAAGATTTTGATAGCGAGTCCGACGCCTAGAGGAATCCCAATCAGTCTCGTACGACCCTGGATTTGGTCACTGTATCATATCCGCTTCCGCTACCAAATAAATTCATTGAGCCTCACCTCGACGCTCGATGAGATGCCAGTTTTAGAGTCTTGTATCTCTCTCCCCGCTGTATTTTTCCACCACCGCCCTATCCTCGAGTCAGTAGTATGCCTCCACACCACTGTGTCATGTCCGCCATTATGTATAATTATTGGCGTGCTTGTAATAATTTGGTTGAGCAACCGTAGTTCGACCCTGTAATATATTTTATGCTACTGGCTTATTGTATCAAGAATTTGTCTACCGGTAAGGATAATTTTTCTCATACTGGACTCAAAAGATTGGTTTCTCAATAAATATTTTTATTGGAAAACCGGTCGTGACACCGACATAGCTTCAAGCAACATCAAAAGGAATTTTTGGCGCCGTTGCCGGGGAGAATCAAGTCAAGATAGCCTCCCGTTAACACGCCATTTCTGGCGCCATTGCCGGGGAGGATCTTCATCATAACCAGGTTCCTAATCAAAAATCTCAGCTCCTCACAATTTACATTATTTGCCATTTGCCTCTCATTTTCCTCTCCCGCACTTCACAAAAATTTGCCGTTTTATTCGCCTCTCTTTTTCCGTTCGCCGTTTTCTCGTCAGATCTATTCTTTGCTTGCAATCATGAGTGATTTCGGTATGGCACCAACAGATGATGGCTTGACTCCTAAGATTGGATGTACAGGCAATCAGGATGCTAAAACTTTTATCTTGGGGCAAGGGAATGTTATGGGAAAAGAACGTATCCAAGAATTTTTCAATTGTGTTGGGAATCTAAGTCTTGATGATGCTCCTATACTTAAAACTACTAGATCTTATGCGGGTGCTATTTCATCACTAGTTCTGAAACTTGAAAGTAAATTTATCCGCACTCATCCTACTTTGCAAAGAATTTTTTTGAGCTTCCCGAAATAAAGAATCCTATAGACAAAAAGTTGGCCACTCTCATTCTTATGAACGAGTTTGACTACATAATTCGGGAAGCTAGGGAAATCTTTGACTTTTATGGTATGAATCATGAAAAACCCATGATAGATGAAATTCTTTACAATAGTGACTATGCACTAAGGCATTTGCTTGGGGATAATAAAATCTTTGATGAGAATCTCAAAAAGGAAATCCCCGTTCTAGATATAATCCAACAAGTCTTTAATAATGTTAATCAACACTATTCTTGGATTGTTGCGGGAAATCAAAGGGGTTATGATGAAAACCAACTAAGGAATGCTAAAGTTTCTATGTATAATATGTTTTATGTCATGTTTACAAAACCTCCTGACAAAAATACCCCCAAGAAAATTAAGAAGAAGAAGGATGACAAAACTTAGATCCTTGCTTTATGCCTAGCTAAGGGCGTAAAACTATAACGCTTGTTGGGAGGCAACCCAATGAATAAATTTTATTTTTGCCTTTTGCTTTTTGTTCTTGTGTGTTTACACAATTATGCTACTGTTATGATTGTGTATTTTATGTTTTAATTAGTGTTTGTGCCAAGTAAAGCCTTTAGGATCTTCTTGGGTGATAGTTGTTTGATCTTGCTGAAAAAACAGAAACTTTTGTGCTCACGAAATTAATTTTAATATTTTACTAGAGAGCGATAAAATACCCATTCCAATTGCAGTAGATCAATATACAAATTTCTCAGGTCGTCCTATTTTTGAGATTTTTTTGAGTTACAGAAGTATTTGAAATAGTCAGATTTCTAGAGACTGTTCTATTTTGACAGATTCTGTTTTCTTTGTGTTGTGTGCTTATTTTGATGGCTCTATGGTTTTATTTGATGAGTTTTTGCCATAGAAAAGTTAGAATACAGTAGATATAATACAAAAACAAAATATGAATTGGTTTGATACAACACTTATAGTAGTGATTTATTATTCTTATACTAATGGATCTCACGAAAGCTTTGTTGAGTTTTGTGTGATTGAAGTTTTCAAGTTTTGGGTTATCTTACGATCGATGAAGGAAGGATGTAAGAGCCTAAGCTCGGGGATGCCCTGGCATCCCAAGCTATTATCCAAGAATGAGCAACCAACTAAGCTTGGGGATGTCCCGAGTGGCATCCCCGCTTTCTTCCAACAACTATCGGTATTTTACTCGAGACTATATTTTTATTCGTCACATGATATGTGTTTTGCTTAGAGCGTCTTGTATGATATGTGTCTTTGCTTGTTTTATTTTGTGTTTTAAGTCATCAATCCTTGCTGGACACACCTATTTGAGAGAGCCAAAATTATGTCATAATTTGCTAGAATTGCTCTCTATGCTTCACTTAAATCTTTTATGAGCTAGGACTTGCTCTAGTGCTTCACTTAAATCGTTTTTAGCACGGTGTGCTTTGTTATTTTTGAAGAAATGCTCTCTTGCTTCACTTAGATTTATTTGAGATGTAGTAAAATTTTGAAGAAATTCTCTCTTGCTTCACTTAAATTATTTTGAGAGAAAGAAAATTTGTTATGCTCATGATCTTCACTTATATTTGTTTGAGCTTATGAAAAGCAACACATGAAAATTAGTTCCAAAGTGATAGATATCCAAGAAGGATAAAAAAATAAAAAATGTCATGAAGACCATTGGACAAAATAAACTTGATTCTTAGTAATAGTTTTGAGATATGATGATGTGATATGTGAGTTATGTTGATGAGTAATTGTGCTTTAGTAAGAATATTGGTGTTAAGGTTTGTGATTCCCTATGCAAGTACGAAAGTCAATAATCATGCAATGAAAATTATATCCTACTTGTGATGCATTATGCGGTGTTAATTATGCTTAATGCTTGCTTATGAGATTATTCCTTTCTTGGCTGGCCGCTTCCCAATCTTTTGCTACCAATCACTTTGCACCAAGTATGACCTCTACTTGTGCATCCAAAATCCTTTATACCAGTTTTGCCACATGAGTCCACTATATCTACCGATATGCGGTATTCTTTTGCCGTTCTAAGCAAATTTGCATGTGCCATCTCTAATTTTCAAAATAAACTTCTCTTTTGTGTGTTTGTTTCGCTCGCGGAACAGTAATGGGTGGCTAATATTTTCCATGTTGGATGTGTTATTCTCAAGATGAGTGTTTATTCACTTGTCATTGCACGAGAGTAAGGCAAAGATCTTAGGGATGCCCAGTCCCGAAATGCAAAAATGAATTTACTTTATGTTGTCAAATAATAAATTCCTTGGAAAGTGTTGGTATGGAGGGCACCCGTGGAGACGGTTAGCCATGGAAAGTGAAAGTTATGGTGGAAAAAGGAATAAATTTTATTTTCTGTTTGGGAAACGCCTATGGAATTGTTGGGGAATGCGGTATTTCAAAAAATTTCCTACAATAACGCAAGATCTATCTAGGAGATGCATAGCAACGAGAGGGGAGAGTGTGTCCACGTACCCTCGTAGACCAAAAGTGGAAGCGTTAAGTAACGCGGTTGATGTAGTCGAACGTCTTCGCGATCCAACCGATCAAGTACCGAACGCACGACACCTCCGCGATCTGCACACGTTTAGCTTGGTGACGTCCCTCATACTCTTGATCCAGCTGAGGCCGAGGGAGAGTTTCGTCTGCATGACAGCATGATGACGGTGATATGAAGTTACCGACGCAGGGCTTCTCCTAAGCACTACAACGATATGACCAAGGTGGAAATCTGTGAAGGGGGGCACCGCACACGGCTAAGAGAACTGTCAACTTGTGTGTCTATGGGGTGCCGAAGAAGGAGAAGGAGAGAAGGAAAGGGGGGCCGACCCCCTCCCCAATTCAGATTGGGCTTGGGGGGGCCCACTTGGCCGCCTCCTCCTCTCTCCCACCATGGCCCATTAGGGCCCATTGACTCACCGGGGGGTTCCGGTAACCCCCGATACTCCGGTAATTGCCTGAACTTATCTGAAACCATTCCGGTGTCCAAACATAGCCTTCCAATATATCAATCTTTATGTCTCGACCATTTCGAGACTCCTCGTCATGTCCATGATCACATCCGGGACTCCTAACTACCTTCGGTACATCAAAACACATAAACTCATAATACCGATCGTCATCGAATGTTAAGCGTGCGGACCCTACGGTTTCGAGAACTATGTAGACATGACCGAGACTCATCTCCGGTCAATAACTAATAGCGGAACCTGGATGCTCATATTGGTTCCTACATATTCGATGAAGATCTCTACCGGTCAAGCTGCATAACAACATACGTTGTTCCTTTGTCATCGGTATGTTACTTGCCCGAGATTCGATCGTCGGTATCTCAATACCTAGTTCAATCTCGTTACCGGCAAGTCTCTTTACTCGGTCCATAATGCAAAATCCCGCAACTAACTCATTAGTCACATTGCTTGCAAGGCTTATAGTGATGTGCATTACCGAGAGGGCCCACAGATACCTCTCCGATACATGGAGTGACAAATCCTAATCTCGATCTATGCCAACTCAACAAACACCATAGAAGACACCTGTAGAGCATCTTTATAGTCACCCATTTACGTTGTGACGTTTGATAGCACACTAAGTGTTCCTCCGGTATTCGGGAGTTGCATAATCTCATAGTCATAGGAACATGTATAAGTCATGAAGAAAGCAATAGCAATAAACTAAACAATCATAGTGCTAAGCTAACGGATGGGTCAAGTCAATCACATCATTCTCTAATGATGTGACCCCGTTCATTAATTGACAACTCATGTCTATGGTTAGGAAACTTAACCATCTTTGATTAACAAGCTAGTCAATGTAGAGGCATACTGGTGACACTCTGTTTGTCTATGTATTCACACATGTACTAAGTTTCCGGTTAATACAATTCTAGCATGAATAATAAACATTTATCATGATATAAGGAAATATAAATAAAAACTTTATTATTGCCTCGAGGGCATATTTCCTTCAGTCTCCCACTTGCACTAGAGTTAATAATCTAGATTACATTGTAATGATTCTAACACCCATGGAGTCTTGGTGCTCATCATGTTTTGCTCGTGAGAGAGGCTTAGTCAACGGTTCTGCAACATTCAGATCCGTATGTATCTTGAAAATCTCTATGTCTCCCTCCTTGACTTGATCGTGGATGGAATTAAAGTGTCTCTTGATGTGCTTGGTTCTCTTGTGAAATCTGGATTCCTTTGCCAAAGCAATTGCACTAGTATTGTCACAAAAGATTTTCATTGGACCCGATGCACTAGGTATGACACCTAGATCGGATATGAACTCCTTCATCCAGACTCCTTCATTTGCTGCTTCCGAAGCAGCTATGTATTCCGCTTCACACGTAGATCCCGCAACAACGCTTTGCTTGGAACTGCACCAACTAACAGCTCCACCATTCAATAAAAATACGTATCCGGTTTGTGACTTAGAGTCATCTGGATCAGTGTCAAAGCTTGCATCGACGTAACCATTTACGACGAGCTCTTTGTCACCTCCATAAATGAGAAACATATCCTTAGTCATTTTCAGGTATTTCGTGATGTTCTTGATCGCTGTCTAGTGATCCACTCCTAGATTACTTTGGTACCTCCCCGCTAAACTAATAGCAAGGCACACATCATGTCTGGTACACAAAATTGCATACATGATAGAACCTATGGTTGAAGCATAGGGAATGCCTTTCATTTTCTCTCTATCTTCTGCACTGGTCAGGCATTGAGTCTGACTCAACTTCACACCTTGTAACACATGCAAAAACCCTTTCTTTGCTTGATCCATTTTGAACTTCTTCAAAACTTTATCAAGGT
Source organism: Triticum urartu (assembly GCF_056163025.1). NCBI lineage: Eukaryota > Viridiplantae > Streptophyta > Magnoliopsida > Poales > Poaceae > Triticum > Triticum urartu. Next base: position 83,835,375 of record NC_141878.1, on the reverse strand, counting down.
ATGTGCTTTATGAAAGTCCAATTAAGCGTCTTAATCTATCTCTATAGATCTTGATGCCCAATATATAAGCAGCTTCACCGAGGTCTTTCATTGAAAAATTCGTATTCAAGTATCCTTTTATGCTATTCAGAAATTCAGTATCATTTTCGATTAACAATATGTCATCTACATATAATATCAGAAATGCTACAGAGCTCCCACTCACTCTCTTGTAAATACATGCTTCTCCAAAAGTCTGTATAACACCATATGCTTTGATCACACTATCAAAGCGTATATTCCAACTCCGAGATGCTTGCACCAGTCCATAAATGGATCATTGGAGCTTACACACTTTGTTAGCACCTTTTGGATCGACAAAACCTTCTGGTTGCATCATATACAACTCTTCTTTAAGATATCCATTAAGGAATGCAGTTTTGACATCCATTTGCCAAATTTCATAATCATAAAATGCGGCAATTGCTAACATGATTCGGACGGACTTAAGCATCGCTACGGGTGAGAAGGTCTCATCATAGTCAACTCCTTGAACTTGTCGAAAACCTTTCGCAACAAGTTGAGCTTTGTAGACAGTAATGTTACCGTCAACATTAGTCTTCTTCTTGACGATCCATTTATTCTCTATGGCTTGCCGATCATCGGGCAAGTCAACCAAAGTCCACACTTTGTTCTCATAAATGGATCCCATCTTAGATTTCATGGCCTCAAGCTGATACGTCTCCAACGTATCTATAATTTTTGATTGCTCCATGCTATATTATCTACTATTTTGGACATTATTGGGCTTTATTATCCACTTTTATATTATTTTTGGGACTAACCTATTAACCGGAGGCCCAGCCCAGAATTGCTGTTTTTTGCCTGTTTTAGGGTTTCGAAGAAAAGGAATATCAAACGGAGTCCAAACGGAATGAAACCTTCAAGAACGTGATTTTCTCACCGAATACAACTCAGGAGACTTGGACCCTACGTCAAGCCAATCAACAGGAGGCCACGAGGTAGGGGGGCACGCCTGCCCCCCCAGGCGCGCCCTCCACCCTCGTGGGCCCCCTGTTGCTCCACCGACGTACTTCTTCCTCCTATATATACCCACGTACCCCCAAACGATCAGATACGGAGCCAAAACCCTAATTCCACCGCCATAACTTTCTGTATCCACGAGATCCCATCTTGGGGCCTGTTCCGGAGCTCCGTCGGAGGGGGCATCGATCATGGAGGGCTTCTACATCAACACCATAGCCTCTCCGATGAAGTGTGAGTAGTTTACTTCAGACCTACGAGTCCATAGTTAGTAGCTAGATGGCTTCTTCTCTCTTTTTGGATCTCAATACAATGTTCTCCCCCTCTCTTGTGGATATCTATTCGATGTAATCTTCTTTTTGCGGTGTGTTTGTTGAGACCGATGAATTGTTGGTTTATGATCAAGTCTATCTATGAATAATATTTGAATTTTCTCTGAATTCTTTTATGTATGATTGGTTATCTTTGCAAGTCTCTTCGAATTATCAGTTTGGTTTGGCCTACTAGATTGATCTTTCTTGCAATGGGAGAAGTGCTTAGCTTTGGGTTCAATCTTACGGTGTCCTTTCCCGGTGACAGTAAGGGCAGCAAGGCACGTATTGTATTGTTGCCATCGAGGATAACAAGATGTGGTTTTCTTCATATTGCATGAGTCTATCCCTCTACATCATGTCATCTTGCTTAAGGCGTTACTCTGTTTTTACTTAATACTCTAGATGCATGCTGGATAGCGGTCGATGAGTGGAGTAATAGTAGTAGATGCAGGCAGGAGTCGGTCTACTTGTCTCGGACGTGATGCCTATATACATGATCATACCTAGATATTCTCATAACTATGCTCAATTCTGTCAATTTCTCAACAGTAATTTGTTCACCCACCATAGAATACTTATGCTCTCGAGAGAAGCCACTAGTGAAACCTATGGCCCCCGGGTCTATCTTTATCATATGAATCTCCTACTACTTAGTTATTTACTTTGCTATTTATTTTGTCTTTATTTTACTTTGCATCTTTATCATAAAAATACCAAAAATATTATCTTATCATATCTATCAGATCTCACTCTCGTAAGTGGCCATACAGGGGTTGACAACCCCTATTTGCGTTGGTTGCGAGGATTTATTTGTTTTGTGCAGCTGCGAGGGACTTGCGTGTATCCTCCTACTGGATTGATACCTTGGTTCTCAAAACTGAGGGAAATACTTACGCTACTTTGCTGCATCATCCCTTCCTCTTCGGGGAAAACCAACGCAGTGCTAAAAGAGGTAGCAAGAAGGATTTTTGGCACCGTTGCCGGGGAGGTCTACGCAAAAGTGAACATACCAAGTACCCATCACATACCCTTATCTCCCGCATTACATTATTCGCCATTTTCCTCTTGTTTTCCTCTCCCCCCAATTCACCCTTGCTATTTTATTCGCCCCCCTCTCTCTCTATCCTTCCTCTCTTTCCGCTTGCCTTTCTTCCGCTATGTCTGAATCAAAAAGGGTTGGGGGTTCTCTCAAGAGCTTTAGTACTTTGGACAACCCCTCTATCCTCGCTAAACTTATAAATAAGGATACTATGGAAAAACCTACCGGAGTTATCAATGAGAGTCTTAATAATTTTGATGAAGATGATTCTGGAATTTTTCGTTATTTACTTGATGAATCTTTGAAAGATGCTTGGTATAGGCTATTAAGGATCAGGGCCAGCTATGTTCCTCAATATCAAATTGAAGTTTACCTAAAAAGCTTTTATATTGCCCTTCCTTCTTCTTTTAAGCATGTCCTAGATTCTATATTTGAAGAAGGTTTCCTTGAAGGGGATGTTGTAGACACTTATGAAAAAATGAAAACTATATTTGGGCACCCCATGAATGAGAAAGTTGAATCTACATCTCTTTTGCTCTCTTACCAAAATGAATCTATTAAAGAGATAAAGGCTAGCCTAGATACAAACTTCCGTAACATACTTAATCTTTCTTCTACCATCAATAGCCATGTGCTCTATCAAAATAGAAGGATTAATTCTATAGATAGCAAGTTTGCTCTTTTCTTTCCTACTACCAAAGATGGCAATACCTAGATCTATTCTTGCTTGTTATGCCTAGCTAGGGGCGTTAAACGATAGCTCTTGTTGGGAGGCAACCCAATTTTATTTTTATTCCTTGCTTTTTGCTCCTGTTTAGTAATAAATAATTTATTTAGCCTCTGTTTTGGTTGTTTTTTTTGTGTTTAATTAGTGTTTGTGCCAAGTAGAACCGTTGCGAAGACTTGGGGAAAGTCTTGTTGAACTTGCTGTAAAAACAGAAACTTTAGCGCTCACGAGAACTGCTGTAATTTTTATTTGGAAAGTGCTATTTAGTTAATTCTTTTTGCAGATGATTAATAGATAAATTACTCACGTCCGGAAATTTATTTTAGAATTTTTGGGGTTCCATATCTTGTGCTAGCTATATATTACTACAGACTGTTCTGTTTTTGACAGATTCTGTTTTGTGTGTGTTGTTTGCTTATTTTGATGAATCTATGGCTAGTAAAATAGTTTATAAACCATAGAGAAGTTGAAATACAGTAGGTATAACACCCATATAAATAAAGAATGAGTTCATTACAGTAACTTGAAGTGGTCTTTTGTTTTCTTTCGCTAACAGAGCTCACGAGATTTTCTACTTTAAGTTTTGTGTTGTGAAGTTTTCAAGTTTTGGGTAAAGATTTGATGGATTATGGAACAAGGAGTGGCAAGAGCCTAAGCTTGGGGATTCCCATGGCACCCCCAAGATAATCTAAGGACACCTAAAAGCCAAAGCTTGGGGATTCCCCGGAAGGCATCCCCTCTTTCGTCTACTTCTATCGGTAACTTTACTTGGAGCTATATTTTTATATACCACATGATATGTGTTTTGCTTGGAGCGTCTTGTATGATTTGAGTCTTTGCTTATTAGTTTACCACAATCATCCTTGCTGTACACACCTTTTGAGAGAGCGATACATGATTTGGAATTTGTTAGAATACTCTATGTGCTTCGCTTATATCTTTTGAGTTATATAATTTTGCTCTAGTGCTTTACTTATATCTTTTAGAGCACGGTGGTGGATTTGTTTTATAGAAACTATTGATCTCTCATGCTTCACTTAGATTATTTTGAGAGTCTTAATAGCATGGTAATTTGCTTAAAATCCTAATATGCTTGGCAGGCAAGATTAATAATAAAACTTTCTTATGAGTGTGTTGAATACTATGATAAGTTTGATACTTGATAATTGTTTTGAGATATAAAGATGGTGATATTAAAGTTGCGCTAGTTGAGTAGTTGTGAATTTGAGAAATACTTGTGTTGAAGCTTGTGATTCCCGTAGCATGCACGTATGGTGAGCCGTTATGTGATGAAGTCGGAGCATGATTTATTTATTGATTGTCTTCCTTATGAGTGGCGGTCGGGGACGAGCGATGGTCTTTTCCTACCAATCTATCCCCTAGGAGCATGCGCGTAATACTTTGCTTCGATAACTTGTAGATTTTTGCAATAAGTATATGAGTTCTTTATGACTAATGTTGAGTCCATGGATTATACGCACTCTCACCCTTCCACCTTTGCTAGCCTCTCTAATACCGCACACCTTTCGCCGATATCATACACCCACCATATACCTTCCTCAAAACTGCCACCATACCTACCTATTATGGCATTTCCATAGCCATTCCGAGATATATTGCCATGCAACTTTCCACCGTTCCATTTATGACACACTCCATCATTGTCATATTGCTTAGCATGATCATGTAGTTGACATAGTATTTGTGGCAAAGCCACCGTTCATAATTCTTTCATACTTGTCACTCATGCATCATTGCATATCCCGGTACACCGCCGGAGGCATTCATATAGAGTCATATCTTGTTCTAAGTATCGAGTTGTAATTATTGAGTTGTAAGAAAAATAAAAGTGTGATGATCATCATTATTAGAGCATTGTCCCAAGTGAGGAAAGGATGATGGAGACTATGATTCCCCCACAAGTCGGGATGAGACTTCGGACGAAAAAAAGGAAGAAAAGAGGCCATAAAAAAAGAGAAAAGGCCCAAAAAAATGAGAGAAAAAGAGAGAAGGGACAATGTTACTATCCTTTTACCACACTTGTGCTTCAAAGTAGCACCATGATCTTCATAGTAGAGAATCTCTCATGTTATCACTTTCATATACTAGTGGGAATTTTTTATTATAGAACTTGGCTTGTATATTCCAATGATGGGCTTCCTCAAATTGCCCTAGGTCTTCATGAGTAAGCAAGTTGGATGCACACCCACTTAGTTTCTTTTTGAGCTTTCATATACTTATATCTCTAGTGCATCCGTTGCATGGCAATCCCTACTCACTCACATTGATATCTATTGATGGGCATCTCCATAGCCCGTTGATACACCTAGTTGATGTGAGACTATCTTCCCCTTTTTGTCTTCTCCACAACCACTACTCTATTCCACCTATAGTGCTATGTCCATGGCTCACGCTCATGTATTGCGTGAAGATTGAAAAAGTTTTGAGAATGTCAAAAGTATGAAACAATTGCTTGGCTTGTCATCAGGGTTGTGCATGATTTAAATATTTTGTGTGGTGAAGATAGAGCACAGTGAGACTATATGATTTTGTAGGGATAACTTTCTTTAGCCATGTTATTTTGAGAAGACATAATTGCTTTGTTAGTATGCTTGAAGTATTATTATTTTTATGTCAATATGAACCTTTTTTCTTGAATCTTTCGGATCTGAATATTCATACCAAAATTAAGAAGAATTACATTAAAATTATGCCAAGTAGCACTCCGCATCAAAAATTCTGTTTTTATCATTTACCTACTCGAGGACGAGCAGGAATTAAGCTTGGGGATGCTTGATACGTCTCCAACATATCTGTAATTTTTGATTGCTCCATGCTATATTATCTACTGTTTTGGACATTATTGGGCTTTATTATCCACTTTTATATTATTTTTGGGACTAACCTATTAACCGGAGGCCCAGCCCAGAATTGCTGTTTTTGCCTGTTTAAGGGTTTTGAAGAAAAGGAATATCAAACGGAGTCCAAACGGAATGAAACCTTTGGGAACGTGATTTTCTCACCGAATACAACTCAGGAGACTTGGACCCTACTTCAAGCCAATCAACAGGAGGCCACGAGGTAGGGGGCTCGCCTGCCCCCCCAGGCACGCCCTCCTCCCTCGTGGGCCCGCTGTTGCTCCACCGACGTACTTCTTCCTCCTATATATACCCACGTTCCCCCAAACGATCAGATACGGAGCCAAAACCCTAATTCCATCGCCGTAACTTTCTGTATCCACGAGATCCCATCTTGGGGCCTGTTCCAAAGCTCCGCCGGAGGGGGCATCGATCACGGAGGGCTTCTACATCAACACCATAGCCTCTCCAATGAAGTGTGAGTAGTTTACTTCAGACCTATGGGTCCATAGTTAGTAGCTAGATGGCTTCTTCTCTGTTTTTGGATCTCAATACAATGTCCCCCCTCTCTTGTGGAGATCTATTCAATGTAATCTTCTTTTTGCGGTGTGTTTGTTGAGACCGATGAATTGTGGGTTTATGATCAAGTCTATCTATGAATAATATTTGAATCTTCTCTGAATTCTTTTATGCATGATTGGTTATCTTTGCAAGTCTCTTCGAATTATCAGTTTGGTTTGGCCTACTAGATTGATCTTTCTTGCAATGGGAGAAGTGCTTAGCTTTGGGTTCAATCTTGCGGTGTCCTTTCCCGGTGACAGTAAGGGCAGCAAGGCACGTATTGTATTGTTGCCATCAAGGATAACAAGATGGGGTTTTCTTCATATTGCATGAGTCTATCCCTCTACATCATGTCATCTTGCTTAAGGCGTTACTCTGTTTTTACTTAATACTCTAGATGCATGCTGGATAGCGGTCGATGAGTGGAGTAATAGTAGTAGATGCAGGCAGGAGTCGGTCTACTTGTCTCGGACGTGATGCCTATATACATGATCATACCTAGATATTCTCATAACTATGCTCAATTCTGTCAATTGCTCAACAGTAATTTGTTCACCCACCTAGAATACTTATGCTATCGAGAGAAGCCACTAGTGAAACCTATGGCCCCCGGGTCTATCTTTATCATATCAATCTCCTACTACTTAGTTATTTACTTTGCTATTTATTTTGTCTTTATTTTACTTTGCATCTTTATCATAAAAATACCAAAAATATTATCTTATCATATCTATCAGATCTCACTCTCGTAAGTGGCCCTATAAGGATTGACAACCCCTATTTGCGTTGGTTGCGAGGATTTATTTGTTTTGTGTAGGTGCGAGGGACTTGAGTGTAGCCTCCTACTGGATTGATACCTTGGTTCTCAAAACTGAGGGAAATACTTACGCTACTTTGCTACATCATCCCTTCCTCTTCGGGGAAAACCAACGCAGTGCTAAAAGAGGTAGCACAAGCCATTTCGCGGAATCCGGGCTCATCATTGCTTCCTCATAGTTCGTAGGTTCGTGATGGTCAAGTAAGATGACCTCCAGAACAGGATTACCGTACCACTCTGGTGCAGATCTTACTCTGATTGACCTACGAGGTTCGGTAGTAACTTGATCAGAAGTTTCATGATCATCATCAGTAGCTTCCTCACTTACTGGTGTAGGAATCATTGGAACTGATTTCTGTGATGAAATACTTTCCAATAAGGGAGCAGGTATAGTTACCTCATCAAGTTCTACTTTCCTCCCACTCACTTCTTTAGAGAGAAACTCCTTCTCTAGAAAGGATCCATTCTTAGCAACGAATATCTTGCCTTCGGATCTGTGATAGAAGGTGTACCCAACAGTCTCCTTTGGGTATCCTATGAAGACACATTTCTCCGATTTGGCTTCGAGCTTACCAGGTTGAATCTTTTTCACATAAGCATCGCAGCCCCAAACTTTAAGAAATGACAACTTGGGTTTCTTTCCAAACCACAGTTCATAACGTGTCGTCTCAATGGATTTCAATGGTGCCCTATTTAACATGAATGCATCCGTCTCTAAAGCATAACCCCAAAACGATAGCGGTAAATCAGTAAGAGACATCATAGATCGCACCATATCTAATAAAGTGCGGTTATGACATACGAACACACCATTACGCTGTGGTGTTTCAGGTGGCGTGAGTTGCGAAACTATTCCGCATTGTTTCAAATAAAGACCAAACTCGTAACTCAAATATTCTCCTCCACGATCATATCATAGATAGTAACACTACTATCAGCGTCCGTCTTCCTCTTGAAGATCCATTGATTCTTAATGACTCATCAATCATCAGGCAAGTCAATCAAAGTCCATACTTTGTTCTCATACATGGATCCCATCTCAGATTTCATGGCCTCAAGCCATTTCCCAGAATCTGGACTCATCATCGCTTCCTCATAGTTCTTAGGTTCGTCATGGTCTAGTAACATGACTTCCAGAAAGGATTGCCGTACCACTCTAGTGCGGACCATACTCTGGTTGTCCTACGAGGTTCATTAGTAACTTGATCTGAAGTTTCATGATCATCATCATTAGCTTCCTCACTAACTGGTGTAGAGATCACTAGAACTGATTTATGTGATGAACTACTTTCCAATTTGGCAGAATGTACAATTACCTCATCAAGTTCTACATTCCTCCCACTCACTTCTTTCGAGAGAAACTCCTTCTCTAGAAAGGATCCATTCTTAGAAACGAATATCTTGCCTTCGGATCTGTGATAGAAGGTGTACCCAACTTTCTCCTTTGGGTATCCTATGAAGACACATTTCTCCAAATTGGGTTTGAGCTTATCAGGATGAAACTTTTTCACATAAGTATCGCAACCCCAAACTTTAAGAAATGACAACTTTGGTTTCTTGCCAAACCACAGTTCTTATGGTGTCGTCTCAATGGATTTAGATGGTGCCCTATTTAACGTGAATGCAGCTGTCTCTAATGCATAACCGCAAAATGATAGCGGTAAATCAATACGAGACATCATAGATTGCACCATATCTAGTAAAGTGCGATTACGACATTCGGACACACCATTACGCTATGGTGTTCTAGGTGGCGTGAGTTGCGAAACTATTCTGCATTGTTTCAAATGAAGACCAAACTCGTAACTCAAATATTCTCATCCATGATCAAATCGTAGAAACTTTATTTTCTTGTTACGATGATTTTCCACTTCACTATGAAATTCTATGAACTTTTCAAATGTTTCAGACTTATGTTTCATCAAGTAGATATACCCATATCTGCTTAAATCATCTGTGAAGGTAAGAAAATAACGATACCCGCCGCGAGCATCAACACTCATCGGACCGCATACATCAGTATGTATTATTTCCAACAAATCTGTTGCTCGCTCCATTGTTCCGGAGAACGGAGTCTTAGTCATCTTACCCATGAGGCATGGTTCGCAAGCATCAAGTGATTCCAAAAGCCCATCAGCATGGAGTTTCTTCATGCGCTTTACACCAATATGACCTAAACGGCAGTGCCACAAATAAGTTGCACTATCATTATTAAACTTATATCTTTTGGCTTCAATACTATGAACATGTGTATCACTACTATCAAGATTTTGTAAAAATAGACCACTCATCAAGGGTGCATGACCATAAAAGATATTATTCATATAAATAGAACAACCATCATTCTCTGATTTAAATGAATAACCGTCTAGCATCAAACAAGATCCAGATATAATGTTCATGCTTAACGCTGGCACCAACTAACAATTATTCAGGTCTAAAACTAATCCCGAAGGTAGATGTAGATGTAGCGTGCCGACGACGATCACATCGACTTTGGAACCATTTCCCACGCACATTGTTACCTCGTCCTTAGCCAATCTTCGCTTAATCTGTAGCCCTTGTTTCGAGTTGCAAATATTAGCAACAGAACCAGTATCAAACACCCAGGCGCTACTGCGAGCATTAGTAAGGTACACATCAATAACATGTATATCAAATATACCTTTTACTTTGCCATCCTTCTTATCCGCCAAATACTTGGGGCAGTTCCGCTTCCAGTGACCAGTCCCTTTGCAGTAGAAGCACTCAGTCTCAGGCTAAGGTCCAGACTTGGGCTTCTTCACTTGAGCAGCAACTTGCTTGCTGTTCTTCTTGAAGTTCCCCTTCTTCCCTTGGCCCTTCTTCTTGAAACCGGTGGTCTTGTTGACCATCAACACTTGATGCTCCTTCTTGATTTCTACCTCCGTAGCCTTTAGCATTGTGAAGAGCTCGGGAATTGTCTTATCCATCCCTTGCATATTATAGTTCATCACGAAGCTCTTGTAGCTTGGTGGCAGTGATTGAAGAACTCTGTTAATGACACTATCATCAGGAAGATTAACTCCAAGCTGAGTCAAGTGGTTGTGGTACCCAAACATTCTGAGTATATGTTCACTAACAGAACTATTCTCCTCCATTTTGCAGCTGTAGAAGAGAATTCATATCTCTCAATCCGGGCATTTGCTTGAAATATTAACTTCAACTCCTGGAACATCTCATATGCCCCATGACGTTCAAAACGTCATTGAAGTCCCGGTTCTAAGCCGTAAAGTATGGCACACTGAACTATCGAGTAGTCATCATCTTTGCTTTGCCAGATGTTCTTAACGTCGTCAGCAGCATCTGCAGCAGGCTTGTCACCTAGTGGTGCTTCCAGGACGTAATTCTTCTGTGCAGCAATGAGGATAATCCTCAAGTTACAGACCCAATCCGTGTAATTGCTACCACCATCTTTCAACTTAGCTTTCTCTAGGAACACATTAAAATTCAATGGCACAACAACACAAGCCATTTATCTACAACAACATAGACATGCAAAATACTATCAGGCACTAAGTTCATGATAAATTAAAGTTGAATTTAATCATATTACTTAAGAACTCCCACTTAGATAGACATCCCTCTAATCATCTAAGTGATCACGTGATCCATATCAACTAAACCATGTCCGATCATCACGTGAGATGGAGTAGTTTTCAATGGCGAACATCACTATGTTGATCATATCTGTTGGGGAACGTAGTAATTTCAAATTTTTTTCCTACGCACACACAAGATCATGGTGATGCATAGCAACGAGAGGGGAGAGTGTGATCTACGTACCCTTGTAGACCGACAACGGAAGCGTTAGCACAACGCGGTTGATGTAGTCGTACGTCTTCACGGCCCGACCGATCAAGCACCGAAACTACGACACCTCCGAGTTCTAGCACACGTTCAGCTGGATGACGATCCCCGGACTCCGATCCAGCAAAGTGTCGGGGAAGAGTTCCGTCAGCACGACGGCGTGGTGACGATCTTGATGTACTACCGTCGCAGGGCTTCGCCTAAGCACCGCTACAATATTATCGAGGACTATGGTGGAAGGGGGCACCGCACACGGTTAAGAATATGATCACGTGGATCAACTTGTGTCTCTAGGGGTGCCCCCTGCCCCCGTATATAAAGGATCAAGGGGGGGGGGGTGCGGCCGGCCAGGAGGAGGGCGCGCCAGGAGGAGTCCTACTCCCACCGGGAGTAGGATTCCCCCCTTTCCTAGTTGGAATAGGATTCGGGAGGGGGAAAGAGGAGAGAGAGAAGGAAGGGGGGGGGGCGCCGCCCCCCTCTCCTTATCCTATTCGGACTAGGGGGGGGGGGGAGGGGCGCGCGGCCCAGCCCTGGCCACCTCTCCTCTCTTCCACTAAAGCCCACTAAGGCCCATATACCTCCCAGGGGGTTCCGGTAACCTCCCGGTACTCCGGTAAAATCCCGATTTCACCCGAAACACTTCCGATATCCAAATATAGGCTTCCAATATATCAATCTTTATGTATCGACCATTTCGAGACTCCTCGTCATGTCCGTGATCACATCCGGGACTCCGAACAAACTTCGGTACATCAAAATGCATAAACTCATAATAAAACTGTCATCGAAACCTTAAGCGTGCGGACCCTACGGGTTCGAGAACAATGTAGACATGACCGAGACACGTCTCTGGTCAATAACCAATAGCGGAACCTGGATGCTCATATTGGATCCTACATATTCTACGGATATCTTTTATCGGTCAGACCGCATAACAACATACGTTGTTCCATTTGTCATCGGTATGTTACTTGCCCGAGATTCGATCGTCGGTATCTCAATACCTAGTTCAATCTCGTTACCGGCAAGTCTCTTTACTCGTTCCGTATTACATCATCTCACAACTAACTCATTAGTTGCAATGCTTGCAAGGCTTATGTGATGTGCATTACCGAGAGGGCCCAGAGATACCTCTTCGACAATCGGAGTGACAAATCCTAATCTCGAAATACGCCAACCCAACATCTACCTTTGGAGACACCTGTAGAGCACCTTTATAATCACCTAGTTACGTTGTGACGTTTGGTAGCACACAAAGTGTTCCTCCGACAAACGGGAGTTGCATAATCTCATAGTCATAGGAACATGTATAAGTCATGAAGAAAGCAATAGCAACATACTAAACGATCGGGTGCTAAGCTAATGGAATGGGTCATGTCAATCAGATCATTCACCTAATGATGTGATCCCATTAATCAAATAACAACTCTTTGTCCATGGTTAGGAAACATAACCATCTTTGATTAACGAGCTAGTCAAGTAGAGGCATACTAGTGACACTCTGTTTGTCTATGTATTCACACATGTATTGTGTTTCCGGTTAATACAATTCTAGCATGAATAATAAACATTTATCATGATATAAGGAAATAAATAATAACTTTATTATTGCCTCTAGGGCATATTTCCTTCAGTCTCCCACTTGCACTAGAGTCAATAATCTAGATTACATAGTAATGATTCTAACACCCATGGAGCCTTGGTGCTGATCATGTTTTGCTCGTGGAAGAGGCTTAGTCAACGGGTCTGCTACATTCAGATCCGTATGTATCTTGCAAATCTCTATGTCTCCCACCTGGACTAGATCCCGGATGGAATTGAAGCGTCTCTTGATGTGCTTGGTTCTCTTGTGAAATCTGGATTCCTTTGCCAAAGCAATTGCACTAGTATTGTCACAAAAGATTTTCATTGGACCCGATGCACTAGGTATGACACCTAGATCGGATATGAACTCCTTCATTCAGACTCCTTCATTTGCTGCTTCCGAAGCAGCTATGTATTCCGCTTCACACGTAGACCCCGCCACGACACTTTGTTTAGAACTGCACCAACTGACAGCTCCACCGTTTAATGTAAACACGTATCCGGTTTGCGATTTAGAATCGTCCGGATCAGTGTCAAAGCTCGCATCAACGTAACCATTTATGATGAGCTCTTTGTCACCTCCATAAACGAGAAACATATCCTTAGTCCTTTTCAGGTATTTCAGGATGTTCTTGACCGCTGTCCAGTGATCCACTCCTGGATTACTTTGGTACCTCCCTGCTAGACTTATAGCAAGGCACACATCAGGTTTGGTACACAGCATTGCATACATGATAGAGCCTATGGCTGAAGCATAGGGAACATCTTTCATTTTCTCTCTATCTTCTGCAGTGGTCGGGCATTGAGTCTTACTCAACTTCACACCTTGTAACACAGGCAAGAACCCTTTCTTTGCTTGATCCATTTTGAACTTCTTCAAAACTTTGTCAAGGTATGTGCTTTGTGAAAGTCCAATTAAGCGTCTTGATCTATCTCTGTAGATCTTAATGCCTAATATGTAAGCAGCTTCACCGAGGTCTTTCATTGAAAAACTCTTATTCAAGTATCCCTTTATGCTATCCAGAAATTTTATATCATTTCCAATTAGTAATATGTCATCCACATATAATATCAGAAATGCTACAAAGCTCCCACTCACTTTCTTGTAAATACAGGCTTCTCCAAAAGTCTGTATAAAACCAAATGCTTTGATCACACTATCAAAGTGTTTATTCCAACTCCGAGAGGCTTGCACCAGTCCATAAATGGATCGCTGGAGCTTGCACACTTTGTTAGCTCCCTTTGGATCGACAAAACCTTCTGGTTGCATCATATACAACTCTTCTTCCAGAAATCCATTCAGGAATGCAGTTTTGACATCCATCTGCCAAATTTCATAATCATAAAATGCGGCAATTGCTAACATGATTCGGATAGACTTAAGCATCGCTACGGGTGAGAAGGTCTCATCGTAGTCAATCCCTTGAACTTGCCAAAAACCTTTTGCGACAAGTCGAGCTTTGTAGACAGTAATATTACCATCAGCGTCAGTCTTCTTCTTGAAGATCCATTTATTCTCAATTGCTTGCCGATCATTGGGCAAGTCAACCAAAGTCCATACTTTGTTTTCATACATGGATCCCATCTCAGATTTCATGGCTTCAAGCCATTTTGCGGAATCTGGGCTCACCATCGCTTCTTCATAGTTCGTAGGTTCATCACGATCTAGTAGCATGACTTCCAGAACAGGATTACCGTACCACTCTGGCGCGGATCTCACTCCGGTTGATCTACGAGGTTCAGTAGTATCTTGTTCTGAAATTTCATGATCATTATCATTAGCTTCCTCACTAATTGGTGTAGGTGTCGCTGAAACAGGTTTCTGTGATGTACTACTTTCCAATAAGGGAGTAGGTACAATTACCTCGTCAAGTTCTACTTTCCTCCCACTCACTTCTTTCGAGAGAAACTCCTTCTCCAGAAAGTTTCCGAATTTGGCAACAAAAGTCTTGCCTTCGGATCTGTGATAGAAGGTGTATCCAATAGTTTCCTTTGGATATCCTATGAAGACACATTTCTCCGATTTGGGTTCGAGCTTATCAGGTTGAAGCTTTTTCACATAAGCATCGCAGCCCCAAACTTTCAGAAACGACAACTTTGGTTTCTTGCCAAACCACAGTTCATAAGGCGTCGTCTCAACGGATTTTGATGGTGCCCTATTTAACGTGAATGCGGCCGTCTCTAGAGCGTATCCCCAAAACGATAGCGGTAAATCAGTAAGAGACATCATAGATCGCACCATATCTAGTAAAGTACGATTACGACGTTCGGACACACCATTACGCTGTGGTGTTCCGGGAGGCGTGAGTTGCGAAACTATTCCACATTGTTTCAAATGTACACCAAACTCGTAACTCAAATATTCTCCTCCACGATCAGATCGTAGGAATTTTATTTTCTTGTTACGATGATTTTCAACTTCACTATGAAATTCTTTGAACTTTTCAAACGTTTCAGACTTGTGTTTCATTAAGTAGATATACCCATATCTGCTTAAGTCATCTGTGAAGGTGAGAAAATAACGATATCCACCACGAGCCTCAACATTCATTGGACCACATACATCTGTATGTATGATTTCCAACAAATCTGTTGCTCTCTCCATAGTACCGGAGAACAATGTTTTTGTCATCTTACCCATAAGGCACGGTTCACAAGTACCAAGTGATTCATAATCAAGTGGTTCCAAAAGCCCATCAATATGGAGTTTCTTCATGCGCTTTATACCGATATGACCCAAACGGCAGTGCCACAAATAGGTTGCACTATCATTATCAACTCTGCATCTTTTGGCTTCAACACTATGAATATGTGTGTCACTACTATCGAGATTTAATAAGAATAGACCACTCTTTAAGGGTGCATGACCATAAAAGATATTACTCATGTAAATAGAACAACCATTATTCTCTGATTTAAATGAATAACTGTCTCGCATCAAACAAGATCCAGATATAATGTTCATGCTTAACGCTGGCACCAAATAACAATTATTTAGGTCTAATACTAATCCCGAAGGTAGATGTAGAGGTAGCGTGCCGACTGCGATCACATCGACTTTGGAACCATTTCCCACGCGCATCGTCACCTCGTCCTTAGCCAATCTTCGCTTAATCCGTAGTCCCTATTTCGAGTTGCAAATATTAGCAACGGAACCAGTATCAAATACCCAGGTGCTACTGCGAGCATTAGTAAGGTACACATCAATAACATGTATATCACATATACCTTTGTTCACGTTGCCATCCTTCTTATCCGCCAAATACTTGGGGCAGTTCCGCTTCCAGTGACCAGTCTGCTTGCAGTAGAAGCACTCAGTTTCAGGCTTAGGTCCAGGTTTGGGTTTCTTCTCTTGAGTAGCAACTTGCTTGCTGTTCTTTTTGAAGTTCCCCTTCTTCTTCCCTTTGCCCTTTTTCTTGAAACTAGTGGTCTTGTTGACCATCAACACTTGATGCTCCCTCTTGATTTCTACCTCCGCAGCTTTCAGCATTGCGAAGAGCTCGGGAATAGTCTTATTCATCCCTTGCATATTATAGTTCATCACGAAGCTCTTGTAGCTTGGTGGCAGTGATTGGAGAATTCTGTCAATGACGCAATCATCTGGAAGATTAACTCCCAATTGAATCAAGTGATTATTATACCCAGACATTTTGAGTATATGCTCACTGACAGAACTGTTCTCCTCCATCTTGCAGCTATAGAACTTATTGGATACTTCATATCTCTCAATCCGGGCATTTGCTTGAAATATTAACTTCAACTCCTGGAACATCTCATATGCTCCATGATGTTCAAAACGTCGTTGAAGTCCCGATTCTAAGCCGTAAAGCATGGCACACTGAACTATCGAGTAGTTATCAGCTTTGCTCTGCCAGACGTTCATAACATCTGGTGTTGCTCCAGCAGCAGGCCTGGCACCCAGCGGTGCTTCCAGGACGTAATTCTTCTATGCAGCAATGAGGATAATCCTCAAGTTACGGACCCAGTCCGTGTAATTGCTACCATCATCTTTCAACTTTGCTTTCTCAAGGAACGCATTAAAATTCAACGGAACAACAACACGGGCCATCTATCTACAATCAAACATAAATAAGCAAGATACTATCAGGTACTAAGTTCATGATAAATTTAGGTTCAATTAATCATATTACTTAAAGAACTCCCACTTAGATAGACATCCCTCTAATCCTCTAAGTGATTACGTGATCCAAATCAACTAAACCATGTCCGATCATCACGTGAGATGGAGTAGTTTCATTGGTGAACATCACTATGTTGATCATATCTACTATATGATTCACGCTCGACCTTTCGGTCTCCGTGTTCCGAGGCCATATCTATATATGCTTGGCTCGTCAAGTATAACCTGAGTATTCCGCGTGTGCAACTATTTTGCACCCGTTGTATTTGAACGTAGAGCCTATCACACCCGATCATCACGTGGTGTCTCAGCACGAAGAACTTTCGCAATGGTGCATACTTAGGGAGAACACTTCTTGATAATTAGTGAGAGATCATCTTATAATGCTACCGTCAATCAAAGCAAGATAAGATGCATAAAAGATAAACATCAAATGCAATCAATATAAGTGATATGATATGGCCATCATCATCTTGTGCTTGTGATCTCCATCTTCGAAGCACCATCATGATCACCATCGTCACCGGCGCGACACCTTGATCTCCATCGTTGCATCGTTGTCGTCTCGCCAATCTTATGCTTCCACGACTATCGCTACCGCTTAGTGATAAAGTAAAGCATTACAGCGCGATTGCATTGCATACAATAAAGCGACAACCATATGGCTCCTGCCAGTTGCCGATAACTCGGTTACAAAACATGATCATCTCATACAATAAAATTTAGCATCATGTCTTGACCATATCACATCACAACATGCCCTGCAAAACAAGTTAGACGTCCTCTACTTTGTTGTTGCAAGTTTTACGTGGCTGCTACGGGCTTAAGAAAGAACCAATCTTACCTATGCATCAACACCACAACGATAGTTTGTCAAGTTGGTGCTGTTTTAACCTTCGCAAGGACCGGGCGTAGCCACACTCGGTTCAACTAAAGTTGGAGAAACTGTCACCCGCTAGCCACCGTTGTGCAAAGCACGTCGGGAGAACCGGTCTCGCGTAAGCGTACGCGTAATGTCGGTCCGGGCCGCTTCGTCCAACAATACCGCCGACCCAAAGTATGACATGCTGGTAAGCAGTATGACTTATATCGCCCACAACTCACTTGTGTTCTACTCGTGCATATAACATCAACACATAAAACCTAGGCTCGGATGCCACTGTTGGGGAACGTAGTAATTTCAAAAAAATTTCCTACGCACACACAAGATCATGGTGATGCATAGCAACGAGAGGGGAGAGTGTGATCTATGTACCCTTGTAGACCGACAGCGGAAGCGTTAGCACAACACGGTTGATGTAGTCGTACGTCTTCACGGCCCGACCGATCAAGCACCGAAACTACGGCACCTCCGAGTTCTAGCACACGTTCAGCTCGATGACGATCCCCGGACTCCGATCCAGCAAAGTGTCGGGGAAGAGTGCCGTCAGCATGACGACGTGGTGACGATCTTGATGTACTACCATCGCAGGGCTTCGCCTAAGCACCGCTACAATATTATCGAGGACTATGGTGGAAGGGGGCACCGCACACGGTTAAGAATATGATCACGTGGATCAACTTGTGTCTCTAGGGGTGCCCCCTGCCCCCGTATATAAAGGATCAAAGGGGGGATGCGGCCGGCCAGGAGGAGGGCACGCCAGGAGGAGTCCTACTCCCACCGGGAGTAGGATTCCCCCCTTTCCTAGTTGGAATAGGATTCGGGAGGGGGAAAGAGGAGAGAGAGAAGGAAGGGGGGGGGCGCCGCCCCCTCTCCTTATCCTATTCGGACTAGGGGGGGAGGGGCGCGCGGCCCAGCCCTGGCCACCTCTCCTCTCTTCCACTAAAGCCCACTAAGGCCCATATACCTCCCGGGGGGTTCCGGTAACCTCCCGGTACTCCGGTAAAATCCCGATTTCACCCGGAACACTTCCGATATCCAAATATAGGCTTCAATATATCAATATTTATGTCTCAACCATTTCGAGACTCCTCGTCATGTCCGTGATCACATCCGGGACTCCGAACAAACTTCGGTACATCAAAATGCATAAACTCATAATAAAACTGTCATCGAAACCTTAAGCGTGCGGACCCTACGGGTTCGAGAACAATGTAGACATGACCGAGACACGTCTCTGGTCAATAACCAATAGTGGAACTTGGATGCTCATATTGGATCCGAATACCGGAGGAACACTTTGTGTGCTACAAAACATCACAACATAACTGGGTGATTATAAAGGTGCTCTACAGGTGTCTCCGATGGTACTTGTTGAGTAGGCATAGACCGAGATTATGATTTGTCACTCCGATTGTCGGAGATGTATCTCTGGGTCCTCTCGGTAATGCACATCACTATAAGCCTTGCAAGAAATGTAACTAATGAGTTAGTTGTGGGATGATGCATTATAGAACGAGTAAAGAGACTTGCCGGTAAAGATATTGAACTAGGTATTGAGATACCGACGATCGAATCTCGGGCAAGTAACATACCGATGACAAAGGGAACAACATATGTTGTTATGCGGTTTGACCGATAAAGATCTTCGTAGAATATGTAGGAGCCAATATGAGAATCCAGGTTCCGCTGTTGGTTATTGACTGCAGATGAGTCTCAGTCATGTCTACATAGTTCTCGAACCCGTAGGGTTCGCACGCTTAACGTTCGGTGATGAACGGTATTATGAGTTTATGTGTTTTGATGTACCGAAGGTTGTTCGGAGTCCAGGATGAGATCGAGGACATGACGAGGAGTCTCAAAATGTTCGAGACATAAAGATCGATATATTGGAAGGCTATATTCGGACATCAGAAAGGTTCTGAGTGGTTCAGGTATTTACCGGAGTACCGGAGAGTTACGGGAATTCACTGGGGAGTATGTGGGCCTTATTGGGCTTTAGGTGAAGGAAATATGCCCTAGAGGCAATAATAAAGTTATTATTTATTTCCTTATATCATGATAAATGTTTATTATTCAATGTAGAATTGCATTAACCCGAAACATAATACTTGTGTGAATACGTAGACAAACAGAGTGTCACTAGTATGCCTCTACTTGACTAGCTCATTGATCAAAGATGGTTAAGTTTCCTAACCTTAGACATGAGTTTTCATTTGATTAACGGGATCACATCATTAGGAGAATGACGTGATTGACTTGACTCATTCCGTTAGCTTAGCACTTGATCGTTTAGTTTGTTGCTATTGCTTTCTTCATGACTTATACATGTTCCTATGACTATGAGATTATGCAACTCCCGTTACCGGAGGAACACTTTGTGTGCCACCAAACGTCACAACGTAACTGGGTGATTATAAAGGTGCTCTACAGGTGTCTCCGAAGGTACTTGTTGGGTTGGCGTATTTCGAGATTAGGATTTGTCACTATGATTGTCGGAGAGGTATCTCTGGGCCCACTCGGTAATGCACATCACTATAAGCCTTGCAAGCATTGCAACTAATGAGTTAGTTGCAGGATGATGTATTACAGAATGAGTAAAGAGACTTGCCGGTAACGAGATTGAACTAGGTATTGAGATACCGACGATCGAATCTCGGGCAAGTAACATACCGATGACAAAGGGAACAACGTAAGTTGTTATGCGGTCTGATCGATAAAGATCTTCGTAGAATATGTAGGAGCCAATATGGGCATCCAGGTCCCGCTATTGGTTATTGACCAGAGAGGTGTCGCGGTCATGTCTACATAGTTCTCGAACCTGTAGGGTCCGCACGCTTAACGTTCGTTGACGATATAGTACTATGAGTTATGTTGTTGGTGACCGAATGTTGTTCGGAGTTCGGGATGAGATCACGGACATGACGAGGAACTCCGGAATGGTCCGAAGATAAAGTTTGATATATGGGATAATAGTGTTTGGTCACCGGAAGGGTTCCAGAATTCACCGGAAGGGGTTCTGGATGTTTCCCGAAATGTTTGGGTACGAGAACACTTTATTTGGGCCAAAGGGGGAAAGCCCACAAGGTTTTTGGAAAGCGCAAAAGGAAGTTTTGCAGAGTCCAGGGGCCAGACACCAGGGTCCCTGGCGTTTGGGTCCAGACGCTGGGAACCCTGGCGTCTGGCCCTGGAGTCCGAGAAGGACTCTTGCCTTTCGGGTGAAACCGACCTTGTGGCGGCTTTTACTCCAAGTTTCGACCCCAAGGCTCAACATATAAATAGAGGGGTAGGGCTAGCACCCAAGACACATCAAGAAACACCAAGCCGTGTGCCGTCAACCCCGTCCCCTCTAGTTTATCCTCCGTCATAGTTTTCATAGTGCATAGGCGAAGCCCTGCGAAGATTGTTCTTCACCAACACCGTCACCACGCTGTCGTGCTGCCGGAACTCATCTACTATTTCGCCCCTCTTGCTGGATCGAGAAGGCGAGGACGTCACCGAGCCGAACATGTGCAGAACTCGGAGGTGCCATGCTTTCGGTACTTGGATCGGTCGAATCGTGAAGACGTACGACTACATCAACCGCGTTGATATAACGCTTCCGCGAACGGTCTATGAGGGTACGTAGACAACACTCTCCCCTCTCGTTGCTATGCATCACCATGATCCTGCGTGTGCGTAGGATTTTTTTAGAAATTTCTACGTTCCCCAACATTAGCGGAGAGAGAGGGGCTGCCTAGGGGAGGCCACGCGCCCCCAAGGCCTAGTCCGAATTGGACTAGGGGGAGGGGCGACTCCCCCTCCTTCCTTCTCTTCTCCCTTCCCCTTCCTTCTCTTCTACTCATACTACATGGAAGGGGGTAATCCTACTCCCGGTGGGAGTAGGACTCCCCAGGGTGCGCCATAGTAGAGGGCCGCCCCCTCCTCCACTCCTTTATATACCGGGAGGGGGGCACCCCATAGACACACAAGTTGATCATTGATCATTAGCCAGGTGCGGTGCCCCCTCCACCATAATCCACCTCGGTAATATCGTAGTGGTGCTTAGGCGAAGCCCTGTTCCGGTAGCAACATCATCACTGTCATCACGCCGTCGTGCTAACGAAGCTCTCCCTCGAAGCTCTACTGGATCGTGATTTCGCGGGACGTCACCGAGCCAAACGTGTGCAGATCACGGAGGTGCCGTACCTTCGGTGCTAGATCGGTCGATCATGAAGACGTACGACTACATCAACCGCGTTGTCATAACGCTTCTGCTTATGGTCTACGAGGGTACATAGACGATACTCTCCCCTCTCATTGCTATGCATCACCATGATCTTGCGTGTGCGTAGGAATTTTTTTGAAATTACTATGTTCCTCAACAATGGTATCAGAGCCAGGTTTATGCGTAGATGTTTTATGCACGATTAGAACACAAAGGAGTTGTGGGCGTGGGTATATGCATATTGCTTGCCGTCACTAGTTGATTCTTGATTCAGCGGCATTGTTGGATGAAGCGGCCCAGACCGACATTACGCGTACGCTTACACGAGACTGGTTCTACCGACGTGCTTCGCACACAGGTGGCTAGTGGGTGTCTGCTTCTCCAGCTTTAGTTGAATTAGATTCAATGAACATGGTTCTTTCTGAAGATCAAAAAGCAATCAATATACCACATTGTGGTTTTTGATGCGTAGGTAAGAACGGTTCTTGCTCAGCCCGTAGCAGCCACGTAAAACTTGCAACGACAAAGTAGAGGACGTCTAACTTGTTTTTGCAGGGCTTGTTGTGATGTGATATGGTCAAGACGTGATGAGATATAAGTTGTTGTATGATATGATCATGTTTTGTTGAAGTTATCGGCAACTGGCAGAAGCCTTATGGTTGTCTCCTTATTGCATAAGATGCAAGCGCCAAATAATTGCTTTACTTTATCGCTGTGCGATAACAATAGTTGGCAAGACGACCATGTGATGACACATTGATAGAGATCAAGATGATGGAGATCATGGTGTCATGCTGGTGATGGTACTTTGGAGATGGAGATCAAAGGCGCAAGATGATCATGGCCATATCATGTCACATATTTTGATTGCATGTGATGTTTATCCTTTATGCATCTTATTTTGCTTAGTTTGGCGGTAGCATTATAAGATGATCTCTCACTAAATTTCAAGGTATAAGTGTTCTCCCTGAGTATGCACCGTTGCGATAGTTCGTCGTGCCGAGACACCACGTGATGATCGGGTGTGATAAGTTCTATGTTCACATACACCAGGTGCATGACAGTTTTGCACACGCGGAATACTCGGGTTAAACTTGACGAGCCTAGCATATGCAGATATGGCCTCGGAACACTGGAGACTGAAAGGTCGAGCGTGAATCATATAGTAGATATGATCAACATAATGATGTTCACCATTGAAAACTACTCCATCTCACGTGATGATCGGACATGGTTTAGTTGATTTGGATCATGTGATCATTTAGATGACTAGAGGGATGTCTATCTAAGTGGGAGTTCTTAAGTAGTATGATTAATTGAACTTTAATTAATCATGAACGTAGTCCTGATAGTATTTGCATAACTATGTTGTAGATCAATAGCTCGCAATGTAGCTCCCAGTTTTTTTTGATATGTTCCTAGAGAAAAACTATGTTGAAAGATGATAATAGCAATGATGCGGACTAGGTCTGTGATCTGAGGATTATCCTCATTATTGCACAGAAGAATTATATCCTTGATACGCAGCTAGGTGACAGACCTATTACAGGAGCAGATGCAGACGTTATGAACATTTGACAAGCTCGTTATGATGACTACTTGATAGTTTAGTGCACATGCTTTACGGCTTAGAACCGGGACTTCAAAAATGTTTTGAACGCCACGGAGCATATAAGATGTTCGAAGAGTTGAAATCGGTATCTCATACTCATGCCCGTGTTAAGAGGTATGAGACCTCTAACAGTACTTTGCCTACAAGATGGAGGAGAATAGCTCAACGAGTGAGCATGTGCTCAGAATGTCTGAGTACTACAATCACTCGAATCAAGTGGGAGTTAATCTTCCTGATAATATAGTGATTGACAGAGTTCTCTAGTCACTATCACCAAGTTACTAGAACTTCGTGATGAACTATAATATGCAAGGGATAACGGAAACGATTCCCAAGCTCTTCGTGATGCTGAAATCAACGAAGGTAGAAATCAAGAAAAGCATCAAATGTTGATGGTTGACAAGACCACTAGTTTCAAGTAAAAGGGCAAGGGAAAGAAAGGGAACTTCAAGAATAATAGCAAGCAAGTTGCCACCCCCATGAAGAAGCCCAAAGCTAGACCCAAGCCTGAAACTGAGTGCTTCTACTGCAAAGGAAATGATCACTGGAAGTGGAACCTCCCTAGATACTTGGTGGATAAGAAGGATGGCAAAGTGAACAAAGGTATATTTGATATACATGTTATTGATGTGTACTTTACTAGTGTTTATAGCAAACCCCCCGGTATTTGATACTGGTTCAGTTGCTAAAAGTAGTAACTCGAAACGGGAGTTGCAAAATAAACAAAGACTAGTTGAGGACGAGGTGACGATGTGTGTTGGAAGTAATTCCAAGGTTGATAAGATCACCATCGCACACTCCCTTTACCTTCGGGATTAGTGTTGAACCTAAAATAAATGTTATTTGGTGTTTGCGTTGAGCATAATATGATTGGATCATGTTTATTGCAATACGGTTATTAATTTAAGTCAAAGAATAATTGTTATTCTGTTTACATGAATAAAACCTTCTGTGGTCATACACCCAAGGTGAAAGGTTTATGGAATCTCGATCACAGTGATACACATATTTATAATATTGAAGCAAAAAGATGAAAATTTAATAATAATAGTGCAACTTATTTGTGGCACTGTCGTTTAGGTCATATTGGTGTAAAGCGCATGAAGAAACTCCATGCTGATGGACTTTTGGAATCACTTGATGCTTGCGAACCATGCCTCATGGGCAAGATGACTAAGACTCCGTTCTCCATAACAATGGAGCGAGCAACTGACTTATTGGAAATAATACATACTGATGTATGCGGTCCAATGAGTGTTGAGGCTCGCGGCGGCTATCGTTATTTTCTGACCTTCAGAGATGATTTGAGCAGATATGGATATATCTACTTGATGAAACATAAGTCTAAAACATTTGAAAAGTTCAAAGAATTTTAGAGTGAAGTGGAAAATCATCATAACAAGAAAATAAAGTTTCTACGATCTGATCATGGAGGAGAATATTTGAGTTACGAGTTTGGTCTTCATTTGAAACAATGCAGAATAGTTTCGCAACTCATGCCACCTGGAACACCATAGCGTAATGGTGTGTCTGAATGTTGTAATCGCACTTTACTAGATATGGTGCAATCTATGATGTCTCATACTGATTTACCGCTATCGTTTTGGGGTTATGCATTAGAGACAGCTGCATTCATGTTAAATAGGGCACCATCTAAATCCGGTGAGACGACACCATAAGAACTGTGGTTTGGCAAGAAACCAAAGTTGTCGTTTCTTAAAGTTTGGGGTTGCGATGCTTATGTGAAAAAGTTTCATCCTGATAAGCTCAAACCCAAATCGGAGAAATGTGTCTTCATAGGATACCCAAAGGAGAAAGTTGGGTACATCTTCTATCACAGATCCGAAGGCAAGACATTCGTTGCTAAGAATGGATCCTTTCTAGAGAAGGAGTTTCTCTCGAAAGAAGTGAGTGGGAGGAATGTAGAACTTGATGAGGTAATTGTACATTCTCCCAAATTGGAAAGTAGTTCATCGCAGAAATCAGTTCTAGTGATCTCTACACCAGTTAGTGAGGAAGCTAATGATGATGATCATGAAACTTCAGATCAAGTTACTACCGAACCTCGTAGGACAACCAGAGTATGGTCCGCACTAGAGTGGTACGGCAATCCTTTATGGATGTCATGTTACTAGACCATGACGAACCTACGAACTATGAGGAAGCGATGATGAGTCCAGATTCCGGGAAATGGCTTAAGGCCATGAAATCTGAGATGGGATCCATGTATGAGAACAAAGAATGGACTTTGATTGACTTGCCTGATGATTGGTGAGTCATTAAGAATAAATGGATCTTCAAGAGGAAGACGGACGCTGATAGTAGTGTTACTATCTACAAAGCTCGAATTGTCGCAAAATGTTTTCGACATGTTCAAGGTGTTGACTACGATGAGATTTTCTCACTCGTATCGATGCTTAAAAGTCTGTCCGAATCATGTTAGCAGTTGCCGCATTTTATGAAATCTGGCAAATGGATGTCAAAATTGTATTCCTTAATGGATTTCTTAAAGAAGAGTTGTATATGATGCAACGAGAAGGTTTTGTCGATCCTAAACCATTCCGGTGTCCAAACATAGCCTTCCAATATATCAATCTTTATGTCTCGACCATTTCGAGACTCCTCGTCATGTCCGTGATCACATTCGGGACTCTGAACTACCTTCGGTACATCAAAACACATAAACTCATAACACCGGTCATCATCGAATGTTAATCGTGCGGACCATACGAATTCGAGAACTATGTAGACATGACCGAGACTTATCTCCGGTCAATAACCAATAGCGGAACCTAGATGCTCATACTGGTTCCTACATATTCTACGAAGATCTTTATCGGTCAAACCGCATAACAACATACGTTGTTCCCTTTGTCATCGGTATGTTACTTGCCTGAGTCGATCGTCAGTATCTCAATACCTAGTTCAATCTCGTTACCGGCAAGTCTCTTTACTCGTTCCGTAATGCAACATCCTACAACTAACTCATTAGTCACATTGCTTGCAAGGCTTATAGTGATGTGCATTACCGAGAGGGCCCAGAGATACCTCTCTGATACACAGAGTGAAAAATCCTAATCTCGATCTATGCCAACTCAACAAACACCATTGAAGACACCTGTAGAGCATCTTTATAGTAACCATTTACGTTGTGACGTTTGATAGCACACTAAGTGTTCCTACGGTGTTCGGGAGTTGCATAATCTCATAGTCATAGGAACATGTATAAGTCATGAAGAAAGCAATAGCAATAAACTAAATGATCATAGTCCTAAGCTAATGGATGGGTCAAGTCAATCACATCATTCTCTAGTGATGTGATCCCATTCATCAAATGACAACTCATGTCTATGGTGAGGAAAGTTAACCATCTTTGATTAACGAGCTAGTCAATGTAGAGGCATACTAGTGACACTCTGTTTGTCTATGTATTCACACATGTACTAAGTTTCCGGTTAATACAATTTTAGCATGAATAAAAACATTTATCATGATATAAGGAAATATAAACAACAACTTTATTTTTGCCTCTAGGGCATATTTCCTTCAGGCATATCTAGCATGGAAAGTGTTCGGAACTCTAAGTCATTTTCGTTGGTGGGATGGATACACCTCCCAAAATGTTTTTATCTCAAATTTTTCGCTTTGAGCTCTGGCACCTCTACAAATCCCTACTTCCCTCGACGAAGGGCCTATCTTTTACTTTATGCAATTTTTATTTTGAAATTTGAGTCTCCATCTTCTCTTATAAAAAGCACCAACTAGGAGGCAATATGATCGTACTTAAGTATTGGGTATAGCTAATATTCACTACAAAAAAAGGCACATCCGTGACATTTTGGGCCGAACGAATTTTTTTTCTATCATACATATGACACTTTTATGACAATAATTGTGACAAAACCCGGTATCATCATAGATGTGGTGGGCCCCTACTTCTATGACAAAAAATCATGACAGAAAATGGGCTTTTCATCCTGGGCGGGCCGGAGACGCAGCTGCATGATATTCTTTGGGCCGTCCATGACGGAAAAAACCATGGTAGAAGCGAGGGCGAGGAAAATTTCGGGGAGTTCCCGGTTACGGTGGGAGGTCGGGGGCCGAGCGATGCGCGTTTCTCTCGTACACGTATGCACGCGTGTGCGAGGCGTTGGCTCTAACTGAACCCGAGCGAGGTGTTGGGCTCTAACTGAACCCGAGCGATTGCACTGCAGGCTACGCGTTACTGAACCCGAGCGATCGATCGATGGTTGTTAACTGAACCTGATCGAGTGATTCCTTCGCTATTGCTGCTAACTGAAGCCGAGCGATGCTGCCTCTGGATGAACAGTGAGCGTTGCGCGGGGGGGGGGGGGGGGGGGGGTTGGATGAACAGTTCCTGGTGGGGGTGGATGAACAGGACCCCATGGTGTTGCCTCTGGATGAACATGACCCCGATCGATCGAGCCGGTTGGGGCTGGATGAACAGGAGCCCGTGGAGGGCTGGATGAATAGTAGGCCAGGATGAACAGTAGCCCGTCGAGGGGTGGTTGAATAGGAGCCCGTGGAGAGGGCTGGTTGAACAGTAGCCGGTGGAGTAGCGCGCGGTGGAGGCTGGATGAACAGGAGCCCGTGGATGAACAGTCGCAGGTGGAGGCTGGAGGAGGTCGACGGTGGATGAACAGTAGCTCGTGGAGGCTGGAGGAGGTCGACGGTGGAGATGAACAGTATCCCGTGGAGTCCCGTTTTGCGGTACGCCACACCCCTCCCGATGAACAGGACCCCCGTTTCGACCGTAGCGCTCCAACACAAGTCCGTTTCGTCCGTTTTACGGTACGCCACACCCCTCCCGATCAACAGGACCCCCATTTCGATTGTAGGAGGTCCATTTCCTCCGTTTTGCGGTACGCCAGACCCCTCCCGATGAACAGGATCCCATTTCGAACGTGGTCGGTCGAACACAAGGCCGTTTCCTCCGTTTTTGGTACGCCAGGCCTCGTTTCCATCGCCTATTCCGTCCAAGCCCTCCCGATGAACACGACCACGCATTCCGTTCCGACCCAGCCGGTTGGCTCCCACACGTTCTGTTGCCTCCCCATGAACACGGCGCATTCCGTTGCCTCCCCATGAACACAACGCATTCCATTGCCTCCCCATGAACACGACGACGACGCTGTTTCTCCGTTCCGACCCAGCCATGTACACGAGCCCTGGCCGTACATATGCGCGAGTAGGCGTTTGAGACCCCGCCCGTATGTACACATACGTGGCCGTATTTTCTTTCTTGCACCCTGGCCGCCTCTATTACGACACGTGCGCGCCTCTACATCGACCAGTATATATGTACGTACATGTTCACGACCAGAATGACAACGCTACGTACGCTTCGACCAGGTGGGTCCCGACTGTCAGGCACTTCCTTGCATGCGAAGATGTAGCTGGTGGGTCCCAGCAGTCAGGGGGCGAAATACGGTGGCCCGTCCAGTGGGTCCCGCTGTCAGGTGGAGGAATAATTATTTTGCACGTAATAAGGAGGCACTTCCTTGCTGCGGCCATGGACCCAGCTGTCAGCCTCTCCACGTACAGTCCACGTCCGATGGAAGCCATTCCTTGACCACGTTGACCATGTCGCGCCGAGAGCACCAGGGCGGTGGATGACAGCGAGGCCTAGGAAGGGGACGACGCGGAGCCGGGGAAGACGCGGAAGTGGATGCCACGCATAGAGGAGTACGAGGGTTCACTGGTTCGCTGCGGTGTGAGGCTGCTGTCGCGGTTCTAAGTCTGACAGTGATGTAGGGGGGTAAGTATGGAGAGGCAAGATCTTAGCTATAGAGGAGTTGTAGGAACGCAAGATTTACGAGTTCAGGCCCTTCTCGGAGGAAGTAATAGCCCTACGTCTCGGAGCCCGAAGGTGGTCGACTGGATTATGCGTGTGTGAATTACAGGCGTGCGAACCCTTGTTTCGGAGGAGGGGGTGGCTTATATAGAGTGCGCCAAGACCCCAGCCAGCCCACGATACAAAGGGTTCAATGTACATTAAGGCAGGGCATTACTGGTAACGCTAGTAATAAAGTGCTATGATGACCATAAAAGCTACTTAATAAACGACCGTTAGCATGCGGAGCGCCTTTAGGTCACCTGACCGTCGAGTGGCTTGGTCTTGGTCGAGTGATTGCTTCTTGGTCGAGTATCTTCAAGTCTGTCGAGTGAGACACCTTCAAGTCGATTGAAAGATGATTTCTTCTGGAGATGTCCTTGGGTAGGTCAGTTTGGACAGGTCCATGACCCTACCCTAGGTACATAGCTTCATCATTAGCCCCTGAATGGATCGAGGTTTGAGTGGGACAGGGTTTGAGCATTTTTCCGACTCATTTTTCATGCCATGAGCATATCTTGTTTCGGATCAATGAACCTGAGTGTTGACATCGACTTCCTTTCTAGTCGCCTTGATCCATTCTTAATTCTTTGTCGAGTGAGTTTCTTTACTTGAAAAGCTCCGAGTGACGGTGTGGAGGAGATCTTTGGTTTGACAAGTTGTTCTGCTGTTTGCGGATTTCGTGAGATCCAAATTTTGGGAAGCGCGCAGGACGGGGGAGGCCACAGTAATCGGATGGGATAGAGCGGAGCCGCCTCGATCCCCGTGCCACCTTTTTCGCCATGTATCACGTGCGCGCGATTGTTACGGTATTTGACAGAGCCGCCTGGGCCTACCCGTCAGCCACTCGGAAGCGGCCTCATATAAGGCGTTGGACCGGGGTCTCCCGAACAGTGCGTCCCATTACCTCCTCTCCTCTTCACGCCCCTCCGCTGCGCTCGCTCTCGCCCCAACGCCACCACTCCGTACGCGTCTCGCCGGTGACAATGGGGAAGGAGAAGACGGCGGCTCTGGAGCGGGCAAAGAAGGCGACGGCGAGGTCGAAGGGGAAGGCGACCAGTCGGGGCGGATCTTCCTCGCGAACCGGCCTGCCGAAGGGCTGGATCTAGGGCGACTGGATCCACTCGAGGATCACCCAAGAAGACCTCGACGACCTGGCCGAAGGGGGGCTGATCCCCTATGACTCGGCGCGGCTTCCGGGGAAGGAATTTGAGCCGCAACCTCGGGAGGGTGAGCGTGTTCTTCTTGCCACCCACGTCGACCGTGGATTTTCCTTGCCTCCTCATCCTTTCTTTCGAGGGTTTCTGAACTTCTTTGGGGCACAACTCCACCACTTTACTCCCAACACAATCGTTTATCTCGCCGCTTTCATTTCTTTGTGTGAGAACTTCCTGGGTTGCCGGCCTCACTGGGGTCTTTTCAAGCACATTTTCACTTGTCGCTCCCAGACGGTGAAAAAGGCTAACCCGAGTGATGAGAGGACGCAAGTGATTCAGATGTGTGGGGGTCTTGGTATCCAGATGAGAGGGAAAAGTTCTTTTCCGGCCATGATTCTTCCCGACTCAGTCCGCGGATAGCAGTCGACCTGGTTTTACTGTAAGGACCAGTCGACGCCAGGGCAGTCGACTGGCCTCCCTCCCTTTACCATGGACCGAGTGAGGAAACCCTCCCCTTTGAAGGTGCTCCCGGAGGAGAAGGCACAGGTGAGGGTGCTGGTCAATCGAGTGGTCCAGCTTATCCGTGA
Source organism: Triticum urartu (assembly GCF_056163025.1). Classification (NCBI taxonomy): domain Eukaryota; kingdom Viridiplantae; phylum Streptophyta; class Magnoliopsida; order Poales; family Poaceae; genus Triticum; species Triticum urartu. The sequence continues at coordinate 83,804,186 of NC_141878.1, read as the reverse complement.
CGGGGTCACCGGTATGGATCTCTTGGAGGTCTTCCTTCAGCGGCGCATCCAGCCTCTTCAAGCCCGAGACCATCCGATGTGGATGTATTCGGGTCTTGAAGACTCCACTCGGATCCACCCGGAGGAGGTCGATGACGACACACTAGAGAAGTGGCTGTCGGGCATTACCGGGAACAAGGACAACCCCAGGGGAGCCAGGAGAGTCCCTCCATTCGACCAGTCTCATGCACCAGAGAAGGTCTGATTCTGAATTTTTGCTTTGTAATTTGAATTCGCTCCTGTATACACTGCGTCGACTGACTTTGCTCTCCCTGCTTTCTTTCAGGCCATTATTGAAATGTATTCAATGCCCAACGGAGAGCAAGAGCAAGCTCTGGAAGGCGAGGCGAGCGGCGGCGACAGTGGCGAGTGGACTTCCGACGGTGAAGGGGGTGGAGGAAGCGACGACTCAAGTGATGGAGAAGAAGTCGAGTCGCCTCCTCGCGCGGGAGAGGTGATCCAAGCTCGACCAAGAACGACCGAGTGCCCGTGAAAAGGTAACTGCTCAGGCTGGTCAGTCTTCGAAGCGTCCTCGGGTCTCTTTGTTGGGGAACGTAGCAGAAATTCAAAATTTTCCTACGTGTCACCAAGATCTATCTATGGAGAGACCAGCAACGAGGGGAAGGAGAGTGCATCTACATACCCTTGTAGATCGCTAAGCGGAAGCGTTCAAGTGAACGGGGTTGATGGAGTCATACTTGTCGTGATCCAAATCACCGATGACCAAGTGCCGAACGGATGGCACCTCCGCGTTCAACACACGTACAGCCCGGTGACGTCTCCCACGCCTTGATCCAGCAAGGAGAGAGGGAGAGGTTGAGGAAGACTCCATCCAGCAGCAGCACAACGGCGTGGTGGTGATGGAGGAGCGTGGCAATCCTGCAGGGCTTCGCCAAGCACCACAGAAGAGGAGGGAGAGAGAGATGCAGGGCTGCACCAACGAGAGATCGAATCGCGTGTGTTATGGGCAGCCCCTAGGCCTCATATATATAGGGGAAGGGGAGGAGGCTGTGCCCCCTCTAGGGTTCCCACCCCTAGAGGGGCGGCAGCCCTAGATGGGTCTTGGGTGGCGGCCAAGAGAGGGGAGAGGGGGAGGCGCCCCTAGGGTGGGCCTTAAGGCCCATCTGGACCTAGGGTTTGCCCCCTCCCACTCTCCCTGCGCCTTGGGCCTTGGTGGGAGGCACACCAGCCCACTAAGGGGCTGGTCCCTCACCACTCTTGGCCCACGCAACCTTCTGGGGTTGGTGGCCCCACTTGGTGGACCCCCGGGACCCTCCCGATGGTCCCGGTATGTTACCGATAAACCCCGAAACTCTTCCGGTGACCAAAACAGGACTTCCCATATATAAATCTTTACCTTCGGACCATTCCGGAACTCCTCGTGATGTCCGGGATCTCATCCGGGACTCCGAACAACATTCGGTAACCACATACAAACTTCCTTTACAACCCTAGCGTCATCGAACCTTAAGTGTGTAGATCCTACGGGTTCGGGAGACATGCAGACATGACCGAGACGTTCTCCGGTCAATAACCAACAGCGGGATCTGGATACCCATGTTGGCTCCCACATGTTCCACGATGATCTCATCGGATGAACCACGATGTCAAGGACTTAATCAATCCCGTATTCAATTCCCTTTGTCTATCGGTACGATACTTGCCCGAGATTCGATCGTCGGTATCCCGATACCTTGTTCAATCTCGTTACCGGCAAGTCTCTTTACTCGTTCCGTAACACATCATCCCGTGATCAACTCCTTGGTCACATTGTGCACATTATGATGATGTCCTACCGAGTGGGCCCAGAGATACCTCTCCGTTTACACGGAGTGACAAATCCCAGTCTCGATTCGTGCCAACCCAACAGACACTTTCGGAGATACCTGTAGTGTACCTTTATAGCCACCTAGTTACGTTGTGACGTTTGGCACACCCAAAGCACTCCTACGGTATCCGGGAGTTGCACAATCTCATGGTCTAAGGAAATGATACTTGACATTAGAAAAGCTTCAGCATACGAACTACACGATCTAGTGCTATGCTTAGGATTGGGTCTTGTCCATCACATCATTCTCCTAATGATGTGATCCCGTTATCAATGACATCCAATGTCCATGGTCAGGAAACCGTAACCATCTATTGATCAACGAGCTAGTCAACTAGAGGCTCACTAGGGACATGGTGTTGTCTATGTATCCACACGTGTATCTGAGTTTCCTATCAATACAATTATAGCATGGATAATAAACGATTATCATGAACAAGGAAATATCATAATAATCAATTTATTATTGCCTCTAGGGCATATTTCCAACAGTCTCCCACTTGCACTAGAGTCAATAATCTAGTTCACATCGCCATGTGATTAACACTCACAGGTCACATCGCCATGTGACTAACACCCAAAGAGTTCTGGGTTTGATCATGTTGCTTGTGAGAGAGGTTTTAGTCAACGGGTCTGAACCTTTCAGATCCGTGTGTGCTTCACAAATCTCTATGTCATCTCGTAGATGCAGCTACCACGTTCTATTTGGAGCTATTCCAAATAACTGTTCTACTATACGAATCCAGTTTACTACCCAGAATAATCTGGATTAGTGTCAAAGTTTGCATCGGCGTAACCCTTTACGACGAACTCTTTTACCACCTCCATAATCGAGAAAATTCCTTAGTCCACTAGTTACTAAGGATAACTTTGACCACTGTCCTGTGATCCGTTCTTGGATCACTCCTGTACCCCTTGACTGACTCATGGCAAGGCACACTTCAGGTGCGGCACACAGCATAGCATACTGTAGAGCCAATGTCTTAAGCATAGGGGACGACCGTCGTCCTTTCTCTCTATTCTGCCGTGGTCGAGCTTTGAGTCTTAACTTCATACCTTACAACTCAGGCAAGAACTCCTTCTTTGACTGATCCATCTTGAACAACTTCAAGATCATGTCAAGGTATGTGCTCATTTGAAAGTACCATTAAGCGTTTTGATCTATCCTTATAGATCTTGATGCTCAATGCTCAAGTAGCTTAATCCAGGTTTTCCATTGAAAACACTTTCCAAATAACCCTATATGCTTTCCAGAAATTCTACGTCATTTCCGATCAACAATATGTTAAAACATATACTCATCAGAAATTCTATAGTGCTCCCACTCACTTCTTTGGAAATACAAGTTTCTCATAAACTTTGTATAAACCCAAAATCTTTGATCATCTCATCAAAGTGTACATTCCAACTCCGAGATGCTCACTCCAGTCCTCAGAAGGATTGCTGGAGCTTTGCATCCTTATTAGCATCTTTTCAGGATTGACAAAACCTTTCGGTTGTATCACATACAACCTTTCCTCAAGAAAATCGTCGAGGAAACAATGTTTGACATCCTATCTGCAAGATGCAGTAATCGCTAATATAATTCCAACAGACTCTTAGCATCGCTACGAGTGAGAAAGTCTCACCGTAGTCAACTCCTTGAACTTGTCAGGAAACTTCTTAACGACAAGTCGAGCTTTCTTAATGGTGACATTTACCATCATTGTCTGTCTTCCTTTTAAATCCATCTGTACTCAACAGCCTCACGACCATCAAGTAGTTCTTCCAAAGTCTACACTTTGTTTTCATATATGGATCCTCTCTCGGATTACATGGCCTCGAGCCATTTATCGGAATCCGGGCCCACCATCGCTTCTCCATAGCTCGTAGGTTCATTGTTGTCTAGCAACATGACTTCCAAGACAGGATTACGTACTACTCTGAAGTAGTACGCATCCTTGTCATCCCACGAGGTTTGGTAGTGACTTGATCTGAAGTTTCATGATCACTATCATAAGCTTCCACTTCAATTGGTGTAGGTGCCATAGGAACAACTTCCTGTGCCCTGCCACACACTAGTTGAAGAGACGGTTCAATAACCTCATCAAGTCTCCACCATCCTCCCACTCAATTCTTTCGAGAGAAACTTTTCCTCGAGAAAGGACCCGATTCTAGAAACAATCCCTTATTGCTTTCGGATCTGAGACAGGAGGTATACCCAACTGTTTTGGGTGTCCTATGAAGATGCATTTATCCGCTTTGGGTTCGAACTTATCAGCCTGAAACTTTTTCACATAAGCGTCGCAGCCCCAAACTTTTAAGAAATGACAGCTTAGGTTTCTCTAAACCATAGTTCATATGGTGTCATCTCATCGGAATTACGTGGTGCCCTATTTAAAGTGAATGTGGTTGTCTTTAATGCCTAACCCATAAACTATCGTGGTAATTCGATAAGAGACATCATGGTATGCATCATATCCAATAGGGTGCAGTTATGATGTTCGAACACACCATCACATTATGGTGTTCCAGGCTGTATTAGTTGTGAAACAATTTCCACAATGTCTTAATTCTGTGCCAAACTCGTAATTCAGATATTCATCTCTATGATCATATCATAGATATTTTATCCTCTTGTCGCGACGATCTTTCAACTTCACCCTGAAATTACTTGAACCTTTCAATAATTCAGACTCGTGATTCATCAAGTAAATATACTCAATATCTACTCAAATCATCTGTGAAGTAAGAACATAACGATATCCACTACATGCCTCAGCACTCATTGGATTGCACACATCAAAATGTATTACTTCCAACAAGTTGCTTTCTAGTTCCATTTTACTGAAAACGAGGCTTTCAATCATCTTGCCCATGTGGTATGATTTGCATGTCTCAAGTGATTCAAAATCAAGTGAGTCCAAACGGTCCATTTGCATGGAGTTTCTTCATGCATATACACCAATAGACATGGTTCGCATGTCTCAAACTTTTCAAAAAACGAGTGAGCCCAAAGATCCATCAACATGGAGCTTCTTCATGCGTTTTATACCGATATGACTTACGTGGCAGTGCCACAAGTAGGTGGTACTATCATTACTATCTTTTGACATGAACATGTGTATCACTACGATCGAGATTCAATAAACCATTCATTTTAGGTGCAAGACCATTGAAGGTATTATTCAAATAAACAGAGTAACCGTTATTCTCCTTAAATGAATAACCGCATTGCGATAGACATAATCCAATCATGTCTATGCTCAATGCAAACACCAATCTCGATGGTAGAGGGAGCGTGCGATGCTTGATCATATCAACATTGGAAATACTTCCAACACATATCGTCAGCTCACCTTTAGCTAGTCTCCGTTTATTCCGTAGCTTTTATTTCGAGTTACTAACCCTTAGCAACCGAACCGGTATCTAATACCCTGGTGCTACTAGGAGTACTAGTAAAGTACACATCAACACAATGTATATCCAATATACTTCTATCGAACTTGCCAGCCTTCTCATCTACCAAGTATCTAGGGTAATTCTGCTCCAGTGGCTGTTCCCCTTATTACAGAAGCACTCAGTCTCGGGTTTGGGTTCAACCTTGGGTTTCTTCACTAGAGCAGCAGCTGAATTGCCATTTCATGAAGTATCCCTTTGTTCCCTTGCCCTTCTTGAAACTAGTGGTTTCACCAACCATCAACAATTGATGCTCCTTCTTGATTTCTACTTTCGCGGTGTCAAACATCACGAATGTCTCAAGGATCATCATATATATCCCTGATATATTATAGTTCAACATGAAGCTCTAGCAGCTTGGTGGTAATGACTTTGGAGAAACATCACTATCTCATCTAGAAGATCAACTCCCACTCGATTCAAATGATTGTTGTACTTAGACAATCTGAGCACAAGCTCAACAATTGAGCTTTTCTCCCTTAGTTTGCAGGCTAAGAAAATCGTCAGAGGTCTTATACCTCTTGACGTGGGCACGAGCCTAAAATCCCAATTTCAGCCCTCGAAACATCTCATATGTTTCGCGACGTTTCTAAAACCGTCTTCGGTGCCTCAACTTTAAACCGTTTAACTGAACTATCACGTAGTTATCAAAACGTGTATGTCAGATGTTCGCAACATCCACAGACAACGTTCGAGGTTCAGCACACTGAGTGGTGCATTAAGGACATAAGCCTTCTATGAAGCAATGAGGACAATCCTCGGTTTACGGACCTAGTCCGCATAATTGCTGCTATCAACTTTCAACTAAATTTTGTCTAGGAACATATCTAAACAGTAAAACTGAAGCGCGAGCTACGACATAGTTTGCAAAGATCTTTTGACTATGTTCAGGATAATTAAGTTCATCTTATGAACTCCCACTCAGATAGACATCCCTCTAGTCATCTAAGTGATTACATGATCCGAGTCAACTAGGCCGTGTCCGATCATCACGTGAGACGGACTAGCCAACGTCGGTGAACATCTTCATGTTGATCGTATCTACCATACGACTCATGCTCGACCTTTCGGTCTTCTGTGTTCCGAGGCCATGTCTGTACATGCTAGGCTCGTCAAGTCAACCTAAGTGTTTGCATGTGTTCCGAGGCCATGTCTGTACATGCTAGGCTCGTCAACACCCGTTGTATTTGAACGTAAGAATCTATACACCCGATCATCACGTGGTGCATTGAAACAACGAACTGTCGCAACGGTGCACAGTTAGGGGGAACACTTTCTTGAAATTTTAATGAGGGATCATCTTATTTACTACCGTCATTCTAAGAAAATAAGATGTATAAACATGATAAACATCACATGCAATCAAATAGTGACATGATATGGCCAATATCATATTGCTCCTTTTGATCTCCATCTTCAGGGCTCCATGATCATCATCGTCACCGGCATGACACCATGATCTCCATCATCGTGTCTTCTTGAAGTTGTCATGTCATCTATTACTTCTACTACTACATCTAACGGTTAGCAATAAAGTAAAGTAATTACATGACATTTATGTTGACACGCAGGTCATAAATAAATTAAGACAACTCCTATGGCTCCTGCCGGTTGTCATACTCATCGACATGCAAGTCGTGATTCCTATTATAAGAACATGATCAATCTCATACATCACATATATCATTCATCACATCCTTTAGCCATATCACATCACATAGCATACCCTGCAAAAACAAGTTAGACGTCCTCTAATTGTTGTTTGCATGTTTTACGTGGCTGCTATGGGTTTCTAGCAAGAACATTTCTTACCTACGCAAAGACCACAACGTGATATGCCAATTGCTATTTACCCTTCATAAGGACCCTGTTCATCGAATCCGATCTGACTAAAGTGGGAGAGACAGGCACCCGCTAGCCACCTTATGCAACTAGTGCATGTCAGTCGCTGGAACCAGTCTCACGAAAGAGTACGTGTAAGGTCGGTCCGGGCCGCTTCATCCCACGATGCCGCCGAATCAAGATAAGACTAGTAACGGCAAGCATATTGAACAAAATCAACGCCCACAACTACTTTGTGTTCTACTCGTGCATAGAATCTACGCATAGACCTAGCTCATGATGCCACTGTTGGGGAACGTAGCAGAAATTCAAAATTTTCCTACGTGTCACCAAGATCTATCTATGGAGAGACCAGCAACGAGGGGAAGGAGAGTGCATCTACATACCCTTGTAGATCGCTAAGCGGAAGCGTTCAAGTGAACGGGGTTGATGGAGTCGTACTCGTCGTGATCCAAATCACCGATGACCAAGTGCCGAACGGACGGCACCTCCGCGTTCAACACACGTACAGCCCGGTGACGTCTCCCACGCCTTGATCCAGCAAGGAGAGAGGGAGAGGTTGAGGAAGACTCCATCCAGCAGCAGCACAACGGCGTGGTGGTGATGGAGGAGCGTGGCAATCCTGCAGGGCTTCGCCAAGCACCACAGAAGAGGAGGGAGAGAGAGATGCAGGGCTGCACCAACGAGAGATCGAATCGCGTGTGTTATGGGCAGCCCCTAGGCCTCATATATATAGGGGAAGGGGAGGAGGCTGCGCCCCCTCTAGGGTTCCCACCCCTAGAGGGGCGGCAGCCCTAGATGGGTCTTGGGTGGCGGCCAAGAGAGGGGAGAGGGGGAGGCGCCCCTAGGGTGGGCCTTAAGGCCCATCTGGACCTAGGGTTTGCCCCCTCCCACTCTCCCTGCGCCTTGGGCCTTGGTGGGAGGCGCACCAGCCCACTAAGGGGCTGGTCCCTCACCACTCTTGGCCCACGCAACCTTCTGGGGTTGGTGGCCCCACTTGGTGGACCCCCGGGACCCTCCCGATGGTCCCGGTACGTTACCGATAAACCCCGAAACTCTTCCGGTGACCAAAACAGGACTTCCCATATATAAATCTTTACCTCCGGACCATTCCGGAACTCCTCGTGATGTCCGGGATCTCATCCGGGACTCCGAACAACATTCGGTAACCACATACAAACTTCCTTTACAACCCTAGCGTCATCGAACCTTAAGTGTGTAGATCCTACGGGTTCGGGAGACATGCAGACATGACCGAGACGTTCTCCGGTCAATAACCAACAGCGGGATCTGGATACCCATGTTGGCTCCCACATGTTCCACGATGATCTCATCGGATGAACCACGATGTCAAGGACTTAATCAATCCCGTATTCAATTCCCTTTGTCTATCGGTACGATACTTGCCCGAGATTCGATCGTCGGTATCCCGATACCTTGTTCAATCTCGTTACCGGCAAGTCTCTTTACTCGTTCCGTAACACATCATCCCGTGATCAACTCCTTGGTCACATTGTGCACATTATGATGATGTCCTACCGAGTGGGCCCAGAGATACCTCTCCGTTTACACGGAGTGACAAATCCCAGTCTCGATTCGTGCCAACCCAACAGACACTTTCGGAGATACCTGTAGTGTACCTTTATAGCCACCCAGTTACATTGTGACATTTGGCACACCCAAAGCACTCCTACGGTATCCGGGAGTTGCACAATCTCATGGTCTAAGGAAATGATACTTGACATTAGAAACGCTTCAGCATACGAACTACACGATCTAGTGCTATGCTTAGGATTGGGTCTTGTCCATCACATCATTCTCCTAATGATGTGATCCCGTTATCAATGACATCCAATGTCCATGGTCAGGAAACCGTAACCATCTATTGATCAACGAGCTAGTCAACTAGAGGCTCACTAGGGACATGGTGTTGTCTATGTATCCACACGTGTATCTGAGTTTCCTATCAATACAATTATAGCATGGATAATAAACGATTATCATGAACAAGGAAATATAATAATAATCAATTTATTATTGCCTCTAGGGCATATTTCCAACACTCTTCACCAACCCCGACTGAGAAAGCGCCAAAGCACCCCAAAGTTGCAGAGCCGAAGACTTGGAAGGCGTTGCCGAAGATTAAGATCGACATCCCCGTTGCTTCTGCGTGAGTGCCTCCTTTCGTGTTCACTCAACGCTTCATGCTGTTTGTTTTTCTTGTTTTAACTGAACGGGCTCTGGGACTGTCAGCGCTGCCACTTCCGGGACCTCAGCTTACAGGGACGAGGACGAGGTGATGGAGGATGCGGTCACTTCTAATCTGGGTATGATTTCTGCCATACTGTCTTTGTTTGGTCGATCCAATTGCAATGTGCATCATTGGGTGATGTGACTTTGGCAATTGAACTCTGCACAGCTCCCAACATTATTGACCTCCCTGACGATGATGAAGAGCCCGAGAGGCCTTTGACGAGGAAGAGTAGGCAAGCTCCTACAAGCGAGGCGCTACAGTCGACACTGAGGGCGGAACCAGTCGTTCAGGACGCTGGCGACGCCAATCGGGGTTC